>NC_135306.1:33768498-34117664 GCF_048772815.1 Callospermophilus lateralis
GGTCAGCTGCAAGTCAGAATTGCAGCAAGTCAGGGTGCTATCTCCAGTGATAGCCCAGGAAGCTAAACGATACCTGCTATAACAATAGGCCGCAAGTGGCCAAGACCAAATCTGTACCCGACCAACCACCCAGGACGCCCTGCTTTCTGCTGACAGCTTCTGACTTCTCTATGCCAACAGCCCCCCGCAAGGCACATCTGCAGCCTTCCCTGTTTTACACTGTAAGGCTTCCGGCTCCCCTGGCTGCCCTTGAGTCTGCCATGTTGCACTTGCCGGTGGCCAGTTCCTGCTGTCGCCAACTCCTCATCAGTAGCCTCTGCTGTGCTCACTTGTTTGGTCTCTGTCCACACATTGCAGACAGCATACAAGTTTATAAAGACTCAGAAATTTGGGTCTGAGGTCAAGGTAAAACTCTCACTTTCTCAAAGCCAAGGATTAAGCCAGGGCTTAAAAAAGATCCAAAAATTTGGCTGAGTCACTTGGCTTCTGTTATCCATCTTTCAAAAGTCTGTGTGTGGGAGCTGGTGGTCAGAGACTCAGTCTAATGACCACTACAGGGTCTCATTGACAGGGCACATGACCAAGGTACCAAGGCCTAGGATTCCTGCACCTTTGTAGGAAAACTATGTAGCCATGGCTCTGACTTTCCCTCTTGTTAACTATGACCCTGCATGATGGCAGGGCCAGAATCTGCCTCTGTCCCTTGGACACCTACCACCCAACTCCACACATTTCTCTAGGTTTGAGGTATGTGGGAGCCATGTTTCCCTCTACAGGGCGAACTCAAGTCCGACCAAAGGCAGTGTCAGGACAGTTTCTGTCCATGCAGGGACCCATGGTGTCCCAGAGCATGAGTTCCAGTGGAAGTTCTAAGAGTCTGGGACAATGACAGGATGGGCTCTGGCCTTTGTTTGGGGGCCCAGACGAGGGCCTGAGAAGGGAAGATTCCGGGCAGCTGTGTCCCTACCTTGCTGCTGAGGTCGCACTGGCACTGTGCAAGGACTTCTTTATAAAGTTTTCTTGCTGGCACCGAGGGTGCTTCAAGACTTTGGGTGACAAGTGCCCAGAACAAGAGCAGAGGACAGGAGATGAAGATGGGCCACAGTTGCAACCAGCTTCCCCACTGTCAGCTGTCCCAAGACCCACGGGTCTGTCTGCCTTTACCTGTCTGTGACCGATCTTTCTCACACTGGTGAATTGACTTTATGTCAGGAACACTGAAACCAAAGGAAATGACATGAGCTTTTCCAAGTGACAAGAGGACAGCTCTGGCAACACCCCAGTCAATCCTCAAGAGGTCCCATCATGAGCTCAGGAGTTCAGATGAGGAAATGAGGCTCCCAGGAGAAGTTCCTTATCTGAGGTCTTAGGCTCCCAGGGGTGGGCTCCCACGGGAACCCCCGAGTTCAGGAGCCCAAGACAACCCCTGAGAGCTCAGAGCCAGAGGCTGTGGCATAGGCACTCACTGCAGGATCTTCTTGATCACCATCACAGCGGGGTCTTCAATCATGGCCTTCCCTAAGCGGCTTGGCTGTGCAAAGGATTCAGGGGCGACCGGGCCTAACTTGGCCTCCTCCTCTGGGATCTCTGAAATCTGGAAGTCACTCTCCTCCTCTGCGTCAGTTGTGACACTGTCCTGTGGGCCAGTAAAGTGGCTGAGTGTGTGGAGACCAGTCCAGGTGCCATGGCGGTAGCAGGCTGATTCGCACTGTTGTCACCTTGTCCAAGAGGTGGCTGGAGGCAACTTGGCGGCCCCTGGAGTCTGTTTTCACACCTATCAAATGGTGGTGGTCCCGCCCCTAGAAGGCGCTCATTCACTCACTCACTTGCTCACTCACTCATGCCTTTGGAAATGCTTTCTGAATGCCTGCTCTCCACAAGGCTCTGCCAGTATCCTGGGGACACGGAAGTGCAAAAGCCACCAAAGGTCCTGCCTTTATGGAGCTTACAGTTCAGGCACACTTAAAACAAATAAATGCTTAGTCAAAATTGGGACCAGTGCTCTGCAGGAAAAGCTCTAGCATCTTCTGTGAGATGGAGGAGCGACCTGCATGGCTGCCGTAGAGGTGCCCAGGCGATGTTTTGGAACAAATGGGCGAGGAAGTGAAAGAAGGCAAGGCTGATCCAGGGGCCAGTTCAGAACAAGGGTGGAACCAGTACCCACAGCGAGCACTCAGTTCTTTTTTTTTTTTTTTAATACCTTAATTTTATTTATTTATTTTTATGTGGTGCTGAGGCTTGAACCCAGGGCCTCACACGTGCTAGGCAAGTGCTCTACCTCTGAGCCCCAGCCCCAGCCCTGCGAGCACTCAGTTCTTCTGTTCTCTGTTTTACTCCAAGTCTCCTCTCCCACCAGCCCCCTGAAGGAGGGACCCAGGCTGGACCCTTGGAGCCTCTGTTGTGCCAGGCACAGTAACGAGCAAATGGATGGTTAGCACAGTCTGCAGGGTAAGAAAAGCTTCCCACAGAAGGAAGGGTGGCAGAGCTGGGCAGTGTGAGGCCCTGAGGCACTCTGCTCTTGCAGCATTCACCTCTGTGACCTCCCCTGGCTGATGGCTGGGTGCTCCTTGTGGACAAATCCTCATGGGAGGTGAGCGAAGGCTCTGCTCTCACAGAGCTTCCTGTCTCAGGCAGGGAGCCCCTGTCCTGGAGACCTTGCCACATGCTCTGTGGGCTCATGGGGAAGTGGAAGGTGTTACAGGGCAGGAGACCCCCCACCCAGATCAGAGGGTGGGAAGATTTTACGGCAAGTGATATCTAGGCGGGGGGGGGGGGGGGGGAGAGGGATGGAGGGGACACAGAGGCTGTTCCGTGTATCCTGTTAAAGGGTATGGACTTGATTCTGAGGGCAGGGGAGTGACACAGCAGACCAGCTCTTCTGATGTTTGGTCTGGTTGCAGGTCAGGAAACGGATGATATGGGGATATGAGAGGACATGTCTGGCTAGATGGGCAAAAGACAGGGGTTTGGATGAGATGGTGGAGTGAGACTGGAGAAGCTGGTAGCTGTTCATGGTGTGGGTTGAAAGGAAGTGGCTGAGGCTGGCATGGGACTGGCCCGAGAGCCTATGCACAGGCTAACTTGAGGGGCCTGATAGAGACAGGTGGTGATGCCAGGAGGTGAGGGGTCTCCTAAGACACCAGTGCAAGGAAGTGACCCATTTGGTACTGGAACTCTTATCAGATTTCACGGCATGTCACCTTTCCACACCATCCTATAAATCCAGGGGAGGTCTGGGAGGCGCCATTAAGGCCTGTGGGGCTCCTAGGAACCTATACGACAGCTCACTACCCTACCACCCCATGCCACTCCTACCACATAGATGTCCTGAGACATTGACACCATGGTCAGGCTGCAGTTGAGGTACTTAATCCTCTGGCTCAGTTGTTCTTTCCAAGTTCTGACAAAACCCAGGAGGTCTTCGGCGGTTACCGTCTAAAGGGAACATGGAAGACGAAGGCTCTAAGGAGGCAGCCTGTGGAGGGCAGACGGGTTCCACTGGCACCGCAGGGACAGGGCTAGGCTGGAGAGGACATCTCTGGGTTGCAGGAAGACCCCTCCCTTGCCGACCCTGGGTGCACAGGGAGTGCTGGGCTGGCTCTCAGGTGGCTGCACTGGGATAGCAAATCCTTTACTGATGGGACCTGGAGAGCTCTGTCCCTGCCATAGGTTCAACTCTGGGCAAGGGATTTAAACTTGCTTGACTCAGTCTCCACCTAAGATAGGGACATCGTGGGATGTTCTCTGGGGTGTCCTTTAGCTCTATAGTTCTATGTTTAGAAGGAAACATTTAGTCCAGTTGTAGAAGTGGGCAGGAGGGCAGACTGGCCATCTCCATGGCAACATCTAACAGGCATCCCCCTTGAAGCAGCACCCTGCAGGTGCACAGAGATGCGCCCTCAGCCATCTTCACCTCACTACATACCCAAGGCCTCCTAATTACTCCTAATTACTGCTACATAGATGATACTTCTCCATCAACACAGAAACACCTACACACCCAAGCTCATTCTTTCCACCTGGCTAGGAGGCTGGATAAACCCCCTTGGCACCCTGGTAGGAGAGAAATGTGAGAGACTAAACCATTTTCTGCAGAGAGGCAGAGCTTGCCCTAAAGAACCCATGGAAAGGTCGTGGCAGGTTAACCCGTTGTCCCCAGTGGGTGGGCTTATAAGGGAGCCCAGGCAAGCCCTGGGCAAACTACAGGAAGCACTTTGCTCACTTTGCTCATCGTGTGGGTTGTGCAGTGCAAGTTAGCTCAGCAGATGTGCAGAAACATGCGTGACTGTACATAACAGGGTTGAGGTCTTGATAGAAAATGAAAATAGAGGAACATTTATCCTGCACACTATGCTCAGTGCATCTTTGAACTTTTCTCAGGACTTACACATGACTGTGCAAGAATAAGCAATAAGGAGAGGAAAAATCAATGTTCTTTCAGTATGAACAACAACAGAACCACAACTCCCAGTCACTGAGATAGAGGAAAAGTGGCAGGAAAGGGTGAGGAGGAAGTCTCCCACTCAGGATCCTGGCATGGGGGCCTCTGGTTCTGGTGGCATCTGGGGGAACTGCCAAGATGAGGTTCCTTGCATGACCAGGGCACATGTGCAATGGGGCACTTGTGGAAGGAGGACAAGCGTGGAGGTGTCCAAAGACCTGATCTGCTGATTAGGGACCGAGGGAACCTCAGAACCACACTGGGGCCAAACTTGGCTCCATTTCAGACTTTTCGTGGCTTAAATAAAGAGAATCAGCTGTGACCAAAAGAAGCAATTGAAAGCTCAAATGAAAAGTATTGACAGGAAGGCAGAGCCCTGCTTCTGTCATTCACTTGGGGCGAGGCTGAGTCTTCAGTCTAAAGATGGATGCTTGGTGGCATCACAGGGGGAGCAGGGCCCACAGAGCCAGACGCAGGCTCCCACTGGACTCTGTGCATGTGCCTGGCTGGTCATGGGTGGGGATACCAGCTGAATTCTCTTCTTCTCCTGCCTTGGTTCCATCACAGGGTTGATAGGAAGACTCAGCACACCACACCCCTGCTTGTAATAGAGAAATCCTGTGCCCAGATTTAAGCTTATTTTCTAAATTTATGACTCTACCATAACACCTCGAATATTCCCAAGCAGAATCTAGCAAGCACTCACTGTCTTATCTCCCTTTGGGTCTCGACAAATTTCTATTTGTTGTTGAAGCTGTTTCAGAGAAGAATTTAATCCATCTGCTTGCAAATTGGACTTTGCCACCTAGAAAAACAGAGGTTCCAAGAAAACATATTGTGATTGGAAAAAATATTCAGCAAAGTGTATCTGAGAAATTGATTAAGCGCCAAAAATATGAAATATAAAAATATGAAATATAAAAATATGAAATCATGGACAGTTATACCAGAAGCCAGATCAAGACAAATTTTTTATTTAAAACAAATTTTAAAGAGTTTAACCTTTATTTTATTTATTTGTTTTTATGTAGTGCTGAGAATCAAACCCACACTAAGCAAGCAATTTACCACTGAGCTACAGCCCCAGCCCTGTTTAAAATTTTTTTTCTAACAAAAAGGTAAGGCTTAAATGAAACTGGAACCCCAGAGTGCAGCACCAGTCTGCACAAGCCAGCAGAAGGCATAAACAGTGTTGGGATGTCCAGGCTCTGACCCCAGGCTCCAGCTTGCAGGAGGCACCCAAGGGCACAGGTTGAGTGTCCTGGGCGAGTGCCTCTCTCTCAGTCCTGGCATCCTGACAAAAAGGGAACACATGCAAGTCCCCAAAGAAATACACAAGGGAAAGTGGCAGCACAGCCACAAGAGGGAAACCCTTCAAAGGTGTTTATGAGGGACCTTTAAAGGGTACGCAGCTTATGAAGTTGTATAATAGCCAACTTGGATATACCCCTACCTTTTCGCATATGGAAAGAGTCTTAACAATAAATAAAATCTTAAACAGGAGTTGTGACTCTGTGGTAGACTTATAGATTATCATCTCCTGGGTATATTTATTTTGTTCTATATTTCTAATATTGTGCATGGTAGAAATGCATGTTACTTATGATACTTGTTACTAAAAACATAAGCCCCACATATGGTGAACAGCCTATTACCAGCTCAGAAAAGGAATCTGTGCCAACACCAGCAGGAAGTCCATTAGGAATGTGTCCCTAAACAGGGCAAGGGTGCCCTGGCCCTTGGGTCCTGTTCTCTAAAGCTGCACCCTCTCCACCACTTCTGGCATGGGGACCTCCACCAAGGCCTGACTTCACTGAAGACTCACTCTGCACCAGGGAACATGAGCTTTGCAGACGTTAGCTCATTTACTGGTGCCACAATCTCACCAGTTGCTTGTATGATTCCCACTCTGGGGTGACAGGGACAGGAGGCTGGACTGCTTCACAGCCTGAGACCTCAGCCATCGCTTCTTTTACTGGAATGCACCTGTCACTCCCAGAAGATAGGCCTGTTCTTCTCAGCTCTGCTGGTCCTAGACAGTGAGACCTCAAACACTGTTCCCTGAATGGTATGCTGACCAAGGTGACTGGTCCAGGCCCCTCATGTCCAGTTCACCCATATCCCACCTTTTCCACAGCCTCTCAATTCTGGAATTGAGCATGTTCCTGCTGATACCTCATCCAGCCAAGAATACTGGTATTCTCAGTCTCAGTCTCATACCTCTGTCTCACTCCTGCTCACTGCCAACTCTGGGAAGCTAGCAGGCAGGTGACCCTCCTCAAATGTGTTCCTGAGCACCCAGACCCATCTAACCCTCCTTGGCCCTTTGCCTGACCAGGACCCTGCTGACCTGCTGAACTTTCCAGCCTCAGCTCTCTACTCCCTTTCAATTCCATTTTTTTTTTTTTTTTTTTTTTTTGGTACTGGGAATTGAATTCAGGGGCACTTCACCCCTAAACCACATTCCCAGCCTTTTTTTCATATTTTATTTAGAGACAGGGTCTCACTGGGTTGCTTAGGGCCTCACTAAGTTGCTGAGGCTGACTTTCAACTTGCAATCCTCCTACCTCAGCCTCCGGAGCCCCTGGGATTACAGGCATGTGCCACTGCACCTGGTTCAATCTCACTGTGGTTGCTCTTGGCACCAGGACCCCAGGGGACTTTTCCATCATGTCTCCAGTACATTCGGTTCTCCACTCTCCTGTCTGGCTTCCTCAAGTCTCAGGAAGCCCTACTTTCCCAGATTAGGTTCAATCCTCCCCTCTAAGTTCCCACACCCCTCTTCCCCCTTTAGAGCACAGACGGCCTGTCTGTGGTTAAGGCTACGATCTCTGGTGCCAGTCAGACCTGAGTTCACATCTTGGCTCCACCATTAAGAGCTCCATCTTCCTGCCTAAGATGGAATTGCTCTATGCCTCAGCTGCTTTATCTCTAAAATGGGGATTAAAAACAGCACTTGCCTCCTAAGAGTTTTTGTGAAGACTATCACTGCTAATTAAAATAAGCCGATTAGCACAATGTATGGTGCACAAGGACTCAGTGAAGGGTAGGGGCTAAGATTTCATTTCTGCCTTCTCAGCCGAAACGCAAGTCCAGAGGACTGATACCACACTGGCCTCCCAGCCTGGGCAGCGCTCAGCATGCAGGGGGTGCGATTGATAACCCACGGCATGGAGAATGCATCTGTCCTACCTGGCACTTGATGTTCACTTGCAGATTTGTCATCAATCGCTGGATTTTCTCTATGAAAATAAGGTCCACAGACAGGTTATGGAATTTACTCTCAAATCTGTTGATGATATCATTGGCCTACAAAGAAAGCAGGGACCTGGTTAATCTGGAACTTTGAACTCTGGAAGAGGAGGGGACAGGCTAAATTATTGCTTAGGCAGAAACATAGCCCTTCCTTCACAGGTGACACCTGTGATGGGCTGTCCTGGAAGCCCGTCTGGAGGGTAGGCAGGGCTCCCCCACCTGGTCCAGGTACTCGTTCTCCATCTTCTCCATGTTGACCATGATTAGACTTTCGACATACTCTATCCGGGCAGCTTCCTTCTCCAGACGATTACACAGTGAGTTCACTTCCTCAGGGGAAAAGTTGCCTCCCTCCGAAAATAATCTGATAATAATTGGGGAGAAATAAAAGCCAACAATCAGACCTGAAAGTTCTACCCCATCCCAAATACCGGGGTAGATACACACTTGTTTTAATATTTATTTTTTAGTTGTAGGGGGACACACAGTATCTTTATTTCATTTTTTTTTTAATGTGGTGCTGAGGATAGAACCCAGTTGCTCACGCGTGCCAAGTGAGCACTCTACCACTGAGCCACGACCCCAGCCCAATACACACTTTTATTCTAGGTTTCAGATCAAAGGTGCAAGATCATGAAAAAAATAAATGCAGGTGGCACAAGCACAGGAGGAGGCACCTGTGACCGTGGCAGGGTTGCCACTTTTTTTGGTTGGTCAGATTGAGTACTCTTATAAGGAAACAAGATGCCATGAATGAGAACCAAAAAGACAACAGGGAACAGAAAACACTCCCCACAAAGACCTCAGATATTCGAATTTATCCTACATAATTATGAATAACTAAGTGCAAGATTTTAAAGAAATTAAAAGAGAAACTTGAAAATATGAGCAGAGAGCTGCCAGTTTTGAAAAAAAGACTCAAATAAAACTAGAAGTAGAAATTATACTAATTAAAATTAAAAACCGAGTGAAAACATTTATCAGGAGATTGAACACAGTTATAGAGGGCATCAATGAATAGGAAGGACACTAGGAAGAAATAAGCAAGAATGAAGCTAAAAGAGTGATAAAGCTACTCAGGATAGAGATGCATAACATGTCAAATGATAATTCTAGTTTTTGCAACTTTCCAAATTCTCTTTAAAAGCTCTATATTTATATTCATAAAAATGTTAATAATATTTAAATAAATGCAATCTTGCAAATGCTAACATGGAAGACGCCTACCATGATTTGTTTGTAATGGAAGGGAACCACAAGTCAGCATGTGTACCAGGATTCTGATTCCATTTCTGTACAAAACTAGCAACCATTGCTTATGTATAATGCATAGAAATTTTATTTTTGGAGGGCTTCCATTTTTTACTTCTGTGTTTGATTTTATTATAATGGGTAAAAAAATGCTTAATTTCATAATAATGTAAGGATTTTTTATAAAAAGAATATAACCAAGCTACAAATGTCAAAGATTAAATCCAGGATTATTTTCATGTTGGAGCAAATTAAGATCATGAGGGAAAATATGGGGAAAGAATAATCATTAGGAAAATACAATCAAAACCACAATGTGATATTACCTTATATCCATTAAAATATCTACTATAAGAAAATACCCATAAGTGTTAGTGAGGATGTGGAGAAATTGGAGCCTTTGTACATTACTAGTGGGAATGTAAAATGGGGCAGCTGCTGTGGAAAATAGTATGATGATTCCTTTAAAAATCGTGAAATTAAAAAAAAAAAATTAAGGAATTACCATCTGATCCAGTAGTTCCACTTCTGGCAATATAAAAGATGAAAAGCAGAACTTCAAATAGATTGTACATCAATGTTCCTCAAATTCTTAATTCACAAGAGCCAAGAGGTAAACAACTCAAATTCCGACTGATAAACAACCGGATAAACAATATGTGGCATAAATACATAATGGAATATTATTCAACCTTGAAAAGAAAATTTTGACATGTGATACAACAAGGACAAAACTTGAAGGTGCTATGTGTGCTAGTGAGATATACCAGACACGAAAGGACACATACTGCATGATTCCCCTTTACATGAGGTACCTGGAGTAGTCAGATCAACAGAAATGGAAGGTCAAGTGCTGGTGGCCTGACGTTCAGGGAAGGGAAGGGGGAGTTTGTGTTTAAACTGTGACTAACAGAGTTTCAGTCTTGTGAAGGTAAAAAGTTCTAGAGGTGGCTGGTGGTGACAGTTGCACAACAATGCATTTAAAGCCAATGAACGGTTCATTTAAAAATGGTCAACATGGCAAGCTTTTAGTTACACATATTTTGGCACAATAAAAAGTTAAGGGAGTCACAAGATCACCTCCCCACAGAGCAGCTCTGGTGGCAGCAGGGGCCCTGATGCTGGCTCCCACCTGCAGTGCTTAATGTAGTCAATGTTGGTGAAACGGAGTTTGCCCAGACTCTCCTCCAAGTACTGCCGGAAGCTGCGCAGGGACACCTGGATGACATCCACATAGCTAAGCAGCTCCCGGTGCAGTGTGCTGTTGAGAATGGCCAGCCTGCGGGGACAGAGAAGGGGCAGGTGGAGACGAGTGACCAGCCTGGGAGACATGGTGATGTCCTGGGCTTGGGTGGGCACCCTGGGATGCTGCTCGAGCTCCACCCAGCGCCCAGCTGTGGAGCCACCAAACCACGCCCAGCTTCTCTGATTCACAAAGGGGCGCTAGGAAGGATTCCAAAATGCCCCATGTATGCAGGACACAGCGTGACACTCTGGGGAGCACAGGGCTTTCCCTTCTTCCCTCTGACCTCTGTCAGCAAACCAGTCAAAGAACCCCAGCCCTTCCAGTCTCTGACCTGCTCCATCACAGCTCCCTTACGGCTCCCCTACTCCATGCTCTCTCAAAAGAGCAACCCACCAGTGTCCTCTTTATAAAAACCACCAGAAAACCACCAGAACTCACTGTCCTTTGACAGCTTAGACATCTGCCAAGGTCCTTCCTGTGATCTGACCGAGGCCACCATCTCACATCCCGAGTGGCCTTCCTGGAGCCCCTTGCTCTGCCCTGACCGTAGCCCTACTTCTGGCCAGTGCTGCTTTTCTGGAGAACTCAGCCCTTCCCCCCTTTTCCCATCCTAAGCCAGGGTGCCTCCTGCAGGGATTCCTTCCTGACTCTCTCACAGGGCAATGGTCTTTCCTGCCATTGACATTTCAGGGCACGTGTCAGCACCTGGCGTGCTCCTGTGTGTATGAGCCTCTCCTGTCCCTGGCTGCTCACTGCTCCCCCCGCCCCATGCTGCCCAGGGTTCAACTCTGAATCTTAGGAGGAGATCAGCTCAGAAGCAGGACCCTGAGTGCCTCCTGCCCCCTTTCAAGCAGCAGCCTGGCTGGGCTTCTAGAGCCAGGCAGCTGGGAGGGAGAATCACAGCTCCTTACTTTTGGCTTTTGGTGGCATTCAAAAAGATGTACTCCATGTCGTAGATCTTGCGGCGGAAGTTTTTGCTCCGGGTGTTTAGCTCTTCTTGGAACTGGCAGAACATCAGCCTCTCCTTCCTGAGCGTCTCTGTCACTCCAGCGCAGTGTCTGTCCAACTGCTCTTGGTGAAGCAAGAGCTCAGCTGCGAGAGGATGAGGAGATGAGGATGAGGATGGGGTCCTCTGGGACCTGAGCCACCTCTGCGCTTTCCTTTCGTGGAGCAGTGTCCACAGGCTGCCTCTCCCAGGGCAGTCTAGGTCCCTTGCCCTGCCACAGTTGCCCTCACCAGGGTTCAGGCTGGAAATGGGCACTGATCTCAGAGAGGTCACTGGAGATCTCACTGCAGAGGAGGCTCTGCTGGGCCAGGAAGCGGGAGCTCCCGGCTGCGGGGGAACAAGGCTGGGAGATGGAGGATCCTGAGGATCATCCTAGGTGAGCGAGTCTGCAGGGAATACAATACAAAGCCAGGCAGTCTGGGTTTGTTCCTTGACACCAGTGGATACTCAAGTCCAGTGAATCCAAATTCAAACTGGCCTCCAAGATGGAGTAGGAAGAACTTGGACTGGACTTTCACTCCTCTGGGCAGCAGGGTTTGGAAGGTATTGGTTCAGGATCTCTGCTAGCTCTGAAGGGCTATAGTATGATTCAAGTGAAAAACCATCAGGGTTCACTGAAAGATCCTACTAGAATTGTGTTTCCCCATTAAAAAAGTCCACCACATAAGAAAGAACTGGCATTTCTTTTTTTAAGTATGTTAAATGATAAGGGGGAAAGAAGGGCCACCACATTTTGGAGGCTGTAACTTGCACTGAGTGCTTACAACTCCTCACTATACCATTTTAGGAGGCTTAATTACCACCTCCAACACTCTTTTCTGCAGATGAGGGAGAAGACAGAGAGTCAAGTAACCTGGCCAGAGTCACACAGCCAAAGGAAATTGACCGTAAGAATTCTAATTCCTAAGCTATGGACTTGTCTCTAGAACATTCACCATGCAGGTATGTAACTGATCTGAAATCCAAGAGCTATAACAGAACAACACTCTTCATTTTAGCCTCTAATACCCTTTGGAAGGAAGGAAGGAAGGAGGAAGGAAGGAAGGAAGGAAGGAAGGAAGGAAGGAAGGAAGGAAGGGGGAAAGAAATAGATCATAAAAAAATCTTGAGGGGCTGGGGGAGCAGCTCGGTGGTAGAATGCTTGCCCAGGGCACATAGGCCCTGGGTTCTGTCCCCCCAAATGAGAAAAAAATCAGCTTGAATGGGGGATTCTGAGCACCCCCTTTCTTTTCAAGCCTGGGAGGTCCATGGCCCCATGCATGTCTTCCCTGATGTGAGGAATCATACTAAGTGTTACTTGGGGCAAAGTGGGACAGTTGACAAACCCGGGGCCACAGGAGAGCAGACACCCCAGAGGGGTCTGGGGACAGTTCACACCTGCCCTGACATTGTGGATGTCCTTCTCAATGTGCTGGAGTCTTGGCTGGTGCAGGTGCAGTTGTAGCTCCAGCTCCGAATCCAACTCATCAATCTTGGAGGCCACGATGACCCGGGCATTGAGGGCACATTGGTCAAACCACTTCTCTAGGTGCTCAAAGAAGCCAATTCGAAGTCTGAGGGAGCAAACAGCAAGGTCAGCCCTCCCAGCAATCATGACCAGGAAGAGACCTTTCCATTTGGAGACCCCCAATGCTGCCCTCATTTTATTTCCCAATTACCTCCTATCTCAGTGTGTGGAGAGACCATCATTTACTCAGTTGCTGGAGGAATTCAGATGGTTTCAAACCTTTCGCTCTTATCAAAACACTGTGATGAATAACCTTGTACATATGTCAAGTGAAGAGGCAACTCTGTGGGATAAATTCCCTGAACTAGAATTGCTGGATCAGAGATTAAGATACATTTGTGGATCTGGTAGCTATGGCTGAACTGTGTTTCCACCAGCAAGAAATAATAGTTCATGTTTCTCCACAGCCTCAGTGTGTATTGTCAAAATTCTGAATTTGACAATTTTGTCACAGTTTGATTGAGACTGAGCATATGTCCATGCGGTTTGACGACATCATTTCTTTTTCTGTATGATATCCTTTCATATCTTTTGCTCATTTCTTTATTATGTAGCTGTTCTTTATTTAAAAAAAATAATAATTTCTAGGTGAGGCCTGGTCACTGTGATGTGAATTACAAATATTGTTTCTCAGTTTTTCATTTTTTCTTTAAAAAATGTACTGTGTTTTTTCGAACACATACTGTTAAGATACCAGTTCTCCCAAAATTTATCTGCTGATTCAATGCAATAGCAAGAAAAAAACCTCAGCAAGTATCTTCTTATGGAAACGGATGAGATGATTCTAAAATTTATATAAAAATACGAAGGGCCAAGAATTGTGAAGACAACCTTGGAGCAGAATGAAGTTGGAGGACTTAAGCTACCAGATATTAAGACCTCGTATAAAGCTATAGTAATCAGGCAGTTTGGGAGTCATGTGGAAAGACAGACACAGAGAAATAGAAAAGCGGCATGGTGGACAGTAGGGGAGAGCAGAGTCTCTCTGTGAAGGACCCGGGTCACTGGTTCTCCATAGGGGAAAGAAAAGAATTTCCACTCCTGCACCATAAAAAGACAAGTTCGCAGAGTAAATATGGAAGTTTAAAATAATAACATCTCTAGTTTATAACATTGGAGAATCTTTTCATGACCTTGGGGCAAGCAAAGATCTCACATAGAGGACCAAGGTAAACTAATAAAAAAAAAATGAATAAATTGGATTTTATTTAAGATAAGAATTTCTGTTCACCAAAAGATGCCTTTAGGGGCTAGAGTTGTGTAGAGCGGTCACCTAGCATGTGCGAGGTTCTGAGTTTGATCCTCAGCACCACATAAAAATACAATAAAGGTACTGTGTCTAACTACAACTAAAACGAATTTTTTTTAAAAAAATACATCTCTCAAAAACAGTAAGAAATTATATAAAAGCAAATACAGAGATATCTAACAAACTCCCATAAATTAATAAGAAAAAGGATAGACAACCCATCACAAAGTATATAAACAAAAGATTTCATTAGGCATTTCACAAAAAAAAAATAATCAGATGGCCAACAAGTGTACGAAAAGGTGTATAACATCATGACTCACCAGGAAAATGCAAACTGAACCAACAATGAGATACCACTACAATTACGCCAGAAGGAATAAAATAAAAACCACTGGCAACATCAACTGTTGTGGAGGGTGTGCAGCAACTGGAACTCTCACATGTTGTTTGTTTAAAATTGTAAAACTGTTAGGACCACTTTCAAAAGCTCTTGATGGCAACCTTTGGGCCACGTCTCCCAAAGATGGACCTACATATACCCCGTGACTCAGGACTTTTCTCTATGAGTTATATATGGAAATGTAGACACATGGTCACCAAAAAGACTTGAACGAGAATGTTCAGAGCAGCATTATTGGTATATCCTTAAATTGGAAAAGACCCAAATGTGCATCAGTAGACTGGATAAATAAATGGATTAAAATGAATTGCATTTATAATGGGATACCACACAGAGATACAAAGTGGATTCTAGCCACATTCAAAGATATTATATGACTTTTATAAACATAATGAAAGAAGCCTGGCATTTAAAAAAATGAGTTCTGAATGATTTCACTTACGTAAAATTCCAAAGCAAGTAAAATGACCTCAGAAGTTAAAATATTTATCCTTGGGAAAGACAGGGCAGTGACTGGAAATGGGCCCATTTGATGGTGTCCTGGTGGGTTGGTAACAGTTCGGCTTCTGTGGGCTCTGGGTAACACGTGTGCTGTCATTGGACAATTCATTAAATGCTACACTTATGACTGCCACAGTTTCAGATTTATTATTCTTCAATATACAGATTCCATCAGTTGGACACAGAACTTTTTCCTAGTTAGTTACAAGGTCAAATGGCACAGTGGTTGGTGTCAGACTCTGGAATTAATAAGGAATAGATTCGTGTCTTGGATCTAACTACTTTCTATCACGGAGATTGTGACTAAATGACTAACTTTTTATGAGCTTTAGTTTCTTCACCTGTAAAATGGAGTTCATTACGGTCCCTCTCTTACAGTTGTTGAGGGAATTAAATATGCTCAGTAAATAATAGTTGTCGAGTGATCCTTGTTGATCTTTGTCGTATGGGCTCTGGAGAGGCAAGGCGAAGACCCGTGGTGGGCAAGAAGGATAACACTGGAGTCAAGACATTTTAGATATGAGGTGACCCTGAAGTACAGAAGAAAGAGCCCTAGGCCTGACTTTCCTCCTCCTGCTCCCAATCTCCAGCCTCTTGCCACCTGTGAATATGGGAGGTGGACCAGGCCGGGGACCCTGACCTGATTAGTCCCGCCTATGACATGGTAGAGGTGCGAGGGCAATGGAAGTACCATTCAAAAGCCAAAGGCAAATTTCCACTTTTGATTCATTAAATGATACACCTACGATTGCCTTACTTTCAGATTTGTTGTTCTTCTAGTACAAAGGCCCAGAAACTTGGGACTTAGAAGAGGTCACTTCTCAGTGGGGGGATTAGGGATCGTTTCCTTATTCTTCATTGTTCTGTTTTCTGCCATGAGTTTGTCAAAGAATCAGCATAAAATACCATACATGATCTATTCATACCTATGGTTTATATCTATAGAACTAAAACAAAAGAAGATGTACCAGGAACCCAGCAGCATCTTCCAGGGAAAACTGTTTCTGTGTATGAGGGCCAGGCCCACAGAGCAGCCTGGGAGGGCTTGGGGACCACACTCACCTAGGAGGTCTGTGCCTGCAAATAATTTCTTGGACTTTCATCATGTTTTATTGTGTTTTCCTCACTTACCTACATTTACTTTTTTTTTCAGCTAAAGATAATCTATTTTTTTATATTAACCTGTGAATAAATCTCTGAGCAAGAGAATGAGAATCAAAGAGTTTTGTACTCACTGTTTCTTAATTTCTAAAATTAGTGTGGACGGAATTATCATTCTTTCTGTGAACTCAGTGCGGAAAGTGTTGTCAAAGCGTGGGGTTGAGAAGGTGGAATGGGGCCTCCTGTAACCCTCCTCCTCTTCTTCTTCCAGGGATACGAAGACAAAATAATTGTTCCCACTGGAGGTTGTGAAGGACTCCATGTCCTCAGAGGAGAACTCCTCCAGATAGTCTTCCTTGGCATCACCCTAAAGAGGCAACAAGACTTCAGAATCCACATCATCCAAGGGACTTAAGGGTGCCAATCACCTGACGTGCAAGACTGTACACCTTTGGGCCAAATATGTCTATAATTGCCTACCCTCCCGCCGCCCCCAATGTACACAGAATGCTTTTAAAAATGAGAAGTTCCACATAAAAATCTGGGTTCCTGATTTCTCTTCAAATATCAGGAAATAGGTCAGCTCTGAGCCCAAGCCCACCCAGCATCCCTGGCGGGGGGAGCTATGACTGCTCTGTCTCCGCCAGGAGGCTCTGGTTGTGCACACCGCCGGGGATGCTGGGTGGGCTTGGGCTCAGAGCTGACCTATTTCCTGATATTTGAAGAGAAATCAGGAAGGAGTGAGAAATCAGGAACCCAGAAGGGTGAGAAAGAGTGAACCGGCCAGGGTGAGCAGGAGGGGCTGAGTTCACCTGTACAGCTCAGAAGGGCAGAGAAAGACAGAAGCAAGGGAGGGAAGAAGAAAGCCAAGTTGAAGGGTGACTTCAGAGTGGGCTGCGGGGATGTAGGAGAGGAAGGTGAATTTTTAAAAATCATTGCTGTGATTGAAAAATTGAATTCCTGTTGACAACAATTAAAAGGAAAAAATACATATGTAGGGCTTTGTTTGGTTTTGTTTTAGTACTGAGAATTGAATCCAGTGGCGTTTTACCAACTGAACCACATCCCCAGTCCCTTTTATTTTGTATTTTGAGAGAGAGTCTTGCTAAATTGCTGAGGCTGGCCTCAAATGTGCAATCAGCCTCAAACCTGCCTCAGCCTCCCAATTCGCTGGGATTACAAGTGTGCAACCCTGGGCCCAACACTTTATGTTTTTTGAAGGATTTATGTTTTGGGGGGATTGAACTCAGGGGCACTCGACTACTGAGCCACATTTCCAGCCCTATTTTGTATTTTATTTAGAGACAGGGTCTCACTGAGATGCTTAGCACCTTGCTTTTGCTAAAGCTGGCTTTGAACTTGAAATCCTCCTTCTTCAGCCTTAGAGCTGCTGGGATTACAGGCTTGCACCACTGTGCCTGGCCCAGCACATATTTTTGTTTAGTTCTGTTTTAGTTTTATATATTATCCCCACCTTTATTATTATTATCATTATTATTATTATCATTATTATTGCATTATAGTGGTACAGCCCAGAACTTTTCTAGTTATTTACATGCACCTCTATGGAGACCAGGTCTGGGGGACCCCAGTCTATATGAGAGATTCACACAGAGTGAACTCAGCACAGTTTCTCCTTCCCAAGAGAGAACCAGCTGCTGGCCTACCTCACACACAGACAATCTCTCTTGTTCTTCCTTTGCCGCCTCCTCCGCTTTGTTCTCCTCCTCCTCTTTGTTCTCCTCCTCCTCCTCTTTTCCCTTTGCCTCCTCTTCCTCACTCTCCCCTGCTTCCTCTTCCTCCTCTTCCTCCTCTTCCTCCTCCTCCTCTTCTTGGGCCCCCACACTTTCCTGGTTCAGGGAGGGTTTTGAGGAGTTCTCTCTGTCAACCTTCATTTCTTCTAATCCTTGCGGAGAGTCCTCTCTGGACTCGTACATCTGGTCACCCGATGCAGATCTGTCCTGCTGGCTCAGCCCGCTCTCTTCTGTGGAGGACTCCGGGTCCTGACCTCTTTCTTCTTCCATCTCCTCTGCAGGCCTCATAGAAATTGGCCCTCTGCTTAGGCTCTCCTCACTTCTGTACATTTCCACTTGGGCCCTGTGTCTTTTCTTCAGTTTCTTCATTTTCTTCAGGAAATACAGTTCGTGTTTTTCTGTTGATGTCCGACACCAAAGCACAAGGAGAGACAAGTCACCCCGTGTCGCTGGACTGGGTTTCCCAGCCCACAGGAGCACAGGGAGAACTGGACTCAAAATGTAAAAATGTTACCTGGTTTCCTGAACTTGAAAATGACTTCCCCAGCCAAGTTCTACAAGGAAAAAACGTGAGTCACTGAAGGAACAGCACTGCCATTCTTCAGAGTGTCACTTTTCTTTCAAGTAAAAGCGATTCTTCTTTCCCCCTCCCCAACAAGGTTTGATGCAGGCCTTGACCAGCTTCATTCACTGGGGTAATGAGGGCGTTTCCAACCCAGGGCACAAGATTTCCCCTGATTTCACGCAGGCTAACAACCCTTTACAGCGCACACTGGGAAGTAATGAAATAAAAGCTCATCCTGACATATTTTGGCAGTGATCTAGAGAAAAGGGAAGAAAAATGTAAGTCGAAGGGTGCAAACAAGGGAGAAAGAATCTGCTCTGGGAGCTGAACAGAGACGGACAGAATAAGCCTGGTCTCCGTGGTCCGGGAGTCTCGTTGTTAACCTACCACTTCCTGTTTCACAAACTCTGGGTGAAGCTGTGGGCATGCTGTTTTATGGACGATGGTGTGAGCTGGGGAGTTTGCAGGTCTGGATTAGAATCCCAGCTCCTTACAAGCAGAGTGGCCTTGGTCAAGTGCCTTAAACCCCGTGGGCTCTGTGTCCTCTCCAGTGAAATGGGGATCATAATGGTGTCCACACCTTTACTCAGGCAACAGAACCATCTCAAAGGGCAGACAATGAACTTGCCCTCCTACAGGCTGAGCCTCCGCCTCAACCCAGGTGACGTGGGGAACATTTGTTAGCAATCTGAACAGGGATCCATCCCTTCTGCAGAAGAACCGGGTACCCAATTCCTGTGGGAAACATTCAGCCAAGTTTAGCTT
Source organism: Callospermophilus lateralis (assembly GCF_048772815.1). NCBI lineage: Eukaryota > Metazoa > Chordata > Mammalia > Rodentia > Sciuridae > Callospermophilus > Callospermophilus lateralis. The sequence continues at coordinate 33,787,543 of NC_135306.1, forward strand.
CACTCTGACCAGGAAGACTCTGGCTGGAGATGGGGGTGGGGGAAGCCACTCTGGAGTATTCAAAACAACTCCTCCCAGGGCTGCATGAGCTTACCCGCAGCATTTACTGTGCCTAAATTATGTGCAAGACCCAGGGCTAAGGGGAAATCAGAGTTGAATAAAACACACCCTTCAGGAAACACATTCTGATTGGGTGTTCTGCACTCTTGGATTCAATAGTAACTAAGAATAAACAAATTCGGAGAAGAGGTGGCAGTACAGGAGGAAGGAGAGACAGGGTTCAGTTGAGAGCAGGTAGGATCCTTGCCCTGGTAGTGGACTGGGAGTATGGGGTGGGTTTGGGACCCAAGAGACAGAAATTCCCAGCACAGGGAGCAGGAAGAGAGAGGGCTGTGAGCGGGAGCTTAAGCAGGAGGGGGATGAGTTTGCTGAGCCAGGAGGATTCAGGGCGGAAGGTGGACAGGGTGTCCCTGGTCATAGTAAGCTGGGTCTGCAGAGTTGGTGAGGACAGCGTGAGTAGGTTGGGACTGCCATATAAATTAGCCTTTTCTTTGTAAGTCCATGCAACCCAGGAGCCTGTCAACCTCTTTTAAACTCAGAAAGAGATGGTCCCTGTAGAGACGCCTTCCGCCTCTTTCTCTTTGCTGTCCAGACATGGATTTGCACTCTGCAGCGTTAGGCATGACTTCCAAAGATTGGGCAGTCCAGACTGAGAGGCTTCCTCTCCCCTTGCTTCTTTATGAGCGGCCAGGGCTATCGTTTCCCTCTCCATACCTGCTCAAAGATTTCACGAACAAAGAAATGTTGGCTGAGGGTGGAGCTGTAGGAGTTGAGTTCTTTCAGTACGACCACTGGGTACTCCATCACTTCCTTGGTCAGGATGCCATGAAAACACTCATACCTGGGAGGGAGGGAGGGGAGACCACAGTCTAAGGGGAGCTCTGCTGATCCCAGCCAGGAGCCATGCCCTTGACCCCAGCAAGGTGGGCAGTGATCTGGCAATTAGCTCTGCACAGAGCTGTTATGTGTGTGGGGATCCCTTTCACAGAAACAGTCCTTGATTTGTTTTACTATGTTTCTGATCATAAGGGGAAGGAATACATGCTCTTTGTAGAAAAATATAGAAAATAAATGAGTTTTCTGCTTGTCAAGTGGATCCCCTTTTCTTGTCCACTGTCTTCTCTCTGACCTCAGACTTGACCTACATTATCCCACCAAGTCCTCAAACATTCCAAGGCCCAGCATTTTATGTTTCTCAGGTAAGGAGACCAAAGCTCAGCAGGGACTGACTTGCCCAAAGTTATACTTCTGGATCTAAGTACTGAAATCAACTGGAGTGCAATTTCATTTATGTGAATAGTCCTTACACAGAATTAGTTGTACAAAAGCACAAAGATATAAGGAAGTTCACAAAAACTGCTGGTAATACTGTACTGACAAACCAGAACCAACTGAAAAGAGCTAATCAATTGTGAGATGGTTAAATCATTACAAAGTACCAGTAGTGATAAGTTCTTTTTTTTAACTTTTTTTTAAAGAGAGAGAGAGAGAGTGAGTGAGAAAGAGAGAGAGAGAGAGAGAGAGAGAGAGAGAGAGAGAATTTTAATATTTATTTTTTAGTTTTTTGGCAAACACAACATCTTGTTTGTATGTGGTGCGGAGGATCAAACCCGGGCCGCACGCATGCCAGGCGATAGCGCTACTGCTGAGCCACACCCCCAGCCCAGTAATAAGTTCTTTGTGGTCTTTTAAAAATTGAAATTTATCTGCAACTATACAACAATTTACATAATATAATCCATTCTTTATTTTAAAAATGTGTCTATATCCACATTATGTCCATTAAAAGGAAAAGTTGGGCAGGAATGAGGGAGAAATCTGTATGTTTGTAGTCATTGACTTCTTTTCCTTTTCACAAAGAGCATGCATGTTTAAATTTTTAAAAAGGGGCCCAAGGTCTTGACCTTTAAACTGCATTGCCTTGAAACTTCACTCCACAAACTTTCCAAGACTCTCCCTGGAAGCTTCTGTATTGGCTTCAAGCAGAGCTACAAAGGACTACGATGAACTCCAATGCTGGAGCCACAGGATTGAACCCAGGGGCGCTTAATCACTGAGCCACATCCCCAGCCTTTTAATTACTTTGTATTTTGAGACAGGGTCTCACCAAGTTGCTTAGGGCTGGCTAAGTTGCTGAGGCTGGCTTTGAACTTGCCGTCTTCCTGCCTCAACCTCCTGAGCTGCTGGGACCATAGGCACGCATCACCACGCCTGGCATACGACTATAATTTTTATCTTAAACTTGCTGGGCACACCCGCCTCCTGTTCAGGCTGCCTGTGACCTGAATGTGAATCCAAGCCATCCCCACCTGCCTTCTGGATTCTGGTCAACCTACCTAGATTTCATGCTCTTCAGAAAAGTTTTGGCCTTTTCCAGGTATAACTTCAATGCTTCTTCATGGTTTTGCTGTCTCAGTTGGTCCAAGAGCTTATCAAGGTTGGCCTCCTGGGCCTGGCAGCCTCCCCCAAAACAAGAGGAAGCAAATATGAGTTCCCAGAGTATAAGTGACATGCAGAACCCTTGCCCCTGGAACTGAGGTCTAGGCAGCTGGGGAAGGCCAGGACTTCTTGTCCACAAAAGGGGAACCAGATCTATTACTGCTCTGTCTCTCTGCTATAGACTTCTGGCCTCCCCTCTGTGCCTGAAATGTTCTTGCCCATTTTATTTCCCCTAAGACCCAGTTCGGGTGGGACTCTTCAGGAATATGTCCCTCACCCCCACCCAGTGTGGTCAGGTCTGGGCTACACATTCCCAAGTGCCTTCTCCTCCCTCTTTTTGTCATTAATCATATTCAAGATCACTTGCTGATTCTGTCCCCCAGCCCCTGCACTCCACCACCTCCTAGACTGTGAGGGCAGTGGGGGTAGGGACCAACTGATCTGTGGGGGTCAGAGAGACTGTCAGACACACATACTTCATTCCCACGTAATAGAGCCTTGAAATGATACCTAACATGTACGTAATCTGCCGTGTGAATTGTGGGAGGCTGTCGCGCTATGTGACCAGCATTTTCCTTCCCTGATCGGTTGAGACTCTGTCCGTCTCTTCCCGTGATCTGGCCACATCAAAGTGGCCCTAGATGGCAGCCCTGATCTTGGAAGTCACAAAATGTCACAAAATGTGTCTTCATGCGTAGGCGTGACTTCCTGCAGCTCCATGGGTCGAGCTATGCTCACCTGTTCCTTTGTGAAATTACCCCCTTGCCCGGTTTGGGATAGAATGTTCCATGGAAATGCCCTTTGTGTGTCCCCTTCTCTTGCTCTGCCTTTGGGTGTGGCCTTCCTAGATGTCAGTCAACTTGCTGACAGCAGATATCATGAAGCTAGACTCAGCCCTTTGAAACCTGACCCCTTGCCTCATTTGAATGGCTTCTCCTCAATAAAAGGGGTCAGCACATGCGCAGGCTCTCTCTTTCTGAGGACCCTTAAGGTCAGAGGAGCCATCACAGGACTCCCAAAGGAAAAGGTATCTCTGTCTCTTGTGTGGCTGTTTTGCATGACCCAGTTCCCCTGGAGTGACCCTGAGTGTTTCTGTCGCCGGGAATGCAACAGTGAATGATATATATTTTGCTGTATTTTGCCCCAGTGAGAGGATGTGAGGTCTTATCAGACACACCATGTATGAGAACTGGAGCCCTCCCCACCCCTCAGGAAAGTTAACATCACACCTTATCAGACTGTGTATGTAAGTTGCTGACCTCAACTATTGGACTACAAAATGCACATAACCCAAGAGTTGGGCTGCATTGTGAGCGCTCAGGCTGCACAGGCCTTGAAGCTTTGAAACCACCATCTCGGCTGTGTTGGTGTCAAGCAAGTTTCTCCCAAGAAACCCCTTGGAGAACCTTCAGCTAGACTTTACTTCCCTCAGAGGCCTGCTTCCACTGACTTGGGCAACTAGATGTTAATAATTTTGGAACTCACAGAGTAGTGAATGAACCTGGTCTATTGTGTGTATTCACACAATGGTTCCTCCACATTATTCTCCTCCTCTTCAAACACTGTGAGCAGACAAAAAGATCTTTGTATGACAGTAAACTGTGATTTATGAAATCATATTTTAATCATTGCCTTATTTTAGTCATCCAGAGAGTATTCCTGATTCTACCTGACTGTCTCTCCCTTGCACACTCTCTTACAGACAGGCTTGGTTCTGAAGACCCATCACACAACTGCAACCTTGTTCCTCCCATCTAGTCCTAGGATCCAAGTAAGCCTCCATTTCCCCATCCACATCCATTTTACAACTTAAGGGTTTGCATTTGGGTCTAGGATCTGTTTTGAGTTCATTTTTGTTTGTGGTGGGTTTTTCTTTTCTTTTGTTTTTTTGCATCTTAATGCTGACTGAGTTTACTGGCCTGGCCTGGGGCAGTGTGGCCCATTCCTCGTTCCCATTGGAAGTCACCGGGCTTGGGGGCACCTGGTTTTCCAGGCTGTGCTTCTCCCGATACTGCTCCATATTCTTCTCAAGTTCCAGCTCCTTCTCTGACAGCATATTCTGGTGCATCTCCCATAGCTGCACAGCCTCGTGGAAATACCTGAAGAGGTCTGAGCTCTGCCACTCGGTCTGCTTGGCCAGGGCCTCAAAGGATTTCTGCAGGGAAAGAACCCAGAAAAGGTGCCTTACGGGTTGACTAGCCCAGGCCTGTCCACGAAGCTCCATGATAGGCACTATCTGGTTCTTCACAAAAAAAAAAAAAAAAAAAAAGGACTGGATATCACTGTCTGGGTACCATCCTTCAAGTTTGACATCTGGGTCACATCTGAGTTCTGGTACCTCCCTCCTGCCATACCCATCTGGGCCTGGGCACCTCTGTTCTCATCTGCACTGAACACCATACCTGCTGCTCAACCCCCATGCACCACCACCAACCACCCCACTTTAAAAATAATATTCATGTCTTATGTACCCATCCAGGTTACAGATTGGCAAATTATTTTCTGCATGCTGAATGTGACCCTCCATCTATTTTGTTTGGACCTGTGAACTAAGCACAGATTTTCCAGTTTTAAATGGTTGAAAAAGTTCAAAACAAATGAAAAAATGATGTGAGAATTTTAAGAAATTCAAATCCCAGTGTCCATCAATAAAGTTTTTAGAACACAGCCATGCTCATTCGTGTCTGTATTGTCATGTCTGTAGTGTACCTCTTGGGGCTATGGAGCTACAAGCTGTGACACAGACCTGATGGCCTGCAAAGCCCAAGATAGGCACTATCTGGTTCTTCACAAAAAAAAAAAAAAAAAAAAATATGCTGACCTCGGCTCAAGACTGTCAGTGTCTTGGGGCTGGGAATGTCTTACTCCTCCACAGTTCCCAGCACCCAGGGTCAGCAAGGGCTCAGGTGCACTCATGGCCTGAGATCATTTCCTGGAGTCTATGCAGCACCCATGTCAGGGGCAGCTGCGAGGGGCCAGGGGATACTTCTGGAGTGGCCAGTGGAGGAGATCTGCTATGAGAAAGACTGGGGAGGGCAAGGGAGTGGACATGTATAGGGACGAAAAAGAGGCTGTCCTTGCTAAAAGCAGTGACACTTAGACCCACAGATGTTCAATGGGTAACTAAAAGCAGGATAAAGCTTGGCATCTCTGTTTCATTTTGCATCTCTCTCCTTTATTAACTTCAACTTTGTGACCTGCTCAGTTCTGCATGCAGGCGTATTAGTCATTAAGGAATATTCATCTAAAAACTGGTAATACAAGTTTATTAGCCCTAAACTTACCTAACCTATTTTGTCCCATTCAAGATTTGCAGGGACATTTACAGCATCCTGACCCAGACCCCTGGAGTGGTGCCTAGAATCCTTCCGTCACTGCCCTACACCTTCCAGGGCCACTAGAGCCTTGCAGACACATCACCCTGCACTGAGACAGCCCCCTTTGGCAGGAGCACCCATCCCATGGGACCCGAATTGTCCTTTCTAGGATCACTGGTCTGATCAATAGACATCTTGAGCAGCAAATGGAGACTGTCCCCTCAAGTGATAAGGACCTCTCCAGAGCCACCTTACAGACCAGAACTGGGATAACCAGAACCATAGTCTGACCTGACTGTTTAATTATGCATCACCTCTCACCCCCGCCAATTCTTTCTCTGTTTAAACCTGAAGCTCATGTCAGCAGCAGAAGACAAAACTGAGACACTCCATCTCACCTGTCTTTCCCATGGGGCCATATTGATTAAAATTCCTTTCCTGCTTTTCACTGTTACCATTTTGCTTGTTTTAGGGGGGCAATGGCAGGACCTGGATAATTGGAACCCCTGAGTCTGGCCTCTGGCCTATGACTTCTATAACAGACATAGCAGGGACACACAGTTGGAAGTCCCCAGATTTCTACTCTCCTTACAGCTTGGTGCACCAGGGCGACACTCCCCACCTCCCAGTCCCTGTGGGGCACGCACATCCAGGAGCTCCAGCTTCCCCTCCACCTTGCTCTGGAGCTCTCCCACCATCTGGAAGAAGGTCGGGTTCACCAGGCTCTCCGCCTCTTCCTCGGTGAAGGACCTGCAGTCCAGCAGCTGCTTCTGGAGTGAGAGAGATCAAGGTGACCTGGCTTAGGGCCGCAGACCGCCCCCCCCACGTCCAGGCAGAACTGCATCCTACAGGGGCCCCCTGGGCTGCAAATCAGACGTGGGCTCCCCCTGTTGGGTGACAGAGAAAAACTGTCAGAGGTGCCAAGGGGGCAGCAGGTAGGGTCCTCAGGGCTTGGATGCTCTTCAAAATAACTAGGCTTTTTTTTCACCTAAACTTACCAAGGAGGGAAGATGGGGATTTTTGTTGTTGTTGTTTCTTATCCACTGATTACTATTTAGATTATTTAAAGCATTTAAACATGGAAATTCCAAGGAGAAATCATCAAGAACAGTTCCTCTCACAAAAGAACGTATGTTTTCAGATTCTTTAGGTATCGGTTCCCTGGAGTTGGTGGCATCGAAATGCAAACTTCAATGACCATTGTTCTTTTTTATTATCTGATTCTAGTTTAAACTTTTTTCTTTCTCCTCTGCTTGGAATAAATTCTGTTGCATAAAACGATACTCAAAAAGGGGATATTTTTGCGAACTATTTCCCCTACCTCAGAAAACCAGTCACTGGCCTGAAGAGATTGGGGAGTGAACTCACTGTCTCACCTTGTCGTGAAGTATGCGTGGCCTGGGAAAAAGATGGGCAGCACTCTCTTATGAAAGGGACATTGCAATAACCCCCAAGGTGCAACCTCCAATAACGAACAGATCTTGTGCTACTAGGGACGCGGTCAAGGATAAAGCAGGAGGTGGCCTGAAAGCTCACAACTCCAGCTCACATGGGCTTCCTGGAGAAGTTGGTGTCAAGCTAAGCCCTAAGGGATGGCAGGGACAGCTGGGGAGTTCAGGCATCAGAATGCTCAGAGGTGAGTGGGTACCTGGGAACAAAAGCCTAGATCAAGGCTGAAGGGTGTGGGGGAGGGGTGAGAAGTCTAAGGAGGGACACATCAGGCCCCAGCACCAGCACATGTAGTTCCTCCTCCCAGGTCTGCAGAAAGGGGTGCCCACCTTGCATTTCTGCACACAGGCCAGGCACTCCTGCCAGCTCTTCTCGTACAGCAAGCGGATCCGCATCATGCGGTCCATGTGGTAGTTGTCTCCACGTGCAGAAAACAAAATAGGTCAGTCATTCTTCCAGAAGGAAGAGGGAAATGAAAAGAGTCCCCTCTGCACCGGAGGCAGCTCTCTGCAGCAAAGGCCTCCTCTGTAAAACTGATTTAGGTGCAGATTGGCAGGTGGTCCCAATTCAGATCAGGGGCTGGTGTCTCTGTCCTCGCAGAGTTCCTAGGATAAGGACCTCACATAAGGAGCTCATGTCTATGTGTTCCGAACGCATGTGACCGAGAGAGTCCTTCTCTATAACTGGAGGACAATGACACCACTGACCTCACGGGCTGCTGTGGGCCTCAAAGGAAATGGTCAAATTATTATAGATCATCTACAGTGAGGCTTGACAAATTTTTCCATAAATGACTAGAGAGTAAATAGTTTTATTGCTGCCGTTCTGAGGTTTCTGCTGTCACAGCACAAAAGCAGTCAGACACAGCAAGCTGACAAAAGAGCATGACAGTGTCCCAGTGAAACTTATTCAGAAATAGGCAGCCCGCCCTTAGGCTGTAGTGTGGTGACCCTTGTTCTAGAGCATTTTAGAACATTCCCATTTATGACTGAGTACCCTCTGGGTCTGCCAGGAACCCAATCTGGATGTCAGCCCCAGGAGGGAAGGGCCATTCAGGAGGCCTGGACTTCCTGAAGGTCACACAGTTGGGATGGAGCAGTGCTGGCCGTTAGCCTCACTTTCTAATGCAAGCCCTCACACTCCCAGGAGCTGCTGTCAGAGGTGATCATGGGAGCTACCTCTATTCTCCATGTTTAGATCAGGGGCCAGGGGTCAGAGTGTGGCGCCTGGAGGCTGTGGGAGGGGCAGCGAGTCCAGAAGGTCCTGGGAGGGTGGAGGGGGCTTTCCCCGCCATCAGTGTGCACAATTCCCTTCCCTCCTTCCCAGGAGGGGGGTGCCACCCACTTCCTCTCAGATTAATGACCGACTGGTAGAGCTACGACAAAGCCACTAGTTGAACAGAGTAAAAAGCCACTAGTTGAAGAGAGTTCCGGAGAGATCTGAGAGATTCCTACAAACTTCACTCACCGAGTTCCTGGTTCAGGGCGTTGAGAGAAGAATGCCACTCAGTCAGCTGAGCCATGTTGTAATTGGGGGGCAGGAGGTCACTGGGGAGGGAAGGTAGGACAAGTCAGCCCTGCACATTAAAAGGCTTTCTGTCACAATGGGTAGTGTCTTTGAAAGATGTATTATCCACTGAATACTGAAGGGACAAAGGACCTGCTGGGGACTTCCTGGTACCCAAAACCTAACTTACACAAAGGTCTTTCAATGTTAATATGAGTTTCTTTCTTAGAAAATAAAGTTGAATTTTCCCAGTGAAGAAAAAAAAAAACAAAAAAACAACTGTTCACATGACTTGACCAAGGAAGCCTGCCTCTAGGAACCTAAAGTGGGTTGACAATATAAAAACCTACAAGGTTTATGCATTAAGATTAAGCCTTAAGTTTTGCATCAATTAAACAGCAGTACTTATAAAAACCTATAATAATGATTTTTCTAAAAAAACTTCATACTCAACAGTAGGAAACCATCTAAAAAACTGTGAATCCTCCTGTAAAGTCTAAAGCCAATGTGGCAGATTGTAACTCCCTCCCCATCCCCACCATGTTGTTAGCTCCTCCCCTTGGGAGGTGGAGCCTCCTTCTGCAGCCCTGGAATCTGGGCCTGTCTGGATTGGCTTTGGCCAATGGGGTGGTCAGCAAACAGAACAGGAAGAGGCTGAGGAAGGGCTGTACCCATGTTTGCCCTCTGTTGCTGTGGGGACAACTTTAGGGGAAACTTGGTGAGTAAGGATTAGAAATCCTGTGCGCTGTCATTGTAACTTTTCTGTTCAGCTAACATGACTCCAAAATACAAATTTTATTTTTTTGGAATGATTATTTCTAAATAATATGCACATGTATTTTATTGGGGCCAAGAAAATCCATGGGGCTCCCCCCAGGCCTTTGGATAACTCCCTCTGGAGACCCTGGAGAATCACAGCTAGATGTCCCCCCTCTGTCATCAGGGCCACATGCCTCCCCCTGGGCTGTGTGTGCAGCGGTGAGGACCCCCCCCCCCAACCCAGGCTTTGGGGGCTCTGAAGGAAGGGCCTGCAGCTATGGGTTGGGATGGGGTTTGGGACTCTCCATGCTGCCTACAAGGCAGTTCCTTGGGACAGCTTCTGTAGGGGGCACAGGGTCATCTACAGTTTACTTTCAAGTCTCCCTTGCACATATGGACCACAAACCAAGACTTCCCTGCTGATGCTTCACTGAGATTCTGTGACAAAGGCTCTGCCACTTTCTTTAGACTTGTGTGCTCAAGCCTGGCATTTGCTGTTCACACTTCTGGACACTTGAATCATGTCCTGACCTCACTTGTCTAGGTACCCTCACTGTGAAGGACCCACTTGGTCCTGCCACCACCCACACTGCATCTGATTTACAGAGGTGCCCCCACTCCTTGCAGGCGAGGCCAAACGGCCCAGTTCCACCTGCAGACATGGCCATTACACAGTGCCCCTGAGCTGCAGCCAGGAGTGTCCATGGATGCTTCTTCCCCCGTGTATTGGGCCCCATCTCTGCCCTCCAGACAGGTAGCCAGACAGCCCCACAACTGCAGCCTGTGGGAGAGGCTTGGCAGGGCTGAGGGGAAGCAGCCTGGAAATCTCCCTGGATTTTGTTTTCGAATGCCTAAGTTCTTAGAGAGCCCACACATGGGACAAGTGTTTGAGGGGTGTGAGCCTGGGGGACAAGGTTGTGCTGGGAACCAGCTGTCTTCTCCACTCAACAGAAAAGGGTGGGGCAAGTGCAGGCACAGCAGGGCTGAAGGGTGCCTGGCAGTGGCAACCTGGTGGCAATGTGGGGACAGCCTCAAGACCCAAGGCCCTGGAGAGAAAAGCTGCCTGAGATTGAGGGCTCAGGGAATAGCAAAATCCAACTGTCTGGAGGCAGGAGGGGCCCAGCAGCATCTGGGTGAACCTGGGGCCGAGGACCATTCACCCCAACACTAGCCCTGGAACTGCACGAGATTCTAGAATTCAAGGGATGGGACCCCAAACCAAGTTTTCCCTAACTTAAAGAACCAGGGCTCAGAATCAGAACTAAGTTAAATTATAGAAAACAACACAATCACTTTTGCTGGCTCTGTGTATCCACCTTATCGACTTTATACCTGGATCAAAATGTAGGTGCACGTGGGGCAGGAGCCATCTTCCTGGAGGAAATCCTCTGGCTCAAGCCCAGTGTGGTCCTAAAGTCATTTACTTCCTAGGAAACCTAGGAGCTGGGGAGGGGAGACTAGAAAGCCTCGTGTTCCGTGACTACCAGAGCAGGAGGGATGACTGAAGAGCCCAGGAAGCGGGGAAACCTTTTCCCCACATCAAAGTCTCCACTCTGCAAGACCCTGCAAGTTCCATCTTGCTTCTCATGGCGGAGGCTACAGACTCCCTGGATAGGGGGCTTCTAGGATCTAGAACATTCAGTGGGCTGAACAGCTTTATTATTGGATCAGAGTTGGTGGATCCACATCTGGAGGGAGTGTCCACAGCCTCTAATGGGTCCCTATCTGATGGTGTAGTCTCCTCACTGACTTCCAGGGTCTCCAGTGTAAGACTCTTCTGACCCAGGATTCCAAACTGCCTCAGGTCAAGGTCCAACCAGTTACCCTGGCTCCCCAGGCTTGCATGCCCTGCTCCTCCCTCACTCCTGGACACTGCCTCGTGTCAAGCTCTTTGGCATGGCCACCCAGAGCTGCTTTCTGCAGCAAATGGGCTGTGTTCACTCTTGCCATGAGGCTGGGCTCCCCCAGTACATGTATCCAGTGCCAGTACCTGAGAACCAGGAAATGGCCTGTTCTGGAGGACCTGCAGGGGACAGGCTAAGGACCATACTATCTCCCCACTGGACACCTAAAGGTGCCTTTCCAAGTGACCCCTCCCTCCAGGCTCTACCAGATGGTGCAGAGGTGCTTCAGCCGCTTTTGCTGCAGGACCTCCTGGACGGTCAGCATTTCCTCCAGCTCTTTCTTCACCACTGGAGGAGACTGGATATCCTCACTGGCCATGAACTCTCTGGGCAGCCAGACAGGTTGGCACCATGGAGAGGAGAGAGAGGAGAGGAGGCCAGGGGCGAGAAGGGAAGAGACTCATGGCAAGAACACGCAGAGCCCAGCACCCTGCCCTTCCCTGCCCACCTCAGCCTCCCCTGTGGGACACTGAGGGGTGGAGGGAGTCAGCGGGAGGAGAAAGGCGGGCAGGGATGCCACTGAAGTTCTGCCACCAACAGCACAGGATCAGCAAGCTTGTCTGCTGGGAATCCTGACTGCTGCCGCCTGCTCTGTGACCTTGGGCAAGTCCCTGTTCATCTCTGTCCCAAGCCCAGTATCCCAAGTTATGAACAATAAGGAAAAGTGGGAAGTGTACAGAAATCAGGCGAATGTTTTCCAACAATTCGTGCTGAGCTCAGAAAACGCTCGCAAAATAATGTTCACGAGAAAGTAAGCTCTCAAGCTGCGTATGCTACATGGGTCTAAAAAACGTCTGGGAGAAACTGTGCCCAAGTATGAGCTGTGCTCCTCACTGTGGGGCGGGATTAGTGGGGGGCGGGGCTTAAATTTCTTCTTAATATCTTTACTCTTAACTTTTTGAGAAGCACTTCTAAACAATGACGAAATGGGCGGGAGCTGCCGCCAGCCTGTGGGCCCCTGTGAGCCGGGGAAGAGCAGCGGGCAGCGCTGGCATCGCCAACCTGAAGCTCTCCATCAGGGTCTCCTTCTTGAGAGCCTTCCAGGTGTCCACCAGGCACTGCCAGCGGTAGCGACTGTCAAGCTCCTTCTGCAGGGTGGCCTCCATCAGGTTCAGGGACAGTTGGGCGATGGCCCTCTGGTTGCCCAGCAGGGCATAGTTCATGACCTGTGGTCACAGGCAGGCAAGGCAAGGGTGGGATGGAACGCTCTCAGGTCAGAGCAAGTCTCAGTTAAAGGGACAGGGAGAGGTGGGAGGGGACCGGGGAGGTGCAGGCCAGGCCTGAGTGGGGCAGGGCGGGTCTGAGTACCACCAAGGTGTCAGCAGGTAAGGAAGCAGCCACAGACAGGGACAGGGATCTTCCTTGAAGCCTTAACCATGAACTTCAACCCAGCTTTCAGAACAGATTGGGTTGTTTGTTAAAGAAGGTGGAAGGAGTGGGTGCTCTAGTGGACTGAAAGTGGCCACCGTTTTTCACAAATTTGTTCCAAAAGTAGAGTGCTCTTGCCATCAGGAACAAGCCATGTGTGGCTGCTTTGAGAACAGGGACCCACTGAAGCAGGAGTCAGACGTTCTTTGGTGATTCTCCAAGTGACTCTCACTTGAGTGCCTTGGCACGGGAGTAGGGACAAGCCTTCACTATGTGGCACTCTTCTGCCCTTTGGCAGCCCTATCCCTCAAATGAGAGTAGCTTCCCCCATTCCTCCCAGGCACAAGTAGAGTCCCAGATGCCACCACACATTTCCCAAAGCCTTCTAGGAGGTGAGGCTCTACCAGGCTCAATGGGCAGAAGCCATCGCTGCTTTTTGGTGGAGCTCATCCCCAGGCCTGCAGTTACGCTGTGGGGATAGAGCTACTTATAGCACGGGGATTTTGAGAAATTAGATGAAATAAATGCAAGCAGCGGACACTGGCTGTTACAGTGAGAAGAATAAGCACAGGAAAGTGGAACTCAGGCATGATCTGGACACTGAAGACTTCAACTCTCACTTATCAAAGAAGGCTACCAACACTGAACTCTCCTGCCTCATCCCAAGTAATTATCCCCAAAGTCCTGGCATTAAGTAATGCTATGCCCATTTTATGGATGAGGATCTTTTGGGCACAGGGCCTGAGCCATTTCAGGAGCTTCCACAACGGGCAGTGGAGAGGGAAGTCCGTGTCCCTTCCTCTTGTGCTTTGTCCAGGGCACTAGAGATAGGAGCCAGGCTGGACCCATCTGTAATTCTGAACATGGGCTGTACTGCCTGGAGGCTGTTATCTGGCAATCCCAGGAGACCCACAGTAGCAAAATGTACCTCTGGGCAGCCAGAAGAAGAGACCTTGGGCTTTTCTCTGACTTTGGAGACACCACGAACAACCCTGAATTGCTTATTTTCCACCACCAAGGGCAGCAACTGAGGCTGCTGTGGGTGAGGGGCCAGAGTTAAGAGGTAGGCATGGTTGAGCAACAGACACTGCTGGTGGTGAGGAAGAGGTCAGGCAACAGCTAGAAAAACCAGACAACAGGTTGGGGTTGCTCCTGAGGGTGGAGATGGCTCTGGGACCACGACATCCCAAGATGATGACTCTACAGAGTGGCCCCCGTGCCACTGCACACTGTGGCTCAAACTCGGCCCAGAAAGTGCCAGCTAGAATCTTCAGAGCTCAAAATCATGGCCCATGTTAGGCGTGCCTGCTCTAAGATGGTAGGGAAACAGAAAACGTACTTCGCAAAGGTTTCCATGAAAGGTGCTTACAATCACAGAGCCTCAATTCCCATCGCAAGCAGCCCACCTGCATCACTTGGAAATGTCACAGATGAGAGCCCCCCCACTCCCGAGGCACAAAGCTTGGGGAGCTGGGGTCCTAATCCTTCTCCCATGGGCGGGTTTCCACCTGGGAAACCCACTCACCGTGGCCTCCTTATCTATGAGCCTGTACACGTCGGGCTGCATGAGGTAGGACGTTTTCTCTATGATTCCCACATATTTCTTCAACACACTCTTCAGCTGGGGAGGACAAGGTGCCAGTTAGCGACTCCCACTTCCCTGAGCACTAACAGAAAAGGGAAGGACGGCCCTTAAACCCTGCAAGTGAGTGTCCCCAAGGAGCCTATTTGCTGCCAACTTACCTTATCGCCTCTGGAGACCTCAAGGGACAGCAGCGCTTCGTCCAGTGCCTTAATCTCCTGTTTCTGGAGCACGAACATGTGGGCCACCTCATCCCACAGTTCCAACAGGGTCTGCACAAGGAGCTGAGTCAGGCTGGGAGCTGCAGAGTGGGGCAGGGGGAGACCCAGCTCCCAAGGGACCCCTACTTGCATGGTGTAGTCCTCAAGGCTGTTGTCGTTTTCGATCTTTTTGAAGAGATGGTTGATGTTTTTGTCAGACTGGAACAGCTTGTTCAAAAACAGTTTCCCTGTCTCTAAGATCGGAGGTTCCATTTCCTGCAACAGGCCAGGAGGGTGACGACATCAACATCCCCCCAGGGATGAAAGGACAGTTCTTGTAATGGGGGTGCCAAGCACAGTCCCATCTCAAAAATGACCCTGACTGCCTGGCCCTGAGGAGTTGGGGTTATGACTAACTCATGCACACAGGACTACGGCACCACGCTGTTCACCAGGCGCTCTGCCAGTGCTCAGCCCACGTTCTCATCACGGCTGGCGAGGTGGGTGCTGACATTAGTCCTGGTCCAGGGCTGGCACTCAACAAACATTAACTGAGGAAGAACCAAATGAAAGAGTGCCAAGTTTACTTCAGGTAAGGAAACCAAGGCTCAGGGAGCACATGGTGAAAGCAGCGCTGGCATCGAGGTGAGATGATCTGAGAACATGGCTGGTGGAGTGTCATGGTTGAGGTGTGGTGTTCCTCAAAAGCTCACGTGTGAGATAATGCAAGAAGGTTTGAAGGAGAAATTGGTTATAGCCTTAACCTAATCAGTGAACCGATCCCTGATGGGATTAACTGAGTGGTGACCGGAGGCAGGTGGCGGGTGGCTGGGGGAGGTGGTTCATTGAGGATGTGGCTGTGGGGTGTATATATGTTTTGTATCTGGAGAGTGGAGTCTCTCTGCTTCTGATCATCATGTGAGCTGCTTTCCTCTGCCACACTCTTCCACCATGATATCCTGCCTCACCTTGAGCCAACAAGGAAAGGAGCCGCCCTTTTATGGACTAAGACCTCTGAAACGATGAGCTCTCAAATAAACTTTTCCTCCCCTAAAATTGTGGGTCTTTTAGTCACAGCAGCGAAAAAGATGACTAAAAGAGGGAGCCTGTTCTTTGTGCTTTGGGGACAGTCAGTATTCAGAATTCAGGATAGGGTAACATGAATCAGAGAAGACTCAGGGAGATGGGAGTGAGTGGAAACCCGGGGCTCAGAGAGGAATCAGAAGAGCAAAGGTGTCAGGCATGGAGGTGCAGGCCTGTAATTCCAGCAGCTAGGGAGGCTGAGGCAGGAGGATCGTGAGTTCAAAGCCAGCCTCAGCAAAAGTGAGGTGCTAAGCAACTCAGTGAGACCCTGTCTTTAAATAAAATGCAAAATAGGGCTGGGGATGTGGCTCAGTGGTTGGGTGCTCTTGAGTTCAATCTCTGGTACTACCCAAAAAGTTGGGGGGCAAAGGCTGGGCTCATTTCAGGAACATTCCAGGCACCAGTGTGGTCTGGAGAGGAACAGGAGCCCAGAGTGGAAGTGTATCAGGGGCGAGCAGCGGTGGGCTGTCAGGGGGGCACATCAACAGGTCTCAGTGAACACAGACCTGGAGAGCAGTTCCAGTTTGGTCCCTTATGTGCTCTGTAATGCAAGCTCTCTTTTACTTTAAAATGGAGTAGTGGGGATTTTCCAAGAGTTGAGAGCTCGAAACAGGCACTCCTAAGTCACTCACCCATGGCCACTATGAGTCCATCTACTTCTGTGTCTTGCTGAGCCACTGAAGACCTCCCAGCTGGGGAGCGGGAGGGAGGTCAAATCTGCCTAGGAAATGCCACTGGAACAGAAGAGGAGAGGGGGTGCCGGGTCTCACCCTGGTGATTTCTGCAATCTCCTCCTGAAAGTTGGCCAGAGCGTTCTCATAGTTCCTCTTTTTCTGTGCCTGTCGCCTTTGAAGGGTGATGGTGCTGGTCTCCTGAGAAACTGTGGAGCCACAACAGAGGTGAGGAGACTGCCTCAGAGCTCCAGGGAGAGGGAAGCGCTCCTAGGCAGACTGAGCACCTGCACTGCCAGGCTGGGGTTCAGAAGGTGGACCCCAAAGCCAGCCCAGCAGTGCAGCTGAGGCTTAAGCAAGAAGAAAGATGAAGGGGATCCATGAATGCTTCAGGGAACAAGATCTCAGGCTTCCTGGGGGCTGGGGTGTGGCTCAGTGGTAGAGTGCCTAGCTAGCAGGCGTGAGGCCCTGGGTTTGATCCCTGTACCACTAAATAGATAGATAGATAGATGAATAAATAAATAAATAATCTAGCAAAGTTCCCAAATGATAAGGTACCATTTTTTTTTTTTAAGTTTTAAAGCCACAAATACATATAAGGTGTTTTTTAAAAATTTCAATGGGGTTATATCCTGAGAAACCTACATACGTTGAAAATATTCCAGGTCAATGATGCATTTAAAACATCTAGCATACTGAACATCATGACTTAACCTGGCCTACCTTAAATGTGCTCAGAATGTTTTATCTTAGCCTTGTGTGAAATCATCTAATACAAAGCCTTTTTTATGATAAAGTGTTGAATATCTCAGTTAATCTATTGAAATCTGCACTGAAAGTGAAAAGCAGAATGGTTGTATGGGTGTGCTTTTGAACTACTAGAAATTGAAACATTGTAAGTAAACCACAGTAAATCGGGGATTGTCTGTACAGATAATAATACCAAACATGCAAAGAGCACCATCCACACAGCAGGCATTGATCTAACTCGATTACTATTCAGGTGAAGCCAGGAGGTAAGTCCTATTACTAGGCTCCATTTGCAAGTCAGGAGACTCAGGCATGGGGGGTAAAGAACAAAATCCAGGGCTGAGCAGGGATCTGGACTCGGACCTTCTGAACTCCCACCCCATGCTCCACTCTGCCCTGTCTCTACCTGGGAAGGCAGATGCTGCATGGGCTAATAGGACAGAGAGCTCTCCTGGGTAGAGAAGGGGTGCTATTGTGGAAGGGCAGTTTTACTTTTTGCTTTATCTCCCTCCTTTTTTTTTTTTTTTTTGTTACAGTGAGCATCTGTTACTTTTTTAATCACCAAGACAAAGGGCTCTATATTGAGATAGAGTCAAATTAAAACAATGGAGTAGGGAGGAAGAAAATGCGGCTTGGGACATGCTACCATGAAATCCCAGCAAGCAAGGTGCCTCCTTTAGCCCAGATCTTCCTCAGCAAGTGCGCACCAGAGCCAGGGAGAGCTCTTGGGGAAGATGCTCAGGGAATACCCTCAGGGTGACAGAGCAGAGGACCACAGTGCGATCACCAGGGGCTTCCAGAGAGGGGCTCCCAGGAGCCGCCCCTGCCCAGGGACTCTCTCTTGCCCTCCAGGTGAACGGGGACTCACCGATGGTGTCCATGAGGCCCTGCACCTCTCGGGCAGCCATGGCTCCCTCGTTCTCTTGCACTTTTTCCTTCCTGGCTATTTCCTTTTCCCTGAGAGACAAGCAGAGGGGAGGAGTAGGCGCTGCCAGATCCCACCCAGGACAACTCTGGCACATGCGGGACTCCCCGGAGGGAGCCCAGGCAGCGAAATGCCCCACGCCCACCCTGATTCCAGAGTTCTTTGAGAAGTGCCAAGTATCTTTGGCCAGCAGACGTTGTCGGACTCTACATGGGAACCTGGGTCCCACCCAGAGCCTACTTCAGCTCTGGTGGTACAAGGGTGGGTGGTGGACCGGAGCCATTTCACCTCCCGGCATGCGTCATTTTCTCCTTGAGCAGCCCCTCCTTTGGGCCAGCTGGGGTCATCCTTATCCTGTATTCTAGAACTGACCCCCCATGACCCCACGACCCCTGGGCTTGGGCCTGAGGAGAGAGCTGGACAAACCTGCTCAGCTGGAGAACAGGATTGGATGTGACATTAGCTTTGGAATAAAAATTCCCAAATGTACCATCTACAGGGCAGGCACCACAGAGATCCTGAAGTTCTCGGTGACCCCTGCTACCCCTGGGGGCCTCCGTGGGTTCAGTATTTTCCAGCCATCTTCGCGCTGGTCTTCATTCAGACCCGGGCAGGGAGGAAAACCGCGGGGCCTGGGCTGCAGCTGATGGGGGCCCAGGCCAACCCTGAAGAAGAGGGATCTTTTCGTCTTTTTAGTCCAATGTCCGGGGCCCAGAGCAGCCTCCTAAGAGCCCACAGGTCCCTAAAAGCTGCTGTCAACTCTGGCTTTTCAGCCTCCTGCCCTGGAGACTTGGGGCTTGGTTTACACTAGTGGTTCCCCCTACCCTGGGTTGGTCTCCACCCAACCTGGGGCCCTGCCAGGCTGAATGAGCAGCCCGGTGGACTGGCCTTCTCTGGCCCAGTTTTCAAGCATCTGCTCTGAGGTTTGAGGAAGATGGGACATCCCGGCTCTGTCAGTCATCAGTTCAACTGAGTCTGGCCTCAGTTATCCTTGAAGAGTATCCAGGGGAATCGGCCCTGGTGGCAGGACAGGCCTGAGAGCCCTGACTCATGGGAAGAGTGGGAGCAACCAGGGAGGGTCGCCCAGAGACCCGGGGTTTCTGAGGAGAGAGTGGCTGCCAAAGGATCACCCAGAAGAGTTGACAGAAATACCCAGGTGACCTCTGCAAGAGTGGCTAGAGGAAGACCAGAGCGGGACTGCCATAGGCTGAGGATATCTGGGCAGGCAGAGGCTCTTCCCAGACACTTGGCCTCCAGGGAAGGGTGGGGGAGGCAGGGACATGTGAGGACAGGAGGGAAGCAGTGGCTGAGACAGGCTTCCCTTCTAGGAAAGGGGACACTGTGTGCCAGGGTCAGTGAAAGACTGTGGGGTTGATGGTGGGGGGGAGGGAGAAAGCTGGAGAGGATGATGGCAGGAAGCCAGGCTCCCCTATCTGTTCTCCAGCTCCTGGGAGGTAGCTGGGGCAGCCCAGGAGACCAGGAAAGACGCCTGTGGCCTCTCTTCTCTGGTAAAAGGAGAACAGTGGGAGTGTGTGGCAGGGAAGAGGACCTGAGGGGGTGTGGCAGGTCAGGAGAGCTGCTGTGAGTCTCTGGGCTGCCCAGAGGGTCCAGGTGAGCTGGTTGCTGTATCTGGGAGCCCTCCCAACAGGCGGGTGATTTTTTTCCTGCTGCTCTGGCTCAGGAAGAAGGGTGGGAGCTTTGCTGGGTGGGGAGAAGGATGAGGCTCAGGAAGGTGAGCTGGTGAGCTGGCCACTAGGCCAAGCTGGTTGCAGAGAAAGTGAAGGCAGAAGATATGGACAGAGGAGGGAGGGAGGGAAACATTTCTCAGAGGCAGGGAACAAGTGACCCCTGGGAGACTCTGGAATGTGGAGTTAGTGGCCCTAGTCCTTTTGACAAATTATAAACCCATCCTCTGTTCCTGCCCAAGCTACAGGGATCTGTGCTGTGGTCCTGTGTCCAGGACAGAGCTGGGCTTATCCGGCTGTCCCAGGAAGCCAGCACAGCACAATGCCAGCACCCCCATGAGAAGTGCCTTTCTGAAACCACCCTGCAGGTGCCAAGAGCTCCTGACTGATGTTGTATCTGGGACAATAGGTGACCCTAGGCTGAACCCTGGGGAAGAAAGAACCCTGAAGAAAAAAAGGCAGGTATCAGGAGACGCCTGGTCCTAGATGAGGTCAGCTGAGACTCCTGTGGGAGCTGGAGTCACAGTGAGGATGCCACATGGCCCTCCTGGGAGCAGAGGTGGAGCTTGGACAGGTCCCAGCTGCCTATGCCTCTGGATCTTTACCAAGGCATCCGGCAGGGGATGTGGCTGGAAGAGGCTGGCCTCTTGCGTTGGCCTGAGTGGCCAATAGAGCACCCATTGTAGGTAGTTAGGTGGCTGAGGCTCAGGTCAGGGCAGAGAACTTGCCCTACAGCAGGTGAAAGAGACAAAGGCAGGTAGAGGAGACCAGACTGTCCAGCCTGAGTTCCAGGCCAGGGAAGGTGTTTATGGCTGATGCCAAGCCTGAGGAGGCTCCTGCTGCATTCTCCCAAGAAGCCAGGAGAAAGATGGAGTCTTCCTTTCCTCTTTTCCCTAGTGGAGAAGTCGGAGCTTAGCTAACAGAAATGACATGTTTAGGAATCTCAAGTGTAACTTCCGAACTTGGAATTGCACAAGGAATGCGAGATGCCCCTGCCTCCACACCGACCCTCTTCTTAGGTTTCAGTGCCTCCCTGCGCACCCAGCACTCAGGCCAGAGACCAGGCCTTCTGCAGCCATCATCAAGCCCCCTGGGGTTCTGCCTCCAAAGATACCTGAAGTCCACCCCTATTCTCCCTCTCCCAGCCACCACCAAAGTTACAAGGACAACTATGGGGCCCTCCTCTCTGGTCTCCCTGCCTCTTTCCTGTAGCCTCCCCCAACACGCTGCCCAAGGGACCTTGGACGCACAAAATCAGCTACTCACTGCAATAAAATCCAACACATGGACCGAGGCTTGCTAGGCCTCTCTCAGCCTCACCTCTGCCCTCTCTCCAGGTCCACTCATCTTTGGCTTTCTAGAATGGGTCGAGACCATCCATTTCAGTATCTTGCCCCCATCCTTCCCCTTCCCCACCCTCTGGTCTCAACTGAGGCTCCTCCTCAGAGAGCTTTCCTGAACCTGTCCTGAGGGAAGGCTTTCCCACCTTACTTATTTGTTTCTGTAGTGGCCTCCCCTTCCATGAAGGTGGGATCCTCCTCCCTAGCACCTGGCCTTAGGCACTCAACCATTACTGGGGAAGAGAGAAAGACGCAATCCCTCCAAATAGGTGTTACTGCCTCCCTGGTTCCAGGCAGGCACTGGAGACTTCCTTCCTCCCTCCACTCATTTTTCATGAGCTCTTCCTGAGTCTTTGAAGATGGGGGTGCCCCAGTGTGTGTGGGTGTGGCCTGAGAGGCAGGACTTACTTGTAGAGAACGGGGTTTTCTGTAACCCCGTCGTTGGGAAGGCTGTGCACCCACTTCCGCTGCCGAGGAGACATCATCTCCCCTTCAGGAATCTCCACCCTTTTCATCATGGGTATCGAGCCACTCTTGGGGGTCGCAGATCGCTCCGCAGACCGCTTTCTGGAGGCTGCCAGGGACTGGACCAGCTGCACCTGAATCCATGGAAGCCCACAGATGAGGGAAGTAGTCAGAGCTGCAGACCCCTCAGCACCATCAGGGTGACCGTGCCAACCTTCGAAGGACCCCTGGGAACTGCCACAAGGAAGGCCTGGAGGCTCCAGACCCCTGCAAACCCTGTACAGGAGGGCTCTCCCCCTCCTCAATAGCCACCCAGCCACTTCAGGGAAGGCTCCCTTTAAGGAATTAAAATAAGGCACAAGATGCACATCTCAGCCTTTTTTAAATCATCATCATAAATTAGAAAAACAAAACTCTGCAATAGGAGGAGACTGGTTAAGTAAATATGGTACATCCCTTTGATGGACTGTTAGGTGTTTATTAAAGATAAGACTTAGGATTTTTTTGGTCACACGAGGAAATGCTTATGAGATGATTATAGTTAAACATATTAATTAAGAGCATAAATTTAAAATTATAACCAAATTACATGATTTCAAGTTTTAAAGTGAATAGCATTTAAAATGAATAGGGGTTGTGGCTCAGTGGTAGAGCGCTTGCCTCTCACATGTGAGGCACTGGGTTTGATTCTCAGCTCTTCATATAAATAAATAAAATAAAGGTCCATTGAAAACTAAAAAATATTTTTAAAAAAAATGAATGGCAAGGTGGGAGGGAGTATGCCATATGTTAAGAATGGCATATTAGGGAGCAGTGTTTTTTTTTTTTTTTTTTTTTTTTGTACACCTGTAACTTACAAAGGTTCTACAGAGAGCATCATTTAGGGATCAAATTAGGAATGAAAATCCCATTTAAATAATTTTGAAGGAAGGGTTGGAAGTCTATGGGCTTCTCCTCAGGTCTTGTTTGGTCTGTGCATTGCATTGGAGAGGACACACAATTTGGTCAGCTGGTGCCATCATCCAGAGGCTTTGACTTTGTCACTATATGAGAGGTTTCTGAGTAGTGAGGCAACTTCTAGGAACCACTGAGGTTCAGGAATGCCTTGGATTTGGGAACTGGTCTGTGAGATACTGTTGCGGAGAAGGCAGGTGTCAAAACACTTAACACAGAATGAAACCCAGTCTCTAAATAAAATTCTTTTATGCATAAGAAAAGGTTCCAGAGTGCTGAACAGTTAATTCAGACTATTTCTGCGACATTTAAATTTACATTTTTATTATTTTTATCTTTCCTAATTTTCAAGAATAGATATCCCATGCATACATGCAGACAATAAGAATTTTTAAAAAAATCTGTTTCAAAGCCCTAATTCATTAGATTCCCAAGCAGGAAGAGAAATTTGGAGGGGAGCAGAGGGAAGTTTGGAGGAACAGAGAGAAGAGGGCTGTGAAAAGAGGGAGGGCAGGTCCTACCTCCGCCTGGAAGATCTGATGGTAGACTTTGCCGCTCTGAACCTGGGTCACCTTCCCCACTGACGACATGGTGGCTGCTGGCGGGACGCCCCTGCCCGGAAGCCGTCGTCCTGGAAACGTGCGCTTGGTGTCAACTCCCGCCCGAGGTTGGGAACCCACGCCCGCCCCGAGTGCAGGTCCTGATCGCACCTCGAGGGTCGAGGGCAGTTCGGGGGTTTAAATTTTAAACAAAACAGAGAGGGGACGGGGCAAGGAGCGGCAATGAGCGGCCCGGACGCTCCCAGTCGCGCAAGGTGCCAATCCACCAGGGACTTTGGGGATTACAGCTTGCGCTTCACCCTGCGGAGATTTTCTGGGAAAAGTCAACGCGCCAAGGTGTCTGCTGGGGCTGGAACCCCAAAGCCAGGGGTCTTTAGGTCCAGGACTCTACCCTAGCCTCCAGGAGCCTCCTAAAGGCCTGATTCTGGCCACACGAATTAGGTGCCTACTCTGTGCCCAGAAGACCCAGCCGGGTCCTCCCGCTCCCCTTCCGAGACCCCCAAGCGGCCCGGGCAGTCCCTGACCGTCCCCCCTGAGCCCAGATTGCAAAGAGGCCCTGTCCCCGGGCTGGCAGCGTCCGCACCTGCTGAAAGCACCTGTGAGGTTCGCCTGGGCGAGTCCCGCCACAACTGCAGCGGGACACCCATGGTCTCCAAGGCAACGCGGAGGGGCGGGGTCAGCTCGCTGCCTTTCGCTGGGAAAGGGGTTGCCCTTAGCAACCCGAGCGCCCCGAAGTGGAGTAGTGAAACTTAACCAATTGCTTCTTTGAACGCCAGTCTCTCTTCTGTACAAGAGAATACCCCAGAGCTGTCCTGAGCAGTACACCAAACGTCCTGAAAACTATCTGAGAGGTGGCATTGAGCCATCATGGTCAAGAAAACCCCTCGTTTCTTCCTTGCTTTGGTTGAAATCAGTTTTCGCAGGGAAGAAATCTGAAAGATTCTGAAAGATCAATCTGTCTCCTTCTAAAAACAAAAACAAAACAAAACCAAAAACCAGGGCTCGGAGAATTCAAGGCTCAAACTTGCCTGGCCAGAAGTGAAAATATTGGTGGTTGGGACCAAAGGGTGATCAAAAGTTTCCCCTGGGCTGTGTATGGGATACCCAGCTCCTTCTTAGAGAAGCCCTCCCTTGGCCCGGGATCCTTCACAGACTGCTAATAGATATTCCCTATGCCAACTTCCCAGGGCAAGCGATTGTTCTGTCCAGTCCAGCACCAGAAATCAAGAAACAGTGAATAGAAAACCCTTTTGTTCTCATTCTTTGGTCTGGGATTTTAGCAAGGTGAAATATTGTAATAAATATTGAATTCATTTGAGTTGAAAGAAGAAAAAGTGTCAGTGATTGAGGGAAAGGGTGAAAAACACAATATAAAATACAAAGCGTTCAGGAATCATTTGCAGTCTCTCTTCTCCTTCCCATCCAAGGAGTCTTGAGCCTTATACACCAGATACACACTGTCTTCCCTGCCCAGACACAAAACCAGGTTCTGGTTCCTGGCACATCTGCAATTTTGGATTTTCTTTATTCCTTTTGGATTTTCTTTATTCCTGTCATGGGTTTAAATATGTAGGCATGGGGGCTAGGGATGTGGCTCAAGTGGTAGCACGCTGGCCTAGCATGCATGTGGCCCGGGTTCGATCCTCAGCACCACATTCAAACAAAGATGTTGTGTCCACCGAAAACTAATAAATAAATATTAATAAATAAATAAATATGTAGGCATGGATATATGATGTGTGGTGTTTTGTTCTGATTAAACAACATACTTGTTGCAAAAAATGGAAAACAATTCAATGGGGAAAAACAAACAAAAGTAATCCATAATCCACTGCTAAGAATGTAGCACACTTTATTCCCAAATTTCTGGGCCTTTGTTTTTGTGTTTGAATCAAATGTACAAATATGTGTGTGGCTGTTTGTTTCTTTTTGCAGATATGGGGATTGAAAGGGTGCTATACCACTGAGCTACATCTCATTTTTTATTTTGAGACAGTCTCGCTAAAATGCCAGGGTTGGCCTTGAACTTGTGATGCTCCTACCTCAGACTCCTGAGTCACTAGGATTACAGGTGTGCACCACCACTTCAGCTTGTGCTTGGCTTTTGGATAGCATGTCTGTTTCCTTCCAACTCCACAAGAGAAAGACTAACCAGTTACAGATCACCTTTTTAGTCTCCTCCCATGTTGAGGGATGGGCCAGGGAAAGACTGGGAATGAAAAATTGGCCCGTGGCTCTGGGCTCTCTTGCACCTCCACTCCATATCTCTGATTTTTTCCCTTCTAAATCTTCATTTTACAATGTCTTTTGAGTTTGGTTGGGGTACAAAATTATAGAAAGGAAAAATACATTCTAGTGTTCTATGTAGTACAGTAGGGTGATTATAGTGAAACATTATTGGATATTTCAAAATAGCTAGGAGAGAATGTTCCCAATATAAAGTAATAAAAAATGCTTGAGGTGATAGATATGCTAATCACCCTAATCTGAGCTACATATTGTATACACATATCAAAATATCACACCGTACCCCATAAATTGTGTAATTAACAATATAATTGTACAATCAACTATTAAATTATATAATTAACAAATTGTATCAATTAACAATTAAATAAAATAACAAAATAATTCTTTAAAATGTCTCTGGAGTTGAAATCCATCCTTGTCTTTCCTCTACCCTTGTCCATCTTTTCTGTAGTGTATAGAAGGAACTGAACAACAGGGACTCCAAGAGCTAATACTTATTGAGAAGATTCAATTTCCTCAAATAACTGAGAGAGTACCACCATTAACCCATATTACAGATGAAGAAACAGATGCTCAGATTAGCAAATTGGCTCAGATCTCTAAGCCACCAAAAAGTTGGATTCAAGATATGAATCTAGACCCTGCAATTCAAAAATCTTGAACTAACCACCATGCCATGTGGATTTGAGACTAATCAGAAAAAAAAAAGGGGGGGGGGTTTGTCCAACTGGTAGAACCTGCACCTATCAAACATAACATACGTACCTAAAAGTATGCGACTCATGTGTATACCCCAGTGAATTATCTGAAAGGAACCAGTAGCCCCAGAAACAGAGCATTACCAACCCTCCAGCAACCACCCTTAAGTACCCTCTCAGGTCATTTCCCTGTCTTCCCCAATGCCATCAAACATTTTAACTCAAGTTGGTTTTTCTTTTTAAAAATGTTTATTTAAATGAGATCACACAGATTAGACTCTTTTATGTTGGACTTCTTTCATTATGTTGGTGAATTCCATACATTTTGGGAGGGGGAGTGGGTAGGGGAGCCACACCCATGAGAATTGCCATTTATTCCCAAAGTTCCCCAAATCATCACCAAGAGTTCACCACGGGGTGCAAAGAGGGGAATGAGGAGGCTCGAACACTGATGGGGGTCAGGAATTTGGAGCGAGGGGGAATGATGGGGGGACCCTAGCTGTCCCTCCTTCTTCTGATGCCACAGAAAGGGGTCCTCCTCTGGCTGGCTCCCCTCCCCATCCCCCATGTCCAGTTTCTCTGGGGGAAATGGGTTGGGGATGTGGGAAGAGGGCATAGTGTGAGTGGGCCACAGAAGGGGGAAGGGCGCTGGGGTGGGAGTGCCCCCATTTCACAGGCACTCACAACGCTGTCTCCCAGGGAACAGGAGTGGGGGGAAGTCGTCCAGGCCAGGTCTGCCTCCTGCCCTGGATTATAGGAGGAAGAGGTTAGTGTTGGGTGCTGGGGGACTGGGGGGGCATCACTGGGGGCAGACCAGGGCCCCCACCAAGGGGAGAGATGTAGGTGGTGGTGCTCCAGGGGCTGGGGGCACAGGGCTGAGAGGTTCTACTTGGCAAGAAGGGATTGGAAGCCTTGGCTCTTGGAGGAGTGGGGCCGGGTCGGCTCACCAAAGAGTACAGATTGATGAGGGCTGCATTGGTCCCCAGCAAGGATTCTTCCGTGTGGGGGGGGTGTGGGGGTTGGGGCAGTGGCAGGTGAGGCACTTCCCTCAGTCTCAGCCAGAGACCCACCAACCCCACTCATGTCAGACGCCCAGGGCTGCTGGCGGGCACCTCTCCTGCAAGCAGCTCCAGCTCCTCCATGCGACTCCCAGAGGCTGGCAGAGCTGTGCAGAGTCAGTCCAAGTCTGAGAATTCATCAGATTATGGGTCAAAGCCTCCAGCTGCTGCAGTGCCATTGGTGCTGGGTTTGGCAGGTGACCCCTCCTCTCCCAGGGGTCAGAGAATGCAGGTGCAGGAGCCCAGGGATCAGAAGCTGGGTGTCCACTGACTGGAGCCCCACCATCAGAGCTTCCCCATGGGTCAGGCATGGGGCCCTCTCCAGCTGCAGGGGCTGGGGTCCCACCCCAAGGGTCAACAGAGGGTCCCGCAGGGGCAGCCAGCCTCCAGGGATCCCCGGAGGCTGGTGCGGAGGCTGAACCACCCCAAGGATCAGCAGCTGGAGGGACAACAGGTCCCCCCCAGGGGTCTGAGGCAGGGGGCAGTGGGGATGGGGGGCAGCCATGGGTCTGAAGCCGGTGGAGGGGCCGGGGCCCTGAAGACATCAGCAAGATCCATGAGAGCTGACTCCTCCTTGCCTCCAGTCTCCCTCTTGCTCTCCTCTATTGCCATCTGCAGCCTTAGTCGTCCCCTCGACGGATTTGCTCTTCCTTATCGTGCTCCTCTTGGCTCAAACTAAGGGCCAGGTGGAGCTGAAAGTCATCCTCGGGGCCGCAGGACCGGGGCTGGTCAGCCTCCTCCTTGCTCATGGCCAGAGCCAGCTGGAGCTGCAGCTCCCCCTCCCGACTGCTCTGCGGCCAGGCCTGCTCCGCCTCAGGGGGGGCCCGGAGCCCAGCGCTGCTGAGGAGGCCATGGCGGTCTGTGCAAGCTTCTCCTTGGTCTCGAGTGCGTGGGAACGCTCTTCCCGGTGCTCGTCTCGCAGCAGGGCCACCAGCTGCTTGGCCTTCTCACTCACATTCACGCCCTGGTCCTTGCCATCACGGTCCACGTGCCGGAGTCCTGCAGTGTTTGCACATACACAAGTTCTCCATGCACCGCTGGGACACACGCTCTGAGCCGGTCTTGATGAGGTACTCCATCAGGGTCATGGCCTTGTAAACGTGCCGCCAGTTCTTGCCATGGTCATCGAGCCGCTTCCAGGTCATGCTCAGGATCTCCCAGAAGGCCACAGCATTATAGGGGACGTCGGCGATCTCAGACATGAGAGAGCTGGATGGGCCCCAGGGATCACTGCGTGTGGCCGCACGGACCTTGATCTCCGCCTCCGAGTAGTTGTGGACAATGTTCTTCATCTGGTGCCCAAGGGACGAGGTCGACATGGTGCCCAGCGGTGGTGTCAGGGGCATCAAGGGGCGTGGAGAGATGGGGCAACTCACAGATGGAGGCTGCAGCAGATGCTGGCAGACTGCTGCATCTTGGCCCCTCACGCGGGGCTCTGGGGGGTCATGGCGGTCAGCCCCCTGGCCCCACTCGGTGTCATGGGGCGCGCGCCCGAAAGCACGGAGAGCCCCAAGCCCATGGTCCCGCGCCCCGGCCTGCGGAGCAGACGGGAAGCAACCTGAATTCCATACATTTTTAAATATGAGTATAGTTTATTTCTGTATTCCATTATTTGAAAACATAATCCATTTTGTTTATTTATCCTTTGTAGTATTGAACCACACTGGGGTTTTTTGTTGTTTTTATTTTCAATTTGGGACTATATCTATAATGCTTTTGACCATTCTTTTGCATGGTGAAGATATGTAGGCATTTCTCTTGGGCATATACTTAAGATTGGAATTGCTGGGTCATAGAGTCTGTACCTATGTATCTTTAGGAGAAACCATTAAAGAATTTCTTAAAGTGGTTATAACAGTTTTCACAAACCACAGTGCACAAAAGTGCCTGTAGCTATGAATCCTCCTCAACACTTGATAGTGTCACCAGTTTTCATCGTAATCATTATGTGGTGGTATAACAGCACGGTTTTAGTTTGTGTCTTCTGATGTGTTATAATGTGAAGCACCTTTTCTTATACTTGTTAGCCACTTGGATATCTTTCTGTGAAAATGACATCTGTTTAAGTCAGCTTCCTGTTACTGTAACAAAATATCTAAAATAATTAACTTATAAAGAACAGAGGTTTCTTTTGGCTCGTGTTTTTGGAGGTTCTAGTCCACAGTCAAGTGGCCCATTGTCTTAGGCCTCCAACCAAGCAGCACAACAGGGTGGGAGCAAATGGTGACACCCACTCCATCTGGCAAGAAACAGAGAGAAGAGACCCAGGTCCCACAGTCCCCTTGAAGGCACACCCCAGATGACCTAAGGATCTCCCACTAGGCCTCACCAAAGGTGCCACCCTGGAGAACAAGGCTTTAATACATGAACCTTTAGGAGACACAACCCATAGTCAAGTCATAGCAACTTACAAAGCCAAGTCTTTTGCTTTTAAGAGTTTAGGATAAGATAGAAACTAGCTTCAGAGTGTTCATATTTATTAACTCACTTTATCCTTAAAATAATTTTGGCCGCTAGAGGTATTAACTTACGGGGTTTCTTTTTAAAGATAAGAAAAGTGAATGGAGAAGGGCAAAGTAATTTATTTGGCCAATGTCAAACAGCTTCAAAGTATGGTGTGGGAGTCCTTGTTTTTTTGTTGCTAAATGCAGAATGGCAAAGCTTGGTTGTGGAGATTAAGCTAAAAAGAGAGAACTCTGGAAAATAGACCTAGCCACAGGACTGAGTTTACACCACGTACTTAATAATGGTCTGGGACTCATGTGGCGGATGGGGATTTTCCTTTACCATGTTGATGGGGTCCTCAGGGCACTTTCCCAGGCTCATGAGGGACTTTGAATGGTTGATCAAACTTTACACAGATCTTGGGTCATCAGATACTTTATGCTTAAGCATTAAAAATTTGGGCAAGTTCTGGACTCTGCACAAAAACAAATGTCCAAGCCTACTGACCCGGCATCTGTAGGTGCTTGAAGTGGTCCTAACCAACCCATGGCACCCCGCACCCCCATATGCGTCAAAGTTCACCCTCATCACACATGCTGGGGCATGTCTGCTTACACCACTTTGGTCTTAGTGTCCCCTGCCTGAAATGCCTGCCTACCCCGACTCTGCTTCCTCAGACAGGTGGTTTACCCAGGGGTTCCCACCCTGGTCAGAGAGAGTCTGAGCATCTTCTCTGCAAGCAAGGCCCAGGTCAGCTCTGATCCTCTCCTTACCCCAGCTGCCATGGGACGAGTGCTCTGTGCCTGCTTATCTTCCCAGATTAGGGGCCAGGTGTTCGGTTTCCTTCTCTCCCACCACCCTAAAGACTGGAAAGAAGAAAGCAAAGAGGACCCCACAGAACTGAGGACCACACTCTGTTCTAGGAAATCAGAGTTTTATGATGTAAACATTTTACCACCTTCTTCAGTGACAAAGTTCTGCCTTGGAGTCAAGCTTTGGGCTTCTTAACAGGTAACTTCCCAAGGTCACCTACCAATGGTGGATAGTAGAAGTATCCGCGGATAAAGTTTGCTCAACAAACTTTTCTTTAGTTTTTTATCTTTTTTTTTTTTTCATAAAAGAGTGAAATGGTCCTGAAACTTCGACCCTCAGTCCAGGTGGCCATGCCACAATGCTGTCTGCCATGTGTGTGGACAGTGCCTGTGCCACCCCCTCCCATCACAGGGAACAGCTGCTGGTTAGCCTGAGCCTTCTCTCAGGAGCAGACGACCTGACCTGGCCTCGGAGCAGATGTGGGTAGCCAGTGTCAGCTCTCTGAGCACGTCAACAGAATCTGGGTAAACTCCTGAGAACCATGCCCTGATTTTGATTTTCTGAGCATGATGAGTCTGGGGTTGTTGATCAGGGTCTGTAGCAGGCGCCACCTCGTCCTGGACCTAGCTGAGATGCGGGGACCTAGGAGAGAATCAGAGCAGATTGACCACAGCATGGGAGGCGGGTGGCTGGTTGGAAGTTTGCCTCTGCTGTTCTCAAAGGGTTTTGGGAGAGTTGCCTTCAGTGTGAGAAATATGGTAAAGGAGCTGGTTTGGGAGTTGTGTGGGCATGAAGGAGTCATCTCATGGTCCTGGATCCCCACCGTGTTTGGAATAGCAATGAACATACAGGGGCGCCCTAGAGCACTCGCGAGAAACCAGAGCAGAACAACCCAGACTGAAGCCCACCTTAGCAGGCGTCTGGCATGTAGCCTGGGATATAAGTTGAAATCTCAAACAAATGGGATCTGGAAGACTCCACTAGCAGAACTGGAGCTCATTTCCAGGAACAACGGTGGAGGCCAGTCAGCAGGACACAGACATAAAGCATGAGTGGGTCCCATAGTCGGCTAAGCCTCCCAAGCTCCCTGCTGGAAGGACACCCAGGACACAGAGTGCAGAGAAAAAGGGGCAGGAAAGAGAAAACCTGGAGCATGTCAGGGACCTCAGGGAGCCTCAGGGGGTTCATTTCCTGCTCTTCAAACCCAGTGAGGTTCAAGCAGGAGACATTACCTGCTGATTGGTCCAGGCACCAGTATTTGATGGCCTTCTGCAGCTTCCTCTCCCTGTGGCCTGTGATCAGGATGTGGCAAAAGCTGACGAGCACGGGGTTGGTGTGATAATGGTCCACATAGAGCATGCCGATCCACGCGCTGAACCCTGAAACCCAGTGGCAGATCAAGGCCAGGCCACACCTCCCAAGCGTGGCCCAGTTGGTGCTTTTAATGATAAGCTCCAGGGGTGCCTGAGTCTTTGCTGAGAATTTAGAAAATGAGGTATAACGATCTGAAAGGAGGCTTTGAGATCATATTCTAATCTGTTTCACCTTATGGAGAACTTGAAGCTCCAGGAGGCCAGCAGCAGCCTTAGCAACAACCGAGAAAGCCTTGGTTCTAGGCCCTGAAGGGCAGAGGGACTGAGTGATCGTGGCCTAAAAGCAGAACAAAAACTTTGCTTCTTCAGGAACGGTTTTGATTTAGGAGTGTCCGACTGAACAGGACATTTTCTTAATCAAATAAGTTCCGATGAACAACAATAATGATTCTGGCATGTGGGCTTTCTCAAGATTTTCAAGACTGTGTATTCATAAATTAAACTTCTCACTTTTAGAAAGAAGTTTGCCTCCCTCTGACTATTGCCTTTTCTTTATTCCTGAAATGTCTGCTGAAGAGGCAGGATTGAATAGCCCTGAACTCCCTCTGACCATGGGGCAGCATGTGTTTTATTGCTCAGCTTTACGGTCTCCACTGAGGATACACTCTGAGCATATGTGAAGGTGCACACTCCAGGCTTCTCATACCTGTCTTGTCTTTCCAAACAGCCATCAAGAAGATGCAAGTCCAGCCCTCCCCAGAGGAGGTAGCCAGCAGGGGCTGGTCACTCACCCATGTCTGCTCCCTCATAGCCACTCTGCATGATGGTCCTGTCGATGCGCGCAATCAGCCACGTGCCCAGGACGCAACTGATGAGCAACCTGGAGAGGCAGGCGCCCAGGCCCAGCAGCACGTTGTAGAAGAACAGGAAGTAGTTGAAGTTGTGGAAGGCTTTCCTGCAGACAGAAACAAGATGGCTAGGCAGGCGGGCTCTGGAGTCCTCCATAGCCAGCATCAAACCCTGAGGGCTGGGGGCGTAGCTTAGGGGTAGAGCGCTTGCCTCGCATGCATGAAGCCCTGGGTTCAATCTCCAGCACTGCAAAACCCTATGACTCTGCCTCCTAGCCTTGGGCTCTCACACTCTGCTGTAGGGGAAGCTGAGTCCCCATCTCCCAGCCCTGGACAGTGCAGAGGGCACAGGGCAGAATCCAGGACAAATGTTGGGGGGACTGTACTTGTTTTATGTGATCCTCAGGGTTTGAGGAAATCTCATGGTGCTACAGCTGGCGCAAGGGCTGTCCCAGCTGGTGGGGCTTCCCCCCCCCCCATCTGTTGCAACTAGGACCTGCCCCAGCTGGAGCTGTTTCCAGTCCCCCAGAGGAAATAGAGGGTCGCTGGATCTCATGGTTCCTGTTGTCTCCGAGATAAAACCCAAACTTTGCATTCTGAGTGTCAGGTCTCCCTCAGAGAGGACACCTCTTGGTCTTGTCATTTTGTGTCTCCTTCCTGTCGCACAGCATCTAAGACCCCTGTATGGTGACAATCTTATATCCTCAGTTTCCTAACACACCCTACTTTTGGGGTTTCCTGCCTACAGTCATGCTGTGATAGCTGCTGGCCATGTCCTCTACTATAAGTGCAGAAATTCTACCATCCTACTCAAACTTCCCATCTGCAGTGCAATTACCACCCTCTCCCCACCCTTCCACCCCAGCTCCTCCTCCTCCACCTACGCCTCTCCTCCTCCATTGACCATGTTTCTCTAGAGATCCTTCTGCACCCTCTGGGGTCTGCCGCCCTTGCTGTCTGTGTGCCTGTCTGTTCTGATGGGCTGTGAGCTTCTCGGCAGGTGGTGTCAGGATTCTCTCTTTCCCTTCAGGGCCCAGGTTTCCCCAGTTAGAATCAGCAAGGGTCACCAGGAGCTGGGCACTATTGTTTTAAGTCCATACTTGAACACATTTCAACTTTACCACACATTGTTAAGATATGCAAAATGATTTGTAAAGGGGAAACTGAGGTTCGTAGATGTTTAGTAAGCTTACACAAGGTCACAGGGCTCCTAGCGGTGAGCCGGGATTGGGGGCCAAGCATTGTGAGGCATTTGCCCCAAGTCACACAGCACATCTAAATCACCTCTCAGAGTACGGAGAGGCCCTGGAACCTGGCAAGGGTGAAGGGGAAGGACTAGGAGACAGCCTAAGCCCAGCCATGTCCCCATCCCTCTTCATCTCACCTGTTATTGAGAGCCAAGGGCTTCTGCTTGTCCCCTGGGCCCAGCTTGGGCTGCAGGAAGAAGCTGGCGGCAATCCACATCTGCAGGATCATGAGGCCCAAGATGATGGAGATGGTGAGGCTGAAACACAGGGCAGGCACCTGAGGTGGCCTCCCCTGCTCTTCTAGGCCCTTCTCAGATGTCCAGTGATAGGAGGAGAGAGGCTGGCCACGCAGAGTGTGAGCTCCGTGCTTCATGCTCCAGAGCCATCCTATGCCCACCGTGCAGGTGAGGAACAGAGGCTCATTTACCAAGGCCCCACAGCCAGAGCTTCTGGCTCCAGATCATAACCTATGGCTCTCACTGATGTCCCTTCTTACCAGGAGTGGCAGCCGGTGAGTGGCTTGACAGTTTGAGAATGAGAGAAAGAAATGGTGCTTGGGAAGAGCCTGAGAAGCCGTGGGAAGGTGCACAAGGTGGGCTCCACCCCAGACGCGCATGGGGCTCTGGTAGGGAGGTCCCCAGAGTGTCACATGCTGTGTTGACACTCCTGAGTGACAGTGTAAGGTCATGGTAAGAAGCCTTTGGTTTCAGATTGCCTGGCCTCCAATGCTGTATCCTCCCTCTCTTTGGATAGAGCACTTGGTTGCTCTGTGACTGTTTTCTGGACTGTGCATAAGCACCAAACTCACAGAGCTGACATGAGGAAAGACACATAGTAAATGCTCAAGGATACCAGCATTCACCGTTTTCCAGATGGGTAAACTGAGGCTCAGAGAAGGGGAGTCATTTGCCCCAAGTCACACAGCACATCTAAAAATTTAGCCAGGATTATTCCCTGCCTCCTTCCATCATGTTGTCCTGTCTCTCCCTCACCTCCTGAGAACTCAGTTTTCCCAGATGGAAAATGGACATCATCTATTTCTCTGTCTCTCTGTCTCTCTGTCTCTCTCTCTTTCTCTCTCACACACACACACATACACACACACAGAGTTATAAAGGCTCCTTGTAACAGTGGGAGAGAAAGCTTTTTTCAAACTGGAAGCTTCCCTTCTGATGAGCTGAGATGATCAGGGGCCCAGGGATTGGCTCTCAGGACTCAGGGAGGACAGGCCACCCACCCAGCACTTACATCCCAAGTCCCAGCCTTCGGAGCATCTCCAGGCCCCTGTGGTGGGTGACAGGAAGCACCAGGCCATACATGATCATCAGGCCACACAGGCTCTGCATCACATGGATGATGAGGTAGCCTGGGGACAGGGGAGTAAGGCTCACTTGGAGGCCACCATGATCTGCCCCCGTGTCTTCCCGGCAGTCCACCAGAGGCCCTGGCATGGTTGCTGATGCTATTCCTGCTGCCTGGCATGGCCTCCCCTATCTTCCCACTCTTCTCTTCCCACCTGGCCAGGTGAGGTTCAAATGCAGACTCCCTTGAGAGCCTTGGAGCCCTGTCCTGGCTGGGGTTAGTCACTTGCTCCTCTGGTGATCGTGGACCTTAACATACATGGCCTGTGAGTTCAGGACAGGCGGGGAGGGTGACAGGATGATGGCCTGTGTGTTTCTCCCCCATCCTGGAGGTCCCTTGAGGGCAGAAGTAGGGCTGCTTCCCACTCACCTCTCCTTCCTCCCAGGAAACGTGTGTTGGGCTGCACAGGCCCCAGGTGGCACTTACCCCACAGAATATAAGCTATTTGCCAGCCGGAGTACCTTGCAATGGCCACCTGAGATTTAGAAGGAAACAGTGACCTCAGAGCAGGAGAGAACCTTCGTTCCCTCTGACTCCCTGACCAGTCTCAGAGGTTCCCCACACCCAAAGAGGCAGGTTTGGGCTCATGGCTCAGTCTCAGACTCACCACACTCTCAGACGGGGAAGGATTGTGGAACCGCAAGGGGAGGAAGTGTTTATCTCCTGCCCACAGCCTCTTCATGTGCTTTCTGGAGAAAAAGTGTGAAATAATTAAGTGATGCCCAGAACCACGGCTGCTTTTGCATGACCGACCTCCGCGGGCAGAAACAGAAAGGCCTGAGGACGCGGGGGACAGGCGGCCTGGACTCTGCTGCGTTCAGTACCAGCTCACAGCACCACCCGATCTGCCTTCCAAACCCACAGGTTTAATGTATTTTGTAAAAATGATTTTTATAATGACTGAGTCCTAATGGCAACTGAATCTGATCAATGCGTTGTGGGTGGCTTTTATTTTCTTCAGTTTGCTTTCTACGCTGTCGGAGTTTGCTATGAGGAATATCTATTACTTAGGTGATGAGATTCAAAGAACAGGTGAAAACAGAGACCGGTGGTGGGTCTGGCCTGCCCTTACAACAGTGCGGAGAGGAACTAGAGCCCGGTGGCCCACGCCACCCACCCACACGGACTGCTTCCTTTCCCTCGTCCTTCTCTAGGCCTGGCCCTGGACATAGAGGTCAGGCTGACACTGTCACAGTCCCAGGGCATGTTTGCGTTTGTGCTGTTTTTTATTTTAACTTAACATTTTACCTCCAGCATTTTTCCAGGACTTTTTTTTTTTCACTTTTCATGATCACTAAGTTCAAAACTCTTAGAATAAAAAAAAGAACAGAAGAATCTCATAATAATTCTCATAATTATTACATTTTTAAATGAGAATATTTAGGCTATATTGACATAAATAAAATGTATTATTAAATATGTGATGTAACTAGTCTCTTTTTTACTTTTTAAATAGGAGTACCAGAAATTTCAAATTTGCATGCATGACTTTCTTTTTCTTTCCTTTTTTTTTTTTTTTTTTTGGTAGCACTGGAGTTGTACACTACCACCACTAACACACACACACACACACACGCACACGCACAGCATATATTTGTACTGTGCATAAGAAATTTCTAGAAAGATACACAGAAAACAGTTAACAGTAGATATCTGGGGGTAAGACCTTAGGAATCCAAGTGTGAGGAAGACTTACTTTTACACTAAATGTTCTTCATAATACTTTTTAAAAGTGTCTACATGTAGCTTAGGATAATGCCAAGAGCAATTAAAATGCTGGCACAGTGCTAGTGCCCTGAAGTATGTAGGGGGTTTTCTCACCCATAATTTCCTCTGCCCCACTGTCCTGATAAGAAGGCAAGGCACGGGTCGGCCCTCCTGGAGGACAGTGGAAGGCAAGGAGCCACCTGGACAGGAACACAGACCTCCTCTCTCCAGATACCCTCTCCTCCCTCCTCTTGAGCCACCCTCCTCCAAATCCATCAGCCCCTCTGCAGTGTGGTTGCCCTTGGTTACACTCAGAGGTTTCACAGAATATCTCCAGCCACAGGTAGACCACCCACCAGGTCCACAGAGAAGAAAGCAGAGAGAGGGAGCAAGGCAGGGCTGGGTGGAGAGCTGGGTCCCTTCATGCCAGGAGAATATTCTTGTGGGCTCCATCTGCAAGAGACCTGCCCTTTGGGTCTCTTTGGGCAGGCAAAAGGGGAGAATCTTAAGATACGATGCTTCAGAGATGCTCTCTCTGGGCCTGTGGGGTTTGTGGGGAGAAAGATAGCAGTATATACCAAAACTGACGCCTGTAAGTAAATGCTTATGCATATTTAAGGCCATCCCCTCCTCCTGCTCTGTGCACTGCTGTCCCTGCACTGTCATTCTTGAGACTGATGCTCCTGGTCCACATGACCCAAGTTCCACTGATGTCCCTTGATCTAGATTTACCTGTTGGGAGCCCAAAGTTATCAACCTCAAATAGCTGAGTAGATCTGATGCCCAATGGAAATGCCAGATAACATCTCTGTGGCCAGAAAGACTGAACCATCTGCTAATTGCTTGGGCATATTATTTAATTGCTGAGTCTCAGCTTTCTCAAAGCATAAAAATGGAGACATTCAATGAGGATTTTAGCCTAATGCCTGTTCATCCAAGAAGTTCAAATCCATAGTTGAATTTTTTCTTCCTTCCTATCAAAAGATGTGGCTACCCTGGACATTGCATTCAATTCCTAGACACAGATTGGTATTGCAGGTACTGCTCCAGAGTTCTGAGAAGTCGGTGATAACATTCTGGCTAAAGTCACACAAATGACTCCCAGAGTCCTCTTACCTGTAACAGGCCAAAATATGGAACAGATAGCTCACACTCGTGAGAGATGCAGGCAAAATGGTAGCCACCCAGACTCCTGGAATATGAAAAGGGAGATGAGAGGCCTTGAAAAATAAACTTGGAATGGAATATTCAAGAAGCAGAATCCCATACCCAAAAGGTCTAAGCAAAATTATTCCTTTATCTACTCATTTCCTTTATCCATACATTTCTTGATAGATAACTTCTACTCATTTTTCTGTTTCATTTTAACCACATACGCCCTTGATGTACTTTATTTCCTTCCTAATTCTCTCCTCTAGTGTTATATTTTTCACTCTGTAGTGAATAAAGGAAGGGAAAATTGTGGAGTACACACTTCAGTGATAGCCTCCGTCGATGGAAAACATCATTAATGTTTGAATTACAATTGCCACTTCTGAGGAGTGTGTTGGTTACACAGCAACCAGATACAAGGATAATGGGGATCAAAAGGTCTTGGCTATTCACTCATTCACCCTTAATCAAGTTTTTATATTTAGAATCTAACTTGCTTTCAGAGAGATTCTATGCGTTAATGAGGGAGGGATGTAGGAATCAGGGGAGGAAGGTGATGTGTTGGTTTAAAAGATTCTGAAGAAGCTAATCCTCAGTAGATGTAGGAAAAAATAGCATTTGACAAATCCTAATCTCTTTGATTAAAAGCACTCAATGACCTAGTAATAGCAGGGAACTTCCTCAGCCTGATAAAGGGCATTTGCTGAAAACCCACAATAAGTATCAGACTTTATGGTGAAAGACTGAAAGTTTCCCTCAACATCAGGCACAAGATAAGCAATGTCAGCTCTTGTCAATTGTAGTCAGCATTGTACTGGAGGTTGTAGCCAGTGCAATTAGTCAAGAAAAAGAAAATAAAATGCATCCTGGTTGGAAAGGAAGAAGTAAAACTATCTCTATGCACAAATGACATGATCTTATATACAGGAAATCCTAGGGGATACACACAAAAAAATAGTAGAACTAATAAGTGAGTTCTGCAAAATTTTCATGTTATAAGAATAATACATTAAGTATTATTACAATAATACATTAAGTAATAATAAAATGAACAATCTGAAAATGAAGAAAACTATTACATTTATAATAGTATCAAAAAGCATAACATACTTAAGAATAAACATAGTGAATGAATATACAACTTGTATACTGCAAACTACAAAAGATTTTGAAAGAAATTAAAGAAGATCCAAATTAATGAAAGGACATTTCTTGCTCACATATAGGATATTAATTGTTATAGCAATATTCTCCAAATTGATCTACATACTCAAACTAATCTGTATGAAAATCCAAATGCCATTTTGCATTAACAAAGCTAATCCTAAAAATCACTTACAATTAAGAGACCCAGAATAGTCAATATAATCTTGAGAAAGAATAAAATTACAGGACTCACTGTTCCTAATTTCAAACTTAATACAAAACTACAGTAATAAAGTTAGTATAGAACTGGCAGAAAGATAAGCAAATGGATCAATGGAATAGAATTGAGTATCAAAAATAACCATTATAGTTTATAGGTCAATCTATTACCAATGGGGACTTTCACAAATAAGACTTAGAATGGGCTGGGGATGTGGCTCAAGCAGCAGCGCGCTCGCCTGGCATGTGTGCAGCCCGGGTTCGATCCTCAGCACCACATACAAACAAAGATGTTGTGTCCGCCAATAACTAAAAAATAAATATTAAAATTCTCTCTCTCTCTCCCTCTTTCTCACTCTCTCTCACTCTTTCTTTAAAAAAAAATATTAAAAAATTCTCTCTCTCTCTCTCTCTTTAAAAAAAAAAAAAAGACTTAGAATGGGTATTCCTGAATTAAAGGGTAGTATATGCTCTCTGTGCTATGCCCAGGATCTCACCATGCTGAACATAAATCTGCCCTGAAGATGAATGAAATGTTCAAGGGCCACAGTAAACTATGGGACTATTGAAGGAGCAGTACCTGCCTCAGCATCACCTGGAAGGTAACGTCCATGACATACCTGGGTGTAAGAGAGTAATTCATATCAAAGCCCTCTCCCAGCTCATGAGTCTTAAGTGGGGTGGGGGAGAGTCACTTGCCACATCTGTTTCATGAGTTAGAGAACAATAGCCATTAAATATCAGAGTCCTAAAAGTTTTTGCAAACCATTTAGCAAGCCTCTACAAGCCCCACTCTACAGATGAGAAAACAGAGGCCAAGAGAAGGGTTCCAACTTGTCCTGCAGCAAGGACAAGTTTATCCTGACGCCTTGTCCAGGTGCTTTCTCATTTGGAAATAGAAGACAATTCTTCTTCCTCCACAGACAATGGGCACGTCATTAGGATCTATCATTTTCCAAGAAAGCTTTCTTTATAAGAGGACGTGGCTTCTCTGTCACCCACAATAAAGTGGCAAAGGACTTTCAAAAGGAGACATAAATGGTCAATAGTCATAGTAAAAACTGCTCATCACTAGTTATCAGGGAATGTAAATTAAAACCACAGTGAGAGATCATCTCATACCTGTTAGAATGAATATTATCAAAAAGATAACTTAAGTGCTGGGAAGGATGTGGAGACATAGGAAATTCTGCATAGTATCCGTTGGTCCATAAGTTAGTTCGACCATTATGGGAAACAGTATGGAAGCCGTTTCAAAAAAATTTCCAAAAAATTGAAAATACAACTACTTTATGATCTAGCAATGCCACTACTATGTATATATTCAAAGGAAATAAAATCAGTATGTCAAAGAGATATCTTCACTCTCATGTTCATGGCAGTATTATTTATAATAATAAATAATATAATATAATAGCCAAGATATGGACTCAGTCTAAGTGTCCATCAGCTAATGAATGGATTTTTTAAAAAAAGTTGTGTACACAATGGAACACTATTCAGTCGTAAAAAAAAGAAAATCCTGTCATTTGAGACAACATGGATGAACCTGGAGGATATTAAGGCAAATACCATAAAATGTCACATACATGTGGAATCTTAAAAAGTTGAATTCATAGAAGCAGGAAGTAGAGAATGGAGGTTTTCAGCGGTGGGCAGTGGCAGAGGGAAGGTCTCAGGGAGCTGTTAATCTAAGGATACAAATTTCAGTGGGACAAAAGAAATAAGTTCAAGAGTGTGTGTGTGTGTGTGTGTGTGTGTGTGTGTGTGTACATGTGTGGTACTGTGGATTGAATCCAGGGCCTTTTTAAATTTTATCTTGAGACAGGGTCTCACCAAGTTGCCTACACTGGCCTCCAACTTACAACAAGAGATCTATTTTTAAAAGTGACCTTCGG
Organism: Callospermophilus lateralis; assembly: GCF_048772815.1. Classification (NCBI taxonomy): domain Eukaryota; kingdom Metazoa; phylum Chordata; class Mammalia; order Rodentia; family Sciuridae; genus Callospermophilus; species Callospermophilus lateralis. The sequence continues at coordinate 33,828,716 of NC_135306.1, forward strand.
GCAAATTTTGAAAAACGTTAATGAACTTTTCATGTTATCTTAAAGAAAAGTGAAGACTCAGTGTTTTATTTTATTTTCCAAGTGGAATTGAAAAAATAGGCTATTTAAGATAAGAAAATTCTCAGGGCACATTCAGTTCAGCCCCAAACAGAATCTGACAAAATGTTCTGTGTCCCGACTCCTGTGTCTTTCGGCTGACCCAGGGAGGCACAAATCAACTCTAGCACATTTTGCTCCAAGGCCAGGCATCTCTGCCAGGTGATCTCAACACTAACAGCAATACTTACTACAAGTGTGCACTGCCACACTTAAAATTCCCTTGGTTTCCCACGCTGGTGGCGGGAATGTTGGTAGCAGATGGTTTTACCTTTGGAGACGCTGATCAGCTCCTTCACCTGCAAGATGACTGGGGTCAGGGTCCCCGTCTCGTTCATTAAGGCGACATAACTCTCCAGCTTGCCTTCAAACACATCCAGCTCGTCTCTCACGAACACAAACATGCAGAACTCAATGATGATGAACTGGGGACACAGAGCAAAGGTTTCAAGGTCTCACCTGAGTTTGGCTCAGCAGGGGAATAGCATATGGACTCCCTTTGGTTTTGAAATCAGCCTCTTACAGACATTTCAACTTCCAAAAGTGACCCTGGCTATTTTAAGATGAATGAAACAGGAGCTGATAGAAAACTTTCCACTCTGTTCTCACCTTATAGCACACAAGACGGGCCCCAAGGAACTCCTCAAACATTAATGGGATCAGCGTGAAATGAATGGCTAACTTTGAGTGAGGGTGTAGGGCAAGCCCAGATGGCTACAGTTAAGCTCCCTCGATGAGACTTCCAGCCAGCTATGTTTTAGCGTGTAGTCAAGGTCATAAACACCCTGATTCAGCACTTTTGCTCAGATCAAAAACATCTTCTCGTGGGCACGCACTTATGTAACCTGCTGGCAATGTGCCTTCTTTGTTTGGTCTGCATATAAAAATGCATATGGAAGGACTGGTGGCTAGACGCTCCTGCTGTCTCCAAGTAGAGCATGTCTACCATCCCAACTGCACCTTGCATCTTCTTTTACCTGCATGGATGACAAATCTGTTTCCCAGGGTCTGAGCCCCTGCAGGACAAAGGGCTGGCCTTAGGGACCGTTACAACCACCACTCCCATTGCTCTAGCCTTTATTGATCCTGACAGGAGCCAAATAGAACAAGGTGTTTCCATACAAACGTGCTTACCCACCAGTCTGCCATCCTATCATCGCACATTGTTTCTATGGCTCCTGCTGCCATTTTTCTCTGCCAACCAAATCATGTTTGTCTCTGAAAGTGGAGCTCAAATGCTATCACGTACAAGCAGTATCTCAATTTAGAAGAATTCACTGAACTTCCAGAGCACATTCACCTTATCCACTTTTTTATCCTAGACTAGAAGATGTCTTATATATCCATACCATGTCTTACATCCATCACTCAGAACATGAGATTTTTGACACAGTGCTGAACATACAATAGATGCTCAATGAACACTTAAGAAATGCCATAACTCCTAGGGAGTTGTTCAATATTGAGGAGAACTCTAGGTGTCCCTGAAAATCCATTCTCCCTTCTTTGGGTGCAAAGCTAGACCACATTTCCTAGCTTCTTATATTAGGAGTGGCTACATGGCCAATTTTAGGCAATGGAAGAGGACTAGAAGGGACATGTGATACTTGCCCCCCAGTCCATGAAAATTTCCTATAAGCTGAACATAGTGGCACCCACCTGTAATCCCAGCAACTCAGGAGCCTGAGGCAGGACGATTACAAGTTAGAGGCCAGCCTCAGAAACTTAACAAAACGTTGTCTCAAAATTAAGGAAAGAAAAGTTCTGGGGAATGTGGCCTGGTGGTTAAGCAGCCCTGGGTTCAATTTCTGCTACCAAAAAAAAAAAAAAAAGAAAGAAAGAAAAGAAAACTCCCATAGGCATTTCTCCATGCTCCTTCCTTTCTGTTGTCAGCATGCAGAGGTAATGAGGTCCTCAGGACGCAGGGACACAGGATGGAAGATTACTGGGTTCCTGAATGACCGCACGGTGGAGAATTACCTCTGAGTACCCCCTCAGCACCGCTGTGTGGGCAAATAATGTAGAGTGTTGATCCACTGAGATTTAGGGGATTACTGGACACTTTAGCATAACCTAATTAATACATTCACTTGAAAACTTAATCACAGGATTAATTTAAATAAGGATCATCCCTATACGTAGAGACGAGCAAAAGATGATTGGCCTTTACCATTTTTATTCTATTTGACACTCTCTTGACTGTCATTTTACTTCAGATACTTTTGACCACACAAGTTTTGATTCTACAGTTAATAAACACCGAAATCAGAATCATGTCAACATTTAAAAATTTGGGGTGAGGGGCTGGGCTGTGGCTCAGTGGTAGAGCACTTGCCTAGCACGTGTGAGGCTCTTATTTCAATCCTTGGCACTGCATAAAAATAAATAATAAAATAAAGGTGTTGTGTCCATCTCCAACTAAAAATGTATTTGGGGGGCAAGAAAGCAAATTTAAATTAGACTTTTAAATTTCGTTCCATTTGAAAAATATAGTACCATAAACCAATTCTAGTTTATCCACTTTTATATATTTATTTATTTATTGGTACCGGGGATTGAACTCAGGGGCACTCGGCCACTGAGTCACATCCCCAGCCCTATTTTGTGTTTTACTTAGACACAGGGTCTCACTGAGTTGCTTCATGCCTCGCAGTTACTGAGGCTGGCTTTGAACTCACGATCCTCTTGCCTCAGCCTCCCAAGCTGCTGGGATTACAGGCATGCACCATTGCACCCAGCTATCCCACTTTTATTTTTAATTCACTAATAATTTGGCAGGATCAATTATTTGTTATTTAACTGATTTGAATTTTGTTAACAGCACAGTTTACTAACTAGATTATATAATTATGTTTTCTTTTATTTTCATTTTTGTGGTGCAGGGGATTGAACCCAGGACCCTGCCACCGAGCTACAACCTGAGTCCTAATTATAAGTTTTCTTTAGGGACCATTAATCCTACCAACTTTCCTGGGTCAAATTGTATATGAAATTATTTCAAATGTATTTTTTCTCCCATTAATTCTTAGTTAATGATAAATTTCACCACGTGGAGTTGTAACCACTATCAGTTTTATTTTGTGTGGATTCATTTTGTTAGTGATATTCACCCTGTGGGTAAACATGTCCTTTGGGAGTAAAATGGTAGCACTGCAGCCCTGTACTTTCATGACTTACCAAGATTTGATTTTGACCCAGATTTCATGCCTCAAAGACCCTATAACCCCAGTCCCTGCCCTGCTCCATTTATAAAATATAAAAGGATTTTCACAGAGCTACTTACAAGGTACAGGCAGATGAAAGCCAACACGATAGTTCCAACCATTCTGCTTGGGAATTGAAAACAGGGGTCCCAGTCATAAACCCTGGTTTGGAACCAAGACTTTTCTCTCTCTCTGTGAATGAATAAACACCAAAAAAAGAGACGTAGGTAAAGAAATACCCGATTCTTCCAAAAACAGCACCATCTTCTCCTCTTTGTCTTGGAGATGATTTAGGGTACAGAAAGAGCATTAGTAGTTTCTATTGTTTTCATAATCCCTTATCTTTTTTAAAAAGATTTTTTTAGATGTTGATGGACCTTTATTTTATTCATTGATTTATATGTGGTGCTGAAAATTGAACCAAGGCCTCACACATGCTAGGCAAGTGCTCTACCACTGAGCCACAGCCCAGCCCCCATAATCCCTTATCTTTACAAAGACTGTGGGGGTTTTCTAGGTGGGGGGCAGTAATTTATTAAGCTAAATGACCAAATTCCTAGCTTCTTAGCAGTGAAGAGTGACCAGACTAAATTCAGGCCAATACAATTTGAAAAGTGGCGGGGATGGGGGGGACTTTGGAGAGGCTGTCAGGGGTAGTTTACCACTGAACAACATTTTTAACCCTTTTTATTTTTGATTTTAAGACAGGATTTTGCTAAATTGCTCAAAGTCTCACTAAGTTGCTGAGGCTGGCCTCCAACTTGTGATCCTCCTGCCTCAGCCCAGTCGCTGGGATTACAGGTGTGTGCCACTTTGCCCAGCTAGTCTGAGACTTTTATCTGCATAACTGGAAAGGAAAATTTTTCTTCTGAGCTCAAGTCAGGAGGATATAAACTTAAAAGTCTGGGAGCACCACATAGAGGAAGCCCACCTACCTGTGAAGCCCAAACAGTGAAAGTCTAGCTGGGAGAAGAGACGGGGAAAGAGACCTAGTTCTGATGATATCAATAAGCCCCTGGAGGGCCGCACACAGCAGTGCATACCTGTGATCCCCAGTGGGAGGCGGAGGCAGGAGCATCACAAGTTCAAAGCCAGCCTCAGCAAAAGTGAGGCACTAAGCAACTCAGTGAGACCCTGACTCTAAATAAAATACAGAACAGGGCTGGGATGTGGCTCAGTGGTTGAGTGTCTCTGAGTTCAATCCCTGGTTACCAACAAAACAAAACAATACGCCCCTAGATTTGACTCCCTCCCGATTTCTTAGCAGTATGAACCCACTCATTTCCTTTCTTGCAGATAGTTCACTTGGGGTTGTTTTCTGTAATTAGCCAACAAGAGCCCTGGCTCCTATAGTGCCATCCCACCCGTCCCCGGGCCTGTCCCCCGGGGACTCCTCAGTGAGCCTGGGGGTGAAGGGCAGAAGCCAGCCTACCGTGGGCAGGCCTTCCTCAGGAGCTGTTTGACGTGCTCGGCCTGGTGGGCTTCCAGCAGGGGCTTTTCCATCTGTGGGAAAGGACACAGGAAGGCACCTGTCTGGTTCGGGTTCAGGACTCTGAGGGGTTATGGCTTTTGAGGGCAGGACTCTGGGAATGCAATTTAGCCATCATTTCTGTTGCTCAGGCTCTGGCTGCTGTCCTCGGCCCTCCTGCCCCCTGACTGCCAGCCACTATGTCACTGTGTCAGAGGACTGACTTCCCGAGACACTGGCGATTTCCCATCACAGTTCAAGTCCTGAATTAAGAAAGATGCACCCCAAATCCTAACGCTCTCATTGTTGATGAAGAGGAGATTCTCTGGCTCATTGCTTACCTTTTCAGCATTTAAATAAAAGAAATTTTAGTGGCCTGGTTTGAAATGTTTTCTCCAAGGGAATGAGCTTCCCATAGTAGTGTGTACATTTTCTGTACTTTGAGGGGAGATCTTATATATCCAAAATTTGGGGTAGAGTCCAAAATATCTGGTTAGGATTCCACTGGAGATCGGGATTTGTGTGCCTCAGACAAGCTTCGTCGCTACTCTTGGGCCCCTCACTAGCAAATGGAGAAAATAATACCTCCCAGAAGGTTATGGTGGGGACTCAGGAAGAGACTCTCTACAAAGCACTTGCACAATGCCTGTCCAGGAAAAGCCCCCAACTAGTGACAGCTATTTTCTCAGGATAAAAAAAAAAAAAAAAATCTTCCCTTTTTTCTCCCAATTTTAAGCAAAAGCATCCAAATTGGCCTTTTTTCTCTACAGAAAAAAAAAAGTATATATTTAGATAAAATTTATATTTTAGAAAAAACACTCTACCAGCAATTGTATTGGAGGGGAATCCAGGAAGACCTAACTTCCATATTCAAATTTGAAACATTTCGAAGCTCTTTGTCATAACCTGGGCACCTTAATGTCACTTTCTTTCTTGTGCTATTTTTAGGCAGCTGCAGGTCTCTTTGCTGAGTCTTGTGGCCATCCACAAACACCCTGCTTCTACATCCTTCAAGATACAATACATAATGTTGTGTCTTCTCACCCACTTGAAGGTGTGCATGACCAAAGGGTGGCTTTGTCCAAAAATGTCTGAATGGCAAGTGACATCATGGTGGAGACTTGAAAAGCTAGTGCATTCTTCACTATGTTTTCTTTCCCTGTTCTGTGCCAATCAGTAGCGTTCTCAGTGATGGCTCTTCCATCATCCTGGGTCACAGTGCGAAAGGAACTTGGAAGAAAGCCCCCAACACCCCTTTGATGGCCATGCAGCAATAGTGAGACATGAGTTTTAAGTTACTGAGATCTGGAGGCTTGTTCGTTACTACAGCATAACCTAGCTTGTCCTGACTGGCATGTATTCCTTTTGAAAAGATAACCAAATGACAAGAAATTTTCAAGTTAAATAAAACAAACTAGTCACAACTCCTTCAAACTCAGGAGATGCAAAAGGCCAAAGCTGCAGCAAATGAGTCCCAGGTGTCACTAGAAACCCCAAGTTCTGATTCAACAGGAAGGTGTGGGGAGAGAAGAGGACCTATCTAACCACAGCATGACCCCAGGCTACAGACATTTACCCCAAGCCAGAGAGGCTGTGCATGACAGGGGTTAAGAGACTGGGTTCCAATTCTGGCTCTGCCATATATTGGCTGGGTTACCTTAGGCAACTCAACTCACCTCTCTGGGTCCAAGTTTTTGAATCCAGGAAGTGAGAAGTTATAAGGGCACCCACCTCCCAGGGCTGCCGTGAGGATTAAACCTGTGGTGCACACAACCAGTACACTCACCGCGTGGGGCTCCCAGCCCAGCTGGGCCTTCAGAGCCTTGACGAACATGTGCAGGAAGCGGCCCAGCAAGAAAGCCAGGCACAGCGGCGAGGGCCAGTAGAAGAGCAGGGTCTCATACCTCCCCACAAACTGCAAGGGAAGCAGAGCAAGGGCGCGGGCTGCAGCGGGGCAGGGCCTGGCCACCAGGGGGCGCTGTGACCAGGGCTCGGCGGCCCAGCAGCTCCCACCAAGGCCCGCCCGCCCCGCGCTCCGAAGTCCGCGGCCAGTCCCGGGTCCCGCCCGCCCGAGATGCCCCGGGAAGCCCTGGACTTGGAGTCCCGCAGCCCGGGTTGAGGGTCTTTCCAACCCCGTTTTCTTTTATGAAAACAGTGTTCGTGGCTTTTTTGGTTTTCCCGATTAGGAAATTAGATGTTCTTTTTGAAAAATATGAGAGACTGAGAGGCAGCTAGCCAGATGGACGGACGAGGTGGGAAGGAAGAGAGGAATAGGGAGAAGTAGCCCCGGAGCAGGGAGGGAGGGAGGGGGGCCTAGCAGGCCACTTGCATCTTTCTCCATTTCTGAGCTCCAGGGCTAAAGACATGAACCAGCTTCCACCAACTCTGAGAAGGACAACTCATGGCCAAGCCCGAAGGGTGCCCTAGTCGAATCCACCCATTTTATAGACAGAGAAACTGAGGCTACAGGGAATGGAAAGAGATGGGGGTTTGAGTCAGCCAGACCTGACCTCAATTCCCAACTCTAGGCTTCCTAGGAGTTACTTAATATGCTGGGACTCAGTTTCCTCACCTGTAAAATAGGTTTGAGGAACTTCCCCACCAGGTGGGGCTGCCTGTGAACCCCTTGACGGATGAACACAAGGTGCTACACAAATGGAAGCATCACGAGTGGTTCCAACTCCCCCTTTTCTGCACATGAGGAAGTTGAGGCCCAGACAGTGACAGAGGCTTGTCCAAGGTCACACAGCAGGTAGGCCATGATGATGTGACAGGTAAGGTCAGCAGACACTCACCTGCCCATGAGGACACTCTGAGATTTGAAGAACAGTGAATACAAACCTGGAGGAACAGAAACAGGATTTAGGGCACCGGGTTCCCTCCCAGCCCAGCCCCACCAGTAGCTCCTGTGTAAACAGCCCGGATCCCACCAGCCCAGACTTGCCTCCCGCTCCTTGCCTCCTGGGGAGGGCTGGTGCCTGGATCCCGTGTATGTCCCTCCCCACTCAGGCACCCTGTTTGGAAGATGTGGGGAGCTCGTTCTCCCTTCCCCCATCATTCAGGTGGGACGTGGACGTCCAGAGTTGGCAAGGTCTATCCAGGGCACAGGGATGCGGGGGCAAGCCAGGGCTCGGACCCAGACCTCCTGACCTGGCAGCTGAGGCTCTTCTGGCTCTCTGTGGCCTTGTCTGTAAACCCCCGCTCTGAAGCTGTGAGCCTGGCTTAACACACTCCCCTGCTCACGTTCAAGGTCGGGCCCCAGCCCCATGGCAGCCAAGCTGCTGAGTGATTCCCATGCTCTTGTTTCCTTGTCCAGGGTTTGTCACCGGCTAATGGAGGATAGCGCTCCACATCGAACCCTGGAAGCCCTCAATTTAAATGTCTAAGAAGCACGTCACTGACAAACTTGGGATTGTGGCCGCTGGTGTTTCAGTTGCTTGTGAGGCCCTGCCGGCCACCCCTGGTGGCTGGAATGAGGACCTGCCCCCTAGAAAACACTAGCAGGTTCTGAAGGGATTTGGAAGCAAGAAAATGAGCCTCCCCTGGGAGCTGGAGAATCGTTCTTGGTGTTACTCAGTTAACAGTGTTCCCTGGTGCCAGCTCTGTGCCAGTCTGGTGCCCCGTGCTGAGGGCACGGAGCCCAACAGGCAGGTGAGGCAGCTGGGTGTCTGGCGGGAGCCACTGTGCATGGAGCAGGAGTTCATATCTACCCCTGAGCCCGGTGGAGGGCAGACGACCCACACCAGGAACAGGAACACACAGACCAAGGGCCACAACACACAGGCCCACGGCTCTGTCTTGCTTCCCCTGGCTCATGGTGGGCATATAAGAGTGGTTGCTGGGTGAGCCGGTGCAGGAATGCAGGAGTATGGTCTCGTGGGGTGGAGGTGTGTGCTAGACACTGCTGGGGACTGCAGAGGGAGGAAGAGGCCAGGCTTCGATGCCCCTGAATGCCAATCAAGGGCACGTGCGCTTTCTCTGAGGATCCTGAGACAAGCCATGATAGTGTTAAAGAGAAGCATCAAATGGGGTTCTCATCTCCCCCAGGGGGACCCTCGGCAGCTTAAGTCCCCGACTTCTAGGAATACTCTAATAATGAGCAGCCTTAGGTGGGGCAGACAGAATGCTGCTCTGACCTTTGGAAGTCTCAAGTGCATCTCAACAAGGGGGTTTCATGGGACCCTGGACAGATCACTCCTGCCCACTCTGGGTCCCAGTCCTGGGCAAAGGTGTCCTTCAAGGGTTGCACTCAGATCACCTCCAGCCTAAGGAGTCAGGGGGTGCAGGGGAGCAGCAGAGTCCATCTTACCAGAGCAGGGAGTAGCAGAAGCCCAGGATGGAGCTGGTCAGCCGGAACTCGGACGAGAGGCAGGCGAAGAAGGGGAAGAAGGACAGGCCGACCTCGAAGCCTCCGATCAGAAGCACAAAAGCTGGCAGAGAAAAGGCCAGAGACCGTGAGCTCCCCCCTCACCCTGGGAAGCTGCGGTGCTTGTACAGACCTCAAGTTGGGGAAAGTGGAGAAGCTCCAGGCTACACCCAAGGAGGAGCAGAGCCTGTCATTCCTGCAACAGGCCCTTCCTGGTTCTGCTCTGGGCAGGCAGGGGCTTTCTAAAGAGATGAAGAAGATTCAATCCCTACAGGTGATTAGCTCACAGTATGACAGGTGGAGACAGACCACAGAAAGACACTCACAAAAACTACGAGAATGTAGTACCACAAGCGCACAGTAGCAACACAGAGGGACATGCTGTGTACATACAGCACACCCTCTACATACGGGTCCTGTTACTCCCCAGCTCTGAGATGTTCTAACAGGATCTAGGAGAATCCATTCATGCAGGAGGACCTGTACCAAGTGTCTACTCTGAGCTGGGTCCTGGGAGAGGCTCCGAGGACATAAAAAGAAGAGGTATCAAAGCTCCAAATGTTGGGAAAAAAAAACGAGAAATCTACATGACCTTAGTTTAGGCAAAATTTCTTATATGACACCATAAGCATGATCCATAAAAGAAAAACAGAGTCGATTAGATTTCATCAAAGTTAAAGGGGTCAGCCTTTCAAAAGTCTGTTAGGAGGATGAGAGTACAAGCCAGAGATGGGAGAAAACATTTTCAACTCATATAACAGATAATTATATACCTAGAATATATAAAGAACTTCCTGAATTCAATAAGAAAACAAAAATCCCAATTTTCAAAACTAGGTAAGTGACTTGGACAGAATCATTGTTATTAAAGTTTATCAAAGAGGATATAAGAACAGCAAATAAGCACATGAAAATACTCTCAGCACCATTACTATGAAAATGCAAAGGAGTACCACCATGAAGTGCCATTACATACCACACAGAATGGCTAAAAATAAAGATTGGCTGTACCAAGTGCTGACAAGGATGTAGGAATTCTACAATTCATATACCATGGTGGTCATCTAAAAATGGTTACAATGACTTTAAAAAACAGTTACATAGTTTCTTAAAAAGCATGATCTACTGTACGATCTATATGACCCAGCCCTTCCATTTATGGATATTTACCTGAGGAAACTGGAAACATGGACAGATTCCAAGACTTGTACACAGAGGAACAAGGAAATTTTGCCTAAACTAAGGTCATGTAGATTTCTCGTTTTTTGTAGCAGCTTTATTTGCCATAGCCAATAAGTGGAAGTAGATCAGATGTTCATCAACAGGTCAATGGATCAACTGCGATAGGTAGTGAAATACGCTCCGCAATAAAAAAAAGATGAACTATTGATGAACGCTAAACATGTATGAATTGCAAAATAATTAAGCTAGGTGAAGGAAGCCAGGTCAAAAAAAGAAAAGAAAGGGCATTCCAGGTGACTCCATTTATACACAATCCTGGGAAACTCAAACTAAGCAGGTAGGTGTCTTCTTGGAGATGGAGCAGTGACAGGAGGCCACAGGGAATCAGAGGTCACAAAGGGGAATAAGGAAACTTCTGGGGTCCCTTAGCTTGATTTTGGCAATGGATTCATGGGTATAAATAAATATTGGTCAAAACTTCTCAAATTGGGTACTTCTGATAGGTGTCCAGTGAGATGCGTTTGGGTTCTGAAGATGGACGAGAGCCTGGTAGGCATTTGATCTTTTAAGCTTAGAGCCCCCGAGAGGGAAATGGGCTGGGCAGAGAGGTTCGGGAATTGTCTAGGAAATCACTGAACCTGTAAATTAGCCCCGCTCCTTCAGATGGAGCATGAGGCGGGAGGTAGGGGTGGATGGGAGGATGAGCCAAAGGCTGAAGGAGCAAACATGATGCTTTGAGGAGGAATCCCAGGCCTGTTGATAACCAGAGGCAGCGAGGCTGGGACTCCGGAGAGCAGCCAGGTGTAGGTGACCCACTTCCTGCTCCCTTGTTACATCACGTCTAAAGGGTCTCTGAACCTCGCAGGGGAAAGCCCCACAAACCAGGGTTAGGGCTTGGTGGGCTAGGTCTTGACCCTGGGCGAGTCACAGGCCGGGAAGAACATGGCAGTTCACAATGTTAACCCCCCTGTCCCCAGAGAACCCCTGTGGCCCCTGATAGCAAGAATGTCCACGGTGAAGTCCCAGCAGGAGTGAGGTAGCCCTGTACCTTGGGCCCACTGCGGGACCTGCAGGGGCTGGTAGCCTTCTGAGAACAAGAACATGATCTTATTGGCTGTGGCCCCAAAGGCGATTCCATAGGACCACCGGTTACTGAAAGTCCCCACGAAGTCCAGAGGCCTGCAGACAACAGAAGCAGCTCATGGGGACAGAAGATGACTCTGAGACACTCCACAGATCATTTCCAAAGTAGCCATCTCATCTGGAAGAGGGATGAGTGGAGAGTAAACTCTTCATTGAAACAAAACTCGGAGGTCCCCTCAGAGCTAGCCCCCGCCCTGCAGCTAGACACAGACTCCGGAGACTGAAGTGAGGAAGACGAACTTCTTTCCTAGAGGACCTCCAAGTTCAGTAGGGGACACAGCAAGGACACTAGTAGCCATGACATCAGGCAAAATGGGACACGTGTGGTCTATTAGACACAGACTGTATGACTTGGTAGAACAATAAATGTGTCTTATGCAGGTTTGGGGGAACCTTCCCTGGACCCAAATATTTCCTATGAGAATTCTCTCTCCAGTGTATCTGATGGGTCTGGGTATCTCTGGCCACGTTGGTGCCAGGTGATTGAAGGAGCTAAGCCTATACCACCCCAAGATAACGCCACTCTAGCACATTGATAATTTTCAGATAAATACACTTTTAAAACCGAAGGTACAAGAATATTAACTCTGACCTTCATGTTGCTACTTCAACACAGGAGGTGAAATTCCCACGTGAAATTTCCCTCTCTATAGTAGGAAAAAAGCATTCTTATCATAAAGATGAGAACTTGAGATTGGAGAATTCTGTGCGGAACTAATTAACATAACTCTAATCTTCACATCATTTAGTTACTTTTTCACAATGTGTTACTTTGGGTCCAATTCAATATACCCACGTTCCACTTTAGCTGCCTCTGTCGACCTTCATTTCCTTGGGAGGGCTCCTGTGTCATGTAAAATTTATGTTAAATAAATGTGCCTGCTTTTGTCCTGTGGATCTCTTTTATGTCGATTTAATTCTGGGACCCAGCTGAATCACCTCAAGAGGGTAAAGAGAAAAATTTGCCTTCCCTATACGACCATGCCTTCCTGGCAGGGTCACCGCCTGACTTTGGATGAGCCGGCTGGATGCCTGTTCTTGTATTTGGATTTGTGGCCCTTAGGCTATAAGCTAGTAGGTTGTTAAAGTCCTTGTTTGGGATCAGAGTCAATGCCACACAGAGATCCTAAGTCAGAGATCCTAGCTACCAGAGAGGAATACAGCAAAATAATGCTGAGGGGCCCTGGTGACACAGGGCAAAAAGACAAAGAGTCAATCTCCCATGGGTTCCCAGCTCTAGAGACCAGTTCTCATTAGGCCACTCTGGTTTCTGTAAATTTTTTTATTTTCAATTTTTTTCTTTTCTTTTCCTGTAACTAAGCTTGAATGCACGTCTGTCTCTTCCAGCCGGGAGAGTTTGGTCTAGACCAGAGTAAATAACTCCAGTTATAAACTATCAACTCCTCTGGGGCGGGACCTAGCCCAGGACCTTGGAGAAGGGTCCATACCCATTGCAGGTTTTCAGATGTGCATGTTGTTGAATCGAATTGCATTCCAATCAAGATGCCACTGACAGTACTTATAAGCAATGTGAGAGTCAGTTTCCCCATCTTTAAAACAGGGATGGACACCCCATTCTGCTCACTAGAGTGCCTCTGTGGAGAGCAAATGGTAATCTGTGGAGGGCCAACTGCACATGGAGTTATTGTTCTGTCTATAAAGATGGAGGCAAACATCATGAAAAAAAGTAGGATGGGAAAGTGTCCAGGAGCAAGTCAAATGTGCCCTGGTCAATTTAATTCAGAGAAGTTTAATACAATTGCTGTGGAATTCCTATTTCTTATCAAGTCCTGCACCAGCCCCTTCATGTCAAATGCCAGGGGTGGGGTCTGGTTTACCCGTCAACCTCAGGATTTTGCTTTGCCTCCACCAGTGTGGCTTACACCTGGCGCTGTGGGGGGGGGGGGGTCAAATGTCCCAGGGAGTGTTCAGAATCCTCTAACTGCTGCTCAGAGCTGGTGTGAGGTGCCCTTGGACTTGATGGTTGGATTTTCCCTCTCTGCATCTCAGGTCAACCTCAGCCTCAGTCCTGAAATTCTGGCTTTCTCTTCCTTCTCCAGAGCCCAGCGATGAGATCTTGGGGTGTCTCTAGCTTAAACCTGCTCATGTTGACCCTGGGAGAATGGAAAAAAATACCAAACCAGTCTGGGTTAAAGCTCCTGTCACTTGTATCTCCGTGGCCTTGGGCAAGTCATTTAACCTGAGTCTGAGTTTTCTTATCCATGGTAAGAGGACAACGGCCTCCATGACGCTATATTGGCAAAAGAGGGTTTAGGAAACTAATGCAAGGAGAGTGGCTTAGGGCCCGGGTCACAAACAGGGTGCCATGAATATTAACTGCATGACGGTGATGATGATGGTGATGGTGATGATGGTGATGATGATGACGGTAATGACGATGGTGATGGTGATTATGATGGTGGTAGTGATGATGATGATGGTGATGGTGATGATGACAGTGGTGATGGTGATGTTGGTAATGGTGAAGATGATGATGGTGATGGTGATGGTGATTATAATGGTGATGGTGATTATGATGGTGGTGGTGGTGGTGATGATGATGATGGTGAAGGTGATGGTGATGGTGATGACTGGGGATAATGGGGCAACATAGAACTCAAGAAAAAATATGATCAGGAATGCAGTGGCTCAGAATGGCAGAACTAGAAAGGACCTGAAAGCTCCCCTGGTGTGTGGAAGGTAGAGAGGAAACAGGAAAACAAAGGTGGTGTGCTGGGAGCCATCAGCCAAGTAGGTATGACAATTTCCTTGCCAGCGTACCCCCATGTTTCTTTAGTGGAAGGACTCATGGAAATAGGACATTTTGCAGCGACATTGCATGTAAGGTGACCTTGCTCAAGGACCAGGGCGGATCCGAGTTTAGGGCGTTCCCCATTTAGAATAGGGCGAATCCTGCTGCCTGAGTTCCCCTTGAGTTCTCACGGGATTCAGAATATATTTGGGAGACAGAAGTCCAGTGGGTGTGGATTTGGGCAGAGAACGTGGATTTCCCCAGAGCTTGTTTGCAGAAGGCCCGTGTGAGTTCGGGAATAAAGAGTTGCTGTTTGAATCTACAAAGCTGTGAGTGGCTCGTGATTTGTGCCCAGCCAGACTGCGGCAGTGGTGGGCATCACATGGAAACCAAAGGGAGATCAGTAGAGTAGGGGTTATTTACTGAAATATAACCCTTCCTGTGCCTGTGGCACTTCAGAGCTTATAAAGCAATTCTTCATTTGCTGTCTACATTGACCCTGTGATGAGCAGAATAGGGGTGTCCATCTGAGTTAAAGATGGGGAAACTGAGTCTCACATGGCTTGTAAGTACTGCCAGTGGCGTCTTGATTAGGATGCAATTCAATTCAACAACTCGCACATCTGAAAACCTGCACTGGGCGTGGACTCTTTCCAACACTGGGGAATGATATTGGCCAAGTCATGTTGTTATATTTTGTGCATGTAACAAATACCTAACAATGAGTCCCGCCATTAGGGACAGTCACAATGCACCAATAAAAAAAATACAGAGGGGGGAAAAGTTAAAGAAAGCTCCCCTGGTGCAGCAAGATCTGGCACGTGACTCATGGCACCATCCGCCAGGAAGACTCCCTGCCTCCAGTCACAGGGAACGCTCTTCCTCCTGTTCCCCGCGGTGGCCACACCTTCCACATGGGAAGGCCTTTTCCACAGGAGTCCGAGTCCCCTTCGTCTCCTCCCTGCAGATCTCAGCACCCAGGGCTGCGATGGCTTAGAAGTGGATTCTCATCTCTCGGGTCTTGTTTGGATTGGGGAAGGGTCACGCCAGGAGTGTGCATGGATCCTGGGAGCTACCTGGCCTCAAGATGACGTTGGTCCCAACTAGAGAGTACCCCCAGCTGTAGGGGCTGACCCCGACTCAACTCACACGATGATTCCAAAGTGGTTCCCCAGGAGGTAGGAGGTGTCGTCTGTCTGTCTACAGTGCTCTCGTCTTTGTAGGAGGGACAAGACCAAAATGATGAAAAGCTGTAGAAGAGAAGATGGAGAGTCAGTGGGACCTGTTCATCTTTAGCCGGGCCTCAGTGTCCCACTGAAAGAGGATGTGTGGCTGAGCCCAGCATGCAGAGTGTCCCTGTCACCTCACACTGCAGAGTCAGGGGTCTGACTTTGTGGCCCTGAGCTACCAGATGTTTTGCACTGAGCTTTCTTTTGTGTTGCCCTGAACAGATGTGGGTTCCAACCTGGTTTCTCCCACACACTGGCTTGAAGGGAGACTTGACTTCCCTGAACCTCGGTCTCTTCAACTGTGAAAAGGCAGTGGTGACCGTCAGGGATTTGCTCTGTGGATTTGGTCATGTCCTCATACATGGAACATGTTCTCAGGTTCCAAAGCTCATAACTATACAACAATCACATATTCGGTATGTCTTTGTAAGAAACATCTCAAATTCAATGTGTCTTAAATGGAACTCATGATATTCTCTCTGCCTTGTGGTTTCATCCACCCCAAACCTGGATCTTTTCTAATTTTTCATAACTAGTGAATGGCAGCTGCCACCACCCTTCCAGATGTGCAATAAAACCCAGGAGTCATCCTCAACCTCTGCTCACTCTAACCTCCCTCCCCCACCCATGAGCAGGTCCTCTCCCTCCCAACATCTCAAGTTGTCCACCATCATCTAGAAGGACCTAAGCTGCCCCTCCCTGAGCCCCCACAATGAGTCCTAATTGCTCTTCCAGCCTCATCTCCACATTGCAACCAGAGTGAGCTTTAAAAACACAGATCTGACCATGCCACCCTCACGCTGAAAACCCCTCAGTTATTTCCCTTGTCCTTTGATTGACACAGAACACTAAATAGAGAGCCCCGCAGGACGGTGCCTATCTGGGCCCTGCCCTGCTCCCCAGACTCCTCCACCTGGGCTCCCCACTCCTGGCCTTCTCAGCTCCTCACGCTCTCTCTCCATCTCCTCTCTCCCCACAGGGCCTTTGCACAGGCTCCGTCTTCTGTCTGGTATTGCTGACGGTTGAATTCTTAACATCTTTCTTCTGTGAGTTTGGTGTATAATGTAAGAAACTGAATGAAGACTTTAGAAGGAAATTCAGCTGATGTCCCTCCCCTGAGCTGTCAGCCCTCCGGGGACCTGTGTCACACAGCCACCCAACTCCTCTCCCCTCTTCATCCCTCCCCTGTCTTTACTTACTGATGGGATGAGGGAGTAATGGAGAAAGAGCTCCATGTCCACTGAGCTGGTACAGGTGCCATTTAGCTGCCTGGTTCTGGAAAAGGGCCAAAAACCACATTGTCAATCACTGCTACGGACTCCTCAGCCTTGAACATCCCCGACAGGAGTTTGGCTTGTTGCCCACTAAGACCACCTGGTCTTTTAAAATTTTGCTTTCTCTGAGTCAGGGATGCTCATTTGTGGTATGTCTTCCCTAAATGGATTAATTTTCTTTCATATTTCTTTCTCCAGCTTAATGATTTATCCAACTTCCCTGGTAACCGAAATGAATTCCTTCTTTTGTTGACACAAGCAGGGACAGATTCATGTTATGTGAGCCCCAAAATATGTAATCTGGGTGTTCTTTTAAAATATAACTACAAAAAGATCTTACATTTTCACATATGACCACGAAGAAACTTAATTAGGGTCCCTCCACCTTCCCAGAGCCTTGGAAGTGTACAAACAAGGAGACCTGAGACTGAATCATCACTAGCTTCCCAGAAAATCAGTTTGTGGACATGGTTTTCCAAGGTCAAGGTCAAGAAGCACAGCTGGGCTGTTGGAGCAGGAGAGAGGCTATTGGACTACACCACAGACTGGCCTCTCTGGTTCCAGAGTCAGCAGGACGGGTGGTGTCTGAGATACAGTGGCATGACTTTTTCTTTTTTGGTACTGGAGACCGAACCCAGAGGTGCTTTACCACTAAGTTACTTCCCCAGCCCTTTTAATTTTTTATTTTAGAAAGGATCTCCCTAACTTGCCCAGGCTGACCTTGAACTTGAGATCTTCCCACCTCAGCCTCCTGAGCAGACGGGATTACAGGCATGCACCTACACGCTGAATTTCATGGCTTCTTTGTGAGAGGGATTCCCTCCTTCCTGGGGTTCCCACTGTACTCTGTTCTGCTGCTCTGACTCCACAACACCCCCAAAGCCCACTCTATCGCATCTTTACTCCTGCCGTCCCTGACCCCTGCGGCATCCACCCAGCCATCTCCTGGGCTTCCTTCCCTGGCAGTGACTCCTGTCCCCTCCAAAGTCTCAGGGAAGAGCACTCCTCCGGGATCCCATGAGGTGACACAGTCCCCATAATTCTAAAACATCCAGTAAATGGAGGGGTGGAGGTGCGTGAGACTCAAGCTGTCAGAAATGTAATGGAACTGTCATGGGACTTCTGCTCTTCGGAAGGTAAGCTGAGCCCATGCCCCAGTCTCCCCATTCCATGTGAATCCTCAAAGTGGAAGGAAGGCAGGCAGGCAGTTAGGTTTCCAAGCAAGAGAGGGATCTACCAGGGGCACAGAAACTGCTAGAAAACTCTGGACAGTGGGGAGCAATTAGGACTCTAGCAGAGAGAAAAGGCACCACCCAACATGACCACAGACCATAGGCCACGCAGGAAGGCTCCACGCCCACAGCAATGGGGGGGAGCAGAACGGGGCAGCAGCAGAGCACAGTGATGAATTGGGGTCTTCTGAAGACAGCAGTAAGACAGGATTCCCAGGTAACAAGACAAAATGGATCTGTGCGGAAGGAAAAGGATTTAAAGGCAACAGTCATCAAAGAAGTTAGTAAAACACTGTTAAAGATCTAAATAAGTAATTATCAGCAGGGCACCAAGGCACACACCTGTAATCCCAGCTGCTCAGAAGCCTGATGCAGGAGGATCTCGAGTTCAAAGCCAGCCTCAGCAACTTAGCGAGGCTTGAAGCAAATTATTGAGGCCCTGTCTCTAAATAGAATATTTTTTTTAAAGGCCTGGGGATGTGACTCAGTGGTTAAGCACTCCTGAGTTCAATACCCAGCACCTATATAGAGACTGTAAACCATTATATTAAAAAGTATGTATGAGAGAAAAATTCAATCTCCCCAACAAATGACCAAGAAGAGGAGAAAATGAAGATAAACAGAGACCCATCATGAAGACAAAAAGATCCAAAGACGAGTAAGCCACCAACAGAGGAAAAAACAGAAATATTTTTAAATACTTAAAATTTAAAATGAACAAGGATCTGAATTGTCATTTATACAAAGAAGACATACAAATGGCCACCAGGTACATGAAAGTGTAAATTAGTGCTAAACATCAATAATTGCCAGGGAAACACAAATCTAAACCACAGTGAGGTGTTAGCCCCCCTCGTTAGAATGGCTATGATCAAAAAGACAACAAATGATAAATGCTGGCGAGGATGAGGAGGAAAGAGAAGGTTTTACGGTGTTGGTGGAAATGCACATTTGTACAGCTGAGAGGGGAAAATAGTACGCAGGTTCCTCCAAACAGAACTCCCATGGGACCCAGCAACCCCACTGCTGGTGACACATCGAAAAGAAAGGAATTCAGGGCTGGGGATGTAGCTCCGTGGTGGAGCACTTACCTAGCACACACAAGGCCCTGGGTCCCAACCACAGCACCAAAATATAAAGAAAGAAATTCAGAGTGTATTGCAGAGACATCTTCAATCCCATGATCATTGAACTGTTGTTCAAAATGGGCCAGATATGGAAGCAGCCCAGGTGTCCACTGGCAGATGAATGGGTAAAGAAAATAGGATGCGTATACACAATGGAGTACCACCCAGCCACAGAAAAGACCGAAATCCTGCCATCTGCAGCAACATGGATGAGCCTGGGGAACGTTAGAAGTCAGGCACAGATGGAGCAATGCTGCATGATCCCAATCGTATGTGAAAGGTAAAGCAGCTCAACTTACAGAAGTTCAGGTCTAAGGAGCAGAGCTGGATAGAGAGACATAGATTAATGGCTGCAAAAGTATAGTAGGATAGGAGGAATCCGTTCTAGTATTATATAGCACAGAAGGGTGACTATAGCTAACAATAATTTGTTGTATATTTCAGAATTGCCAGAAGAGAGGATTTTGAATGTTCCTAACATACAGGATAAATGTTTGATAGACATTTGATAAATGTTTGAAGGGACTCATTTATCTGTCCTGATTTATCACTACACACTGTACATGCATGGAAATATTCCACTGTGTACCACAAATGCTTACAATTATTATATGTCAATTCAATAGTAAAAAATGAAAATAAATAAATATCTAGAATTCAACTAGTCATAAAATAAAAAGTTAAGATGAAATGCTACCTAATCTATGAAATTGGGAACTATCGTAAATAGTTACCCAGCAATATTGCAAGTTGAGACAATTAGTATTTATTTACTGGGGGTCAGTGTACATTGGTCTAGTCATTCTGAGGATTCATTTTGCAATACGTACCAAGAATCTTTAAGAAACAACAATTCCATTCCCAGAAATTCTACTTTTAAGAAACATGAGCTAAGGACATAATCTGAGAAGTGTTTGAAGGTGTGAACTGGAAGACTTAGGGCTCTCTCTTCCTCCCTCTCTCATATGGGTGTGTTGAGAGCCACAGCGAAGGGGCCCCAGCAAACTTTCAGACTGCCAGCTGATGATTGGCTCACAGCGGCCCCAGCAACATCTAGCTGATTGGCTCCTCTGCGGTGATGCTCATTGGGCTGTTTCCCTGCCCTTTCAGACCACGGAGCTGCTCATTGGGGGACTTTTTTGGCTCCGCCCATGTGACCCAGCCAATCGGCCTCAAGAGCAGGAGGATTGTGGGAGGTAGAGGCTGGGTTGGGGTGTATGGCTTGTGGGAAGCCGGTGGTGGCAGTTGGGCTCTGAGGGTTTTTTCCTGAGGAGCTGTTTTCTTTGGCTTGTGTGGTTCTAAAAATAAAGTTAGTTTCTTTTGACAAGTGGCTCCTGAATTGTGCCCAGCCAGACTGCGGCATGGGTGCATAAAATGTTAAATATAACATATGCTCATTGCAAAACCTTCAATATATTTGCAAGTATATAAAGTAGTAAATGAAAATCTTTTCTCCTTCCAAAATTATGTTTATAACCTACTTTGTTTTTTAAGCAAAAAACAGGATCAGACTAAACTTGATTTTTCATTTAATAAATAAAGGAAATCATTCATGCCAGTATGTATAGACTCATCTAATTCTTTTTGATGGGTGACCTTGCCTGGACAGATTTGCTGCTGGGCCTGTATCCTGTGTAGAGGGGCTAAGTCAGGAGTCAGACTTGTAGCGTCTTAGCGACTGGTTTGTTCAGGCGAGGTCTACAAGTAGCTCTCCAGGAGTCCAGAGCTGCAGAATCTGATCCCCTGACTCACCTCGCAGCCCAGCAGCCACTGTGGTGAACAGAATCCACACGTGCTGGGGTCAACACAAGCGAGAAGGCCCCTGAGTCCATTTCTCATATGCTTCCAGGTGAGCCCAGGGTTGCTCCAGTGGACTTATTGAAGTTACCAGGCAGTGGCCAAATGCCACTCTACAAGATCTGCCTAACATTGAGAGTGGCTTGAAAAAGTGCTTATCATACACTGTTCACCAAAAAAAAAAAAAAATGTAAAGATTATAAGACAATACATTCCCTGGTTGAGAGTGGTCATCTCTGGTGGTGGGATTGGAGGCCGTCTGCTTTCTTTTTCTTAACGCTTTTCTGAATTTTCCACCTAAAATACAACAGAGATGTTTTGCTCGATGGCTGTGTATCTATCCTAGGGCATAAAGCAGCGGCTAACACAGAGTAGGTAGCAAAGAACACGAGTGGAATTTGCAAGTGGGGAGGACTGAATGCTGTCCCAAAGAATGGAAGGCCATTCGGAAGGGAAACTGTGAAATCAGCGTTAAGTGACATGACGTGTGCAAGGTTTGCCCTAGGACAGAGCAAAATGCACAAATCTTTCATCAAAGTTAAAGAAATGGGGGTCAGGCTGTGAATTGACATGTATCTATGTACGTCCAGAACATAGTCACCTGTACTCCCAATCTCCTCTCTCCAACACCCCAGCGTGGATTGTCTCCTGGGGCTGGAGGGTCCCCCACAATCCTGCTTCCCTTGGTGCTAACATGTAGTAATAGGATAAAGCCATGATAGATAGCCTCCGTCGACTGACGTCACTCCATTGTGTGTCCCTCTGTCCGAGGCACTCCACTCTTTGTATTAACTAATTTAATCTTTATAAGAATCTTGCAAGGCAGGCTGTGTTATCCTCTTTTAAAAATGAGGAACTGAAAACCAGGAGGAGGTGAGGTTAGAGCCAGTGACCTTGAAGCCACCCGCCTCCCTGCCCCAGTTCCCAGAGTTCCCTGGCCATCCAGGCAGCCGTTGACCCGTCAGTGACCCTGAGTCTAGTCCAGAGCCCATTAAGCAGAGTCTGAGAAGATGTTTATTAATGTTTCTTATGTTTCTGTGGAAACTTCCCTCAGGAAGCTGAGGCCAGAGAGAGGCAGTGACCAGGGAATGCCACACAGCCCAGGACCAGTTCAGGCTCCCGTCAGCGGGCTCAGTGGGCAGGGCGCTGACCACCTCATGGGTAGCAGAAAGGTTGCTTGGTACAGAGGAGGGACAGGGGAGGAGGAAGAGGTGGGAAGGGGTGTCCGCAGGTGGGTGTGCATCCACGTGGTGTGTCTGTGTGTCCGTGTGTGCATGTATCTGTGTGTGTGTGTGTCTGTATGTCTGTGTATGAGGCATCCCCTGTGTTGGGGGTTCCTCGTCTTTGTGAATCCCAGGAGCCTGCAGAATCCCACCTCAGAGCTGGGAAGTGGTGCTGAGGCTGCCTGGAGCCAGACTGGAAGAACCAGCCGTCACCCGATCAGGAACTCCGCAAGGGGGTTAAACACCACAACTGCCCCAAATCAAATTATAGAAACTTACGTTTAAATCAATTATATTAAACACAAAAGTACTAAAGACTCCAGAGTCATCCCTTCCTAATTACTTTCTACCTTTTCCTATCACCTGTGCACCGGAGGCTCTTTACCAACATTGTGAGGAGAGCACAGTGTCAGGGTAGGTGACTGCCTGTGTCCTCCCCGGCCACACTCAGGGGCATCATGCAGCCTGACATCAGTCACGTGGGAGGACTAACACCATGAGAACTGGCAGTCACTACCAACCAGGGGTTGGACCGTTGTTTTGTAGATTGTCTATAAAGTAATGGAGACACGTTAATAATGCAGATTTGAAAACATATTATGTTTGTAGCCTTTAGGCTGTGAGTAGCAAAAAGTATCTATTTTCTTTTTAAATATTTCTCAGGACTCAAAAACTTTTATCCCATTCATCAAAGAAGCAGCTCCTGTCAACTACAAGCGAAATTCTGACTGACGTCTTCCTTGTTTCACACTTGTCTGACTCATTAATGTAAAGAAAAGTGTCAACCAATGATCATGTCAAAACTATCCTTATCTATCAGTGGTCACATAGGCTGGCCACAGGCACGAGAGGACAGCAAAAATCAATGGAAAGCATTCTGGGCAAATGAATCAGCGGGATGGAATGTGTAATAAAGAGCATGGCATATTTTTTATAATTTGTGAATTGTGTGACATATCTGCTGTATAAATATGACTTACAATCAACTTATATGTAAGGATGCCACCTTCCTTTCAGGGAGTCTGATATGACACATTTCCCAGCACGCGGCTGGCAGATGTGATCCTGGCCTTGGGCATGGCCTAGGAGAACGAGATTTCTAAAACTGGAGGATGGGGTCAATATTAACGAATGTATTAGGAGAAAGCCAAGTTTAGGGTGAGGAGCACAGAGGAAGCCATCGCGCCAGTCCTCTTTCTTGGGCCACTCTTCCTTATTGTACAAGTTTGTACTCCGTAAAATGAACAGATTGGGCTAGGTCAGGCTTTCTAAATTTTTTGACTACAACTCACATTTATATGTGTTAAACACAACGCACAATTATAGTGATGACCCGGTTCAGGTATGTGTGTGTATATAATAAATTTTCATGAAACAATGTCCTTCCTATGCTTGGTGCTCTCTGATATTTTTAATTTGAGTCAAATCATTTCTGGTCTGATCATTTCATCTTGCAAAATGCTACACCACTGAATTCACCCGACAGCCCACTTTTGGTTGCAGCCAGCTGTTTGAAAAAAAAAAAAAAAAAAGACCGAAACTGATCAGATGACTGCTAGGGGCCCATCCATCCCCAAGGGCCTCTGACTCCATGACACATTCAGCAAGCACGTGTCTTTGCACTGCAGGTCCCCAAACTCCAGGACTTGCTCAGATGGGTAAATAGCAAGTGAGGTCATTTGGAAAGTTCAGCTCGGCCTTATCTTTTCTCTCTGGAACTGGAGCCAAGGCCTCCTGGCTCATCTCCCTCAACCAGAGACACTCTGCCTCCTTCCCTTGGGGGGTTGGAGGGTCACCCACCTCGGCCAACCCTTCTCCAGCATTAGCACTTCTGCCTCAAGTTACGTGTAGGGTTTTCATGTCTCATCTCTCATCTTGAGGGCATGGGATTTTTCAAAAACTAGAAACATGTTTTATTCAAAATTGAACTTGAACCATCCCCCACCCACCCCTACCCCTGGCTTCTGACTTGAGTCAAAGTATATTATAAATCCAGGCAAGTGCTTGAAGAAGGAGGGAAGGGAGGGAGGGAAGGAGGAAGGAGAGGGTGGAGGGCTAGGGAGAGGCACATGGCACACATGTGGCTGAGCTGCCCCCACGCCACCCCTGTCCACCATGATGTAAAACACCCCCATCCGCTCCTACTCACAGGATCAGAATCCAGGGCTCTGGAATCCAACCCTATGTGGGGTTTGACTGCCTCTGAGCGCCCCCTATCCCCCATGGGACAGCCAGGAAGCCCCATTTGACCTCCCAAGGCCAACTTCCTCTTACTGGGTCCTTGGGGCTCAGTGGGGAAAGGGCTGGCTTTGGAGCTAGGCCGACCTGAGGACAAGTCCCACCACACAGCTGCTGTGTGGCCCCAGGAGAGCCCTCTCTAGGCCTTACTCTTCTCTTCCTTGAAAGGGGTCCACTGCCACCCTTCAAGGTGCCAGGAGGATCGGATACAAGGAGAGTCGCCTGCCCCTTCGTGACCTTGACAGGAACCGCAATCCTTCTCTCCCCACCGTCCTTCCCTGCTTGTGGGCAGCTCTCACCAAAAAAAAAAAAAAAAGTGTTTCTCCCTTTGCAAAGCTGAAAGCAGACACCACTAGTTATGCTTCTGCTTCTGCAGACGCTGGCTGCGCCTGTGTCCCCTGAGAGCCTGCGGGCCCTTCTCCAGGCTGAGCAACCTCTGCCCTTCCTCGGTCTTCCTTCCTGTCCCTTCCCAGCCTCCCCCAGTGTGTGTCATGACCAGCAGGGCTGGGAGTGCCAGGGGCTCCCCTGCTCTTGGCCCCTGACCATGCATGGATTGCAGTCTCCCACCTGGTTAACCAGTAGCCAAAGGCAGACCCACGCTTGGCCCCATGACCAGTCTCACACTTCCCATACCTTTGCCCAGAATGGCCCCATCCCTGCCCCCATCCACTGGCCTCCTCTGATCCTCTGACAAAGAAGCCAGGCCAGGAAAACTGCCTTGAATGGGTCCTAACTCTGTTATTCAATGCAGTGCCTCCTTAGGCTCAGGAAACCCTGGGTCTGCTTGGTCACTGGTGAATTGAGAGGGACAGACTGCCACAGCAATCAGTCCACTGTGTGAGGGTCTGTGTCTCACATTGGATGAGGGGCTCTTTGAAAGCTGGGACACATCTCCTCATCTCCAGGTGCCCAACCCCTGGGCACAGTAGAGAGGCGCACTGCTGTTTCTTAAACAGACAGATGGCATGCTGAGATTCCAGCCAGGGTTTAAGGGCTGTTTATTAACTAATTTCATCCCTTCAACAGCTCTGTGAGAAAGGGACTATTCACCTCCTCACTTCACAGATGAGGAAACCGAGGCAAAGAAAAGAACCCTGTCCGAGTTAGCAAGGGAGGGAGCAGGCTTTGAGCTCCGACAACCTGCACAATCCCTTGGCTTCCAGCCATCGGATTCCATGACTCTTCAATTTCCAGCTCCTGTGGACAGGGTGGTCTGAGCTCTCTCAGGACAAAGATGAGACAACAGCAGAAGGGGTGACAGAGTGACTCGTGCACCCTGTCACCTGGACACAGCTGTGAGAATCCACGGGAGAAAGCAGACCATCTTTCGAAAATTTAAATCCCTGGGTTGGGGCTGGGGCTCAGCGGTAGAGCGCTCACCTAGCACGGGCAAGGCCCTGGGTTCGATCCTCAGCACCACGTAAAATAATAAATAAAATAAAGGTATTGTGACTAACTACAACTAAAAGAAATTAAAGAATAATGAAGCTCCTGATGCCAGGACAGTGGGGTGGGAAAGGAGTGGCACGTCACAAACGGGCCAGGTGTAACTGGGTAATCAATATGTGGGGTCCCCACACCATCCTCTCTTCTCTTGAATGCATGTGTGCTTTTCCCTAATAAAAAGTTTAAGTTTTTAAAACTGGAGCCCAGAAATACCATAAAATGCAGACTGTCTTCTCTGTTTTCTTTCCAGTTCCTTCCTCCCCCTCAGGTCTGCCTCTTGGTCTCCCAAGTTACTGTGTGACTCTCAGTCTGTCGCTCTGTTTGTTGGTTTGTCCCTGTGGGTGTCATTTTCTGTGACTCTGGGAATCAGGGAGAAAATGGCAGTGCCCCCCACACTGCTGTCTTTATCCCATCTTCTCCCAGGGCCCCTCCTTTTCCCCTCCCTATGTCTGGATCTCGGTTCTCTTCTCCTTGCTTTGACCTTGTCACCCATGTTAACTGCACATAGAGGCACGGTTGGCTCCGGGTTGGTGCCCCTCCTCTGGACTATACGCATGGGGTATTTTCATGCGGTGTTTAAAAAGCTCAGATAGCTGGACGCGGTGGCGCATGCCTGTGATCCCCAGCAGCTTGGGAGGCCGAGGCAGGAGGATCATGAGTTCAAAGTCAGCCTCAGCAAAAGTGGGGCACTAAGCAACTCAGTGAGACCCTGTCTCTAAATAAAATACAAAATAGGGCTGGGGCTCAGTGGTCAAGTGCCCCTGAGTTCAATACCCACTCCCAAAAAAGGCTCAGATAATGCTACCATGAAAGAAAACATTGGTGCTTGAAAAAGACAAAAATCCATTTTTCACCTACCATTCCCTCCTCCTCCTCCTCCTCCTCCCCCCCCCTCCTCCTCCTCCTCCTTTTATATAATGGAACCTGGGTATAACTTCACAGCTATACCCCAGCCCTTTTTATTTTATTTTGAGACGGGATCTTGCCAAGTTGCCCAGGCTGTCCTTGAACTGAGATCTTCCTGTCTCAGCCTCCCGATTACTGAGATTACAGTTGAGCACCATCATACTCCCTACCATCCTTAACTGTAAAATAGAGTGTCGCTTATTTTCATTTCTTTTCCCCGGCTAAACATAACGCTTGCCATGTGCCGCATATTAGGCTCAGGTTCTTCCAGTTATTATCCCGCTGAGCCCTCTCACAACCTGTGCAGCACATTCCCCCACTGCACAGATGAGGAATGAGGCTTTGGGCAGGTTGAGGAAAGCCCAAAGTCACTCAGCTACTGACTGACAGAGCTGGCATCCGAACCCTTCTTCTAGTTTCGAAACAGGAAACGCGTTCAGCACTAAAAGAACCTGAAGATATTGATAATGCCTTAGTGTCTGGGATCCTCAGGGGTCCCCTCCTCTTAACTGGTAGACCAATCTGAACAACACGCTCAGGCCTGAGGCCGCCCCATGAGAAGGGCCTCTCCCAGGGACCTTGTCCAGAGAGATGACCATGATGGTGAGGAGGTCCTGGGAGGGACGAAGGGAGGCTCTTGGGGGCCTGGTGCTGACTTCTCAGGCCTGCCGAGGGCCCAGAGGGCACAACTGGAAAGGTCTTGGGCTCGGATCACAGGGCCAATTGCCTGCCTCCTGGGTATCTTTTGGGGTGTCCCATAGGTACCCCAGTCCAACGTGTCCCAACTAAATACTCCACCAGCCTGCTCCTCCTCTGGAGTCCTTGCCTCATGGGGGCCACACTACACACCCATCCGTCCAAAAAGAGGCCCAGAGTCACCTCCCCTCCTTCCCTGCCAAATCCAGTCCCATCTGTCCACACTCACAGCTTCCGCCTTAGTCCAGGCCACCTTCCTCTTCACTGAGACTATCACCGGGGCCTTCTGTCCTCCTGCTACCTCCCACCTGTGCTCCACCTGGCTCAGAGGGACCTTTCTAAACACCCACAGCTCCTCCTTCTCTCCCAGCTGCAGAGCACCACTGGAGAGAGAGGAGAAAGGGACAGGTCCCCTCAGACTCTCTGCTCCGCATCCCCCACCCCCCTCCAGCTGACACTTAGCGCTCTGCGTCCACTTGTCCTTCAAGAATCACCCCCTGTCCCGTCTGCTATTCTCCCCCCACTCCTCTCGGGCTCCCTCCCTCCTTTATTGTGTCTGAACGGAAGGGTTCTCCTTTTTTAAGCCTGGCTGGGTGTTCATGGCTCCTTCTTTCTCTTTTGTCCTCTACAGGACAAAATGTCCCCAGTGTTCTAAGCAGATTCTATGACACCAGTGATGGTCCTATTTTTTTTTTTTTTGTTGTTGTTGTTATATCTTCTTAGATCTAAAACATTTCCGCGTTAGAATAAGAATTCTTGATTTCCACCATCTGGGCAGGACTTCGCAGATGTTCAATCTTTCCCATTTGGTGGTCACAAGCCGTGGGCTAACCTTGCTCCTGTTAGAACAGTTAGTAACAAAAAGACAACAGAGCCAGGCGCGGTAGCACACACCTATAATCCCAGTGACTCTGGAGGCTGAGGCAGGAGGATCGCTAGTTCAAAGCCAGCCTCAGCAACAGGGAGGCCCTAAGCATCACAGTGAGAACCTGTCTTTAAATAAACTACAAAATAGGGCTCAGGATGTGGTTCAGTGGTTGAGTGCCCCTGAGTTCAATCCCTGGTACCAAAAACAACAACAATAACCAAAGACAACAGAAAACAAATATTGGCAAGGATAAAGAGGAAAAGGAACTCACACCCAGTTGGTGGGAATGTAAGTCAGCACAGCCACTATGGAAACAATAGGAAAGTTCCTCAAAAAATTAAAAATAGAACAACCACAGGATTCAGCAACCCCACTACTTACTGGGTTTATATTCAAAAGAAATGAAATTGCTATGTCAAAAAGATACAGCAAGCCAATGCCGATGGCAACTCTATTCATAAGAGCCAAGATAGAGAATCAACCTAAATGTCCAACGGCAAGAACAGGTAGAGAAATGTGGTTCATCAACACAGTCGGGACAGAGAAAGAGGACAGTCCTGTCATTTGAGACAACATAGAAGACCAGGGAGGATACTATATTAAGCAAAAGATGAAAGGAACCGACCCAGGAACCTACCCCTGCTTCTTTCCTCCACGCCAGCCCGCCTGCACATTACCTAACCCCTGCCTTCTCCCAGTTTCCATCAATCAACATAGAAGACAGGGGCCTGGGACATGCAGTTGTCCCTCCTCATTACCTGGCACTCACCTTGCGTTTGCAGTGAACATCTGGCTGGTGACGGACCACCTGAAGCCCGGGTGGGCAATGCACTAGCGGGCGAAGTGTCTCTGGATTGTTCTTGGGGCTCCTGGTTATGACTGCTCCCTCTGGGCTGGTGTTCTCGCCAATTCTCTTCCCCGCACCCAACAGGCAAATACCCAGTCAAATATTTACCTGAGCAAGGAAAGCAGGTAGCAGCCCTCTTCCTGGTTTCACAACACCCTGGCTACCCTTCTGCTCTTCCTCTCCTTCTCATGTTGCAAAAGTGGGAGCTGCTCTCCTGCAGCCTCTCCTCCCCTCACTGCTGACCCTTACGGGACCCTCCTCGCCTGGCCCTTCAGTTGTCAGAGCTTCGTCCCGCAGCTGTGGCCCCTTAGACTAGCTATGAAAATTATTAGAGGCAATAAACTAGGAATCTGCCTCACAGCAGGTCAACTCGTCCCCCGGACTTGCTGGTTCCCCTTGGAAACAAGGCAGCCCGTTTGCTGGGAAAAGAGGCTGGAGATAAGTTCAAACTGAACCTCACCTGCATGCAGAGCCAGCTGCCCGCCTGCCAGCCTTCCTGCTCCCCATGCAGAAAATAAGGCTGCTGCTGGGTGGGACTTTCCCAGGCTGGACCCTCCTCAGGAGCTAACACAGGACGAGGTTTCACCCATGGGCTGGGAGGGGAAGTGATCGACGTGGTCAAGAAGCAAGGCTGTCGGTTGCCCCCTCCTTCCCCATCTGCTGGTTGGACTCCAGGGCTGTACAGGAAGTGAAATCACAAGATTGAAGGAGCCTGGGTCCTTGACTTACCATGTAGAGGAAATGGCCTCCTATGGACCATGCTCCTATAGACTAGCCCATGAGCAAGAAATAAAGTCTTCTTGTAATACTCCAGCGACGTGGGGGCTTATTTGTTGCAATAGCTCATGGGCTGTTTAATGTGGCACAGAGTATGGGGGACTTGTGAGCATCATGTGGTTCAGGTCCTGTATGTTAAGAATAAGGTCTTGTTTTAATTGAGATAACTCTTTAATGATCCGATGTCCAAATACGGTCATGTTCTAAAGTAATGGGAGTTAAGACTTCAGTATGTGAGTTTGGAGCAGACACAATTCAGACCATAACACCCCAGATCTAATCAGCTACAGGGGAGCCGGAGAGGGCCACTGTGGAAATGAACAGAAACCCTGACAAAGCCTGGCCATTTGTGGCACCCACCTGCCTCCTTTACCCCTGCCTAGACACCTCCACCCACCCTGATCATCAGCACCAGTTTTGTTCATTGAGTCCTCTCTTGACATAGTAACTGCCTGGAAATATCTTCTGATCGATAACAGTGTGATCTGGGCTTAGTCTACACACCTCTTGTGTCATGGATATAGGGCTTCCGTGTTTTTTCACTTAGACACATTTATGGAGATCACTCTGGTGCAGTGGTTCAGAGTGTGGACTTGGGGAAAGACTCCACAATTTCTTAATTGTGCAACCATAGGCAAGCTACATCACGACCCTGTTTTAACTGGGATGAGTTACATCTACTTCATGGGCATGTGTCACTGTGACCAAAATACCCGACATAAACGACTTAAAGGAAGAAAAGCTCATTTTGGTTCAGGGTTCCAAAGATTTCAGTCTGCAATTGGCTGACTCCATTGCTCTGGGCCTGAGGGGATGCAGAACGTCGTGGTGGAAGGGCGAGGGGGAGGAAAGTGGCTCAGCTCAGGGCGGCCAGGAAATGGGGGGGGAGGGGGCTCCCAGGACAAGTCCCCAGTGATCTACTCCCTCCCCTTGCTTCCACCTTCTAGTAGTTTATCCAGTTATTAATGGATTAATCCACCAAATTGTGAGGTCAGAGCCCTCAGTGTCCAATCACTGCCTAAGAGCCCCACCTCTGAACCTTGCTGTTTTGGGGACCACACTTTCGACATATGAGCTTTGGGGGGATGTTCCAAATCCAAACCCTAACAACATGCAAGGTTGAAGTGAGCTAAGACACAAAAGGCTCAGCAGAGTGCTTGACGCCAAGGTAAGCACTCCGGGAACATTAGCTATTCTTGGGGACCTACTGTGTGCCAGGAACTGCTTGGGATGCTAAGTGTATAGTCACGTCACAGCGGATAGTGTCCAAGTCCCAGCTTCCCTGACGGATCCTAGTGACTTGGAAGCCACAACCAGATGTGAGTCGGCACATCTGGGACGCAGGAGAGGCTCTGTAAATGCTTCTTCTCCAAGTGAAACGAGGCAAGAAAGATGAAAAGGAGGGATGAAGATTGAGTGCATCAGAACTCCTTCCTCTAGCCCAGGCCCTCGGCTTCACCCGGAGAGTCCGTTGATGGTGCATTTCTGCTGCGTCGCTCAGAAGAAAAAATCTGAAGCTCTTCTCCTCCTAGGCACAGGGAGATGCTCTCTCTCCCCCGGAGCACCCTTCTGCCAATGCTTCCTGGCTCTGCCGCCCAAAATGTTTTCAAGTCTTGGGTGATCTCGGTGGTCTTCCTCAGCACCCTACAATTCCTCTCTTTCCACCATTAACAAAGAGTCATGATTGATTGTCACAAACTCCCCAGGAAGGTTGGGAAGGCAGCCACTTTAAAATGGAGAAGAGCTAAGACATTTATTCTCAGATGCTGACATTCAAGGAAATATCGTCCATGGTAATAAGGACCCAGCGCTGAGGGGCTGTCGCACTCCACACGTGAGACCCGGCACAACTCCACGACGTAATGAATTTCCCTCCTTCTCCCAGGCTTTTGCATTTCAGTGTTGAATTCAAACAGAATTTGATCTGTTATCTCCAGAACATTTCAACATCTCATTTATCTCCCCCATGAAAACCTATGCAAGCCTTTTGAACCCAGCTTGTTCTAGCCAATGTTTACTGATTCTATTTTTTGACCGAGGCATTTGAAGACTCTGACTTCACCTGGCTTGGTGATAAAAGTCTCTGAGCAGAACAGAGCCTTCCAGCCCTCCACTAGAGACCTCTTCCTAGGAGCTATGGAAGAGTGCCACCCGCTGGCGGAGATGTCAAACTACACCAAGAT
Source organism: Callospermophilus lateralis (assembly GCF_048772815.1). NCBI lineage: Eukaryota > Metazoa > Chordata > Mammalia > Rodentia > Sciuridae > Callospermophilus > Callospermophilus lateralis. Next base: position 33,860,769 of record NC_135306.1, read on the forward strand.
GTCAAACTACACCGGTTTAGGAAGTTAGTATATTTGACCCCTGTATTTAGCAGGGCTCAGAGTGTGGGCAGTGCTATAGAAGGAAAGTCATCAGCCCCTCATGAAGGCCGTGCTTGTCTCCCAAATGTTGGGTGCTTATCTCAGGATGGCCTCTATTTATCCTATAGAGAGAGGGCTCAATTACTAAATTCAGAAACAGATGCCTGGAGGACCCAGTGCAGTTTCTTCACTAATATCTGTGGTTATCAGGGGTGAGACTGTCTGAGGAGTGACTGTTCTAGAATCCACAGGTGATGTGTGGCAGAGATAGGGCTCAAAACATGCTCACCTAATCCAATGTTCTTCCTGTATAAGTTTTACAACCAGAAAAATAAATGTCAGGAACAACCATCAAAAAGAATCAAATTAATTTATATTCCCATCCCATTTCTTCTCTGTTCACAGGTGGGCTTGGCTCCTCCCTCTTGGTAGAATAAAGCCAAGCTCCTTAGCTGGGCATTCAGTGGTCTTTGTGATCTGGCCCCAGGTTGTCTTTCCAGATGATTCTAGAGAAGACTCAGCTCTGGAAAAGTCTACAGAGACACTGGGACTCAGGGCCCATCCACCTCCCCTCTCCTCCTTCATTGCTCTGTAGGAAGCATCTATGCACCAAGAACTATGCTTAGAGGCTCTGGGGTCACGCCTGCCCCTTCTTCCTAGGTAGGCCAACGGCCTGGCGAGTGCAGTGTCCTCCCTGGGGAGAGTTCTAGTGTTTTGCAATCTCACCCAGATAGAATGCAGGGAACAGGGAAGAGATACGTGTATTGGAATGCAGGTAGTGACGAATCACTGTGATGGGGCCACATGGGGACAGAAAGGGGCAGAAGATCAGGTCCTGCAAAGGCCACTTCTAGCACACCAGGAGCAGGAAGGCCAACCATGTGAGTAAGAAGAGCTCTGGACAGGGACTCCCAGAAACCTAGGTCCTCGTCCCCACTCTGCTAGGGGCTATGTGGTGTTAAGTTTCAAATATAAAATGTCCCCTCCAATATTCGTGTTGTACTCAGCTTTTGTGGTGGTGTTGGGAAGTGGGATCTTTAAGAGACAATTAGACCATTAAGTGGGGTTCATACGTTTGAGTTTTCACTCTCTTGGGACTGGATTTCTTACTGCCAGAGCTACTGGTTATAAAGCAAGTGCCTCCCATGTTTTGCCTCTCTCACACAGACACTCACTCACACTTCCATTTCCTGCCATACATGAAGCAGCACAAGGCCCTCAGCAGAAGCTAAGAAGATGCTGGAACTGTGCTTTTGGACTTCCCAGACCCAGAGCCATGAACCAAAATAAACTTTCATTTCTCTATAAATTACCCAGCCTCAGGTATTCTGTTATAGCTACAGAAAACTAAGAGAGCAAACTTGAGCAACTCCATTCCTACTCCATGATGCAGTTACCCGCTTGGTCTAGTGAGGATGTCAGCAGGTGACCTTGAAGATCCTTCTGCCTACTGAGCCAGCTCAGTTATCATCTCTGAAACCTCAGACATCCCCTCTCCCCTGCCAACTCCATTGCTGCATAAAGACTCATACCTTTGAGAATTTTGTGATTTCTCTATGTGTTTCTGTTCTTTCTTCTTGACCAAGAGCTGTTTATCCCAATACTCTGACTCCTAATAATTAGGAAATATGCCGGAATTGATGTTTGAGGAACAACCATTCCCATATCTGTAATTCTGACATTGGCCACAAGGTGGCGCTTTGCCACAGACGACTGACACTGCTATTTGGTTAACGCTCCAGAAAGATGCTGAAAGCAGCAGCAGGAAAACCTTTCTGCAAAGGCCTATCCTCTCTGGCCCCTTCCCCCTCCTGTAAAATGGCAGTCTCTCAAACAGCAATACAGACCTGATGCACTGTGGCCAAATCGGGGTTGCACCATTTCCAAGTTTCCCAGCAGGTGGGGCCAGGCTAGGGACCTGTCTTCACTGACCCTTCCAGCCTGGCCCCCACTCCTCCCCACTCCCTGGGCCACTGTGTGGCTTTCTCCTCCTTCCCGACTTCACTGTGCTCTCTCTGAACTGCATGGCTTCCCGCACACTGCTCTCCCCCAGGTTCCCTCTCTCCACTCTCCTTCCAGGCCAACACCTTCTGGCTCTTTGAGAGTCAGTTTAGAAATCTCCTTCTGCAGACCTTCTTTGACAACCCCACCCCTATACTTTTTTTGGTACCAGGGATTGAACCTAGGGGTGCTGCACCACCGAGCCACGTCCTCAGATCATTTTTATATTTTATTTAGAGACAGCGTCTCATTAAGTTGCTCAGGGCCCCACTAAGTTGCTGATGGGCTGGCTTTGAACTTCCAGTCCTCCTGCTTCGGGCTCCCAAGCTGCGAGGACCACAGGCGTGCACCACCACATCCCCCGCCTCCACATTTTTCTATGTCAACATTGACTGCACTGAAATCGCTTCCTTATGCCACCAGCTTGAGCATCGAGCTGGTGTGTTTCTGTTCTTTCTTCTTGGCCAAGAGCTGTTTATCCCTGTGCTACATCCCCGGGGCCTAGCACAGGCCTTGCACACAGGGCTGGGCCTCAAAAAGTTTGAGGAATGAAGAATGGATGAGTCCATGAGTCAGTGAGTCTATGAACTAAGAGGTGCGCTGCAGCAATATGAACTGCTCTCCTCCCAACAGGGGAGATGTCTGGAGAATAAGGAAAACAAAACCAAGAACCTCTATTGTTTTCCCTGACTGGGGAGGGCGCAGGGTGCTCCTTAGCACAACAAGGGCACATTATTACCTTGAGAGGAGTAGGGCCAGAGGCAGGTCCCTCTAAAGAAGGCTCTCCTCTAAGAAAATGGATCCCCCTGCTGGCAAGATGACATCTCATTCAATTATTTGTGAACAAAACAAAACAAAACAAAACAAAAACAGTCAAGCTATTTTATTGTCTGTAGAAAGAGAAAGTTCCAGGGGCTTCCACAAGGCCCTGCCTCTCAAAATGGCCCTTAGGTTGTGTGTCAAAGTCACATTGAGATTTTGCTGGTTGCCAGGTATGTCTGTATGTACAGGAGCTGGGGAAGTAACTACAGGGTGGGTCACTGGGATTTGAACTCAGTCCCTGGGTGCCATCAGCCCCAATTTGTACCGAGGCTCACTGTAGTAGATGTCAGTGGTCCCCTTGGAAAGAGCTTTCAGGTTGACTGACAGAATACATTTATACAGAGTCTGTCTTTAAGGGGATCCGGATTCCCTTTCATGCCACGGGGCTAGTTTAGATCTGAAAAACAGATGAGAGGCCCCGGCTGTCCTCTGTGGTGACTCCGTTGACTTGTGGACACCAGACTTGCAGTTTTTCCTGTTATGTGGAGCAAGGGACACTTCAGTAGGATGCTCATCTATTCATTCTTAAGGATATGGTGATGGCTAGTCAATGCCAAAGGTCCCTGTGGGTCAAAACACTGGGACGCCCACCTGATCCTGCTGCCTATTATGGGATACGTGCCCCGCTATCTTTGGCACATTTGCTACCACTCGGCCCCTGCTATTCTGGGAGCCCATCATCTGTAGTGGAGTCAGAGAGCCCAGCTCCGTGGTGGAACTCTTATCTCATGTGACCACCAGGAGCTTTTCAAGGATACTAGTGCTCCTCTCACTTGTGGATTTCCCTGTATCACAGTGAAGGGAACATCCTCTGTGACCCCTTGGGGAACGTAGTGGGTGGGTGGCTGTGCAGATTGTCCACAGTAAATCCATCCTAACTTCTACTTAAGCCCTAGTATCTTTTCATGTACAACACACCAAGAAAGTTCTGGCATCTCAATATCACTACATGGAGGTCATCATTGAGTCCTAGTTTTATTCCAGGAGTTAAGTAAACTATAGAGCTACCATGTTGAATTTCTGGAAGGGGCACTTGTATTCATAAATTTGATTTAATACAGAGTTGCATTCCCTCCTCCTCCCTCTAAGGCCATTGGAATCCATTCATGCACATGTTCCTTGGGCTTCTCCAGTAGCCACACTTTCTGGTGTAGAAGCTCTATCTTCTCAGGTCAGGCTTTGTACCCACCCTACTCAAGCATATCTGATGCCCTTTGAGAAGCTAGTGGCCACAGGACGTAGGTGTTGAGGAGAAAGGGCACTCCTTGCAAGGCAACTGCCTGGGTGACCTTATTACGGGGTCCTTAGGCAAAGGAAAGTGAATCTTCTCAGACATGATGCCCAAGCTGCTTCCAAGGCAAGGGATGCTCAGAATTAATCAAGGATTCAAGGCCCTCAGCTTCATCCACCCAGACATCCCCATTCCAAGTCTCAGGCTCCTACTCCTTCCTAAAGACAGACAGCAGACAGATGCGACAGGTAGAAACAAGAGGTTAAGGGAACAACTCTATAGACTGTGCCTACTGTGCTGACCCCCACATGCTTTCTTTTAAATATCAGTTTCCCTGAGGCCACTCTGGCCCTGACCTGGCCTTAAGTCATTAGAATACGTTACATTCCTCAGCAAACAACATATTCTCTGTAGGAGAAATGTGGACTCAGAGACTTCTCTGTACCAATAAGAAGAACACAAGTTACTCCGAAGAGGGGGAGGACTTTTGTGACCTTTACATAGACCAGATCCAAGCCTCAAGGAGACCAGATAACTAGAAGCAAAGTCCCCCAACCACAAAATCTGTAAGGATAAGTCCCAATTAGAACTGGTCAGCATGGGACAAAGTAACCCAGAGGGGCCTTGGATCTTTAGCATGTCATTAAAATGGTAAAAACCTCCTTGCCACCATGCACAGCGAGGACTCGAAAGTCTGACGCAATCCTGCTGTCAGTCACAAGTGGAGAGGTGGACCTGAGAGGGACCTGGGACCTCCGATGAAACAGGAGGGCAGGAGAGGCACGCTGTCCCTCTCTTCTCTGAGAGGGTGCACTCTATTTCTCCCTTGAGAGGATCCCTTTTCCTTTCTCTTCTAATGAACTCCTGCTGTTACTATGTGTGACTCACTTGAATTCTTCATGCAAGATTGCAAGAACCAGTGGATGCAGACCCCCCAGTCACTTACATGGACCTCACTCTGTACACTAATCAGTGTCCCAACAGATTGGCAAGGCTGTAAATTCAACTTATGCGATAATCATGCAGCCCACATACTTAAATCGTATTTGTCATTTTCAGGAATACTGACCTGCAGCTGCAAGAAACATAATTCTTATATTTTTAAAATAAATAACTCACACTACCATTGAAGCTTATTTCTAGGTGAGCTCTGCAGTTATTTGACTGTGACTCATGTTTGAGGGTTCTTTCCCGGGACCACTTCTGGTAGGCATTGAGTTGTCATTCAGGGCCTAGTTAGGTAACACGCAGAGATTAATATAAAAAAGTATGAACTTAGTAAGCAGCTGCAGAGACAGTCACCACCACTTAAGATTAGAACAAAGGGAAAGTTGGAATTTTTAAAACTTGGAAGCACACAGGAGGGGACCTTGAGGCTGAAACACCTTTGCAGGAGTCTGCTACTTGGCCTATGGGAGTGTTTTTGAACTTGGAGTAGGACCAAGGGCAGCCCATTTGGAGTGGACCTGGCTGTCAGCATCCCCTCAGCAGTATGTGAGCCCCAGAATCTCTCAGACCCTGCAGCCACTCCCTGCCAGGTCACCCAGTACTTGTGCCATACAGAGATAGCGAAGGTCTAAGCTTCTGGTGCTGCCTCTCCATGGCTCCTCCCTCTTTTGTGTCTTACACCCCCCAAATCTCAGTTCCCCAGCCAAAACTCTGATGCCCCTGTAAAGCCAGACCCTGAGGACCACTTGCCAACCTCCCTGCACTGTGGCCTAGAAGGCATCCCCAGGGGTGACCCCAAGAAAATGTGGCCCCATTCTCCCTCTCAGGGACCACTGCCCTGTGTCGGAACACTGTCCACTGCCTGCCCATGTAGATTCATTCATTTTATCCAATTTCACAGTTGTTAATGGCAGGGGGAAAAGTCCCCTGTCATTCTTTTTTGGCTGCTCAGCAGCTGAATTCCTGTCTTCCCCATCTGCATCTTGCCATGTCCCTCGTACACTGCATGGAAGCAAAATCTGTCCCTTGACAATCCCTGCCCATCACTCAGGGGCCTTTCCGCTGGAAACACACCTCTCCCCCTGCTCTGGAGTGGCCCATGGGAGGTCTGAAGATGTGGATATTTATGGCCTCTCAGCCTGGAGCAGGGCCTTCTATGAGTGGCCTGTCTGTTCAGCTTAAGATTCAAATGCATGGCCTGTTCATGGAGAGGCCACTCACTTGAACTCCTGTCCTCTTCCTCTTGGAAGCTCCCCAAGGACAGGGATAAAAGGCTCCCGCCATTTCTCTCCATGCAAAACTGGAGAAATGAATGGAGACATTCACTTTTGCTTCAGAAGCTACAGGGTGTGCACACATCTAAGTGGGGCTTTAACTAATTTTCCCTGGGTCCTTTGTATCCGAATCATAAGCAGAGGAGGTGGAAGTCACACCATCCATGCAGAGTAGCCTCCACCCCCCACCCCCTCCCCCATGCCTGGGATCTTACCACCTGCCAGACAATGGGGCACCTCAACCTTCTTCCCTGCTGGGAGAATTGTCCCTTCTGTTTCCCATCATCCTGCAGGGTGAGACAGGTGTGGCCCACAGTGTTAATAGGTACCTTGGGATTCGGGGAGGGAAAGAACTATCTGATGGCAATAGGTTTGTGGGTGATTTAAAAAAGAAACCAGACACTGCCGATCTGCCTTCAAAGCTTTGGAATGTTTTCTCCACCCAGATACTCAGACTTTGATGCCCCAGGCTTAGTGTTGGAAAATGAGCCTTGCTTTAATTCTCAGCGCCATTATGCAAACATAATGTTCTCCCTACCATTTAAAAGGAATGTAGATGGTATGTAAATGTACCGCTGTGGGATTGTATATTCCAACTCACATTAAGCATACATTAATTTCTTAATAATAACATCATTCACTTACTGCTTCCTCAATATTTGAATAAAAAGGGGGCCAATCATTGCTCTATGTATTTGCCACGTTCTGTCTGGTCTGTTTCTCAGGTCGGGCTTTGTACTATGGGAATGGTGGTTTAGTCTAAGGAGATTAAAAATCATCTCGCTCAGCTCCTAAGGATTTGACCCCCTTTCCATGCATCTAGCCAAGACATCCTTGAACTTTTCCATTGACAGGGAGCTCACTACCTATGGAGCCACCTATTTTCTAGTTTCCCAGAAAGCCTGGCCAGCAAGTTCCTCTCTCCCTTCAGCATCTTAACTTGGCTGCTCCTCAAATTCCAGCAGCCAAGACTTCCTTAAGGCCAGAGGGGGTGCACAGAGCCCAGATCAGAGTAGGTTTAGGGGCAGCAGGAATAACTGACGGCAAGAACCTGCATCTCTCCAACATGCTTTCCCCAGGGGACCTCAGGCACCCTGACACTTGTGCACCAGGACTTCATTGGAACATTGTTTGCAGTAACAAAAGAACAGAAAACAACCAGTTTCAATAACTCCAATTGTGTGCAACCAAACACTGCAAAATTTAACTGCCCAAAGGCTACTTTCACTTGAACTCCAAAATATATCACTGGAGCTCATCTAAAGGAAGTCACTGATGACCATAAGATATGTCATGGATTTATGTAGCATTAAGAAACACACACCACCAATTAAACCATGCCATCAATTGTACAAGAGGCTGGATTTCAGAGATGATACACGGTGGGGAAGCTGTGAAATATTTTAAAGGAGAGAGGTTATAAATCATAAATGTTTTAATAGACACAAAACATTATATATCTAAGAACCTGATAGCAAGACTGGCCTTTATAAACCAGAATAGGGGGTGGAATTCAGAATAAGAGAGAAACCCTGTTTTCATCGTTCGTCTTTTTGTAAAATCTGAAAAATTCAACCACATATTCCCTATTAAAAATAAAACTCTGAAAATATACTGAACGTAAAATAAAAGAGCGCGTCCTCCTGTAATGTAATATTTGGAGCCAGCATTGCAGCTGAAGCCGGGGCATCCATCCAATGCCGATTCCACCCCAGCAGCCTCAGGAAAGTTCCCGCTCGGACTGGGTCTTGGTTTCCCTGAGGGTCTAATCGGATGTCGGAAAGCTGGTCTTGCAATATCCCTTTGGCTCGGAGACCCGGGCAGCCGGCGAGGCCACAGCGCTGCTGGGGTCCGGGGTCCGGGCTGCAGCCGGCTGACACCCCGCGGTGCAGACCCGGCCAATCAGCGGCCGCGGGGCGGGCGGGGTGGCTGCGCCGCACGCACGAAGCCGAGCGCGAAGCAGAGGCGCCACTGCCGTCTCGGAGCAGGCCATGCTGCGCTTGTCGCCGCTACTCCCGCTGCTGCTTATGCTGCCGCCGCTGGTCCCCAGCCTCGGGCTCCGGGACGCGGGCGGTCGGCACCCAGAGTGCGGTCCGTGCCGCTCAGAGAACTGCCCCGCGCCCGCGCTCTGCCCCGAGCCAGGGATCGTTGCGCGCGACGAGTGCGGCTGCTGCGTGCGCTGCCTGGGCGCGGAGGGCGCCAGCTGCGGGGGGCGGGCAGGCGCGCGCTGCGGCCCCGGCCTGGTGTGCGCCAGCCGGGCCGCAGGGGCGGCGCCCGAGGGCACCGGGCTCTGCGTGTGTGCTCAGCGCGGTCCTGTCTGTGGCTCCGACGGCCGCTCCTACCCCAGTGTATGCGCGCTTCGTCTGCGCGCCAGGCACGCGCTCCGCGCGCACTCCAGCCACCTTCATAAGGCACGCGACGGCCCCTGCGAGTTTGGTGAGTCTTCTGGCGTCCCAGGACCCTGGCGGGTAGAGAAAGTGGGACCCCAATTCTCAAGGATGGGAGGCAAAGGATCCTTCTGCACAACCGTGGATCTCGCTGCCTGGGGCCTCAGTTTCCTCTTGGGGAACAGTATTTCGCATTTTGCTGGTGTTCGGGGAGACCAGGGTGGAAATTCACATCCTGCGCTCGCTTATCAAGTGCTTGGAGACACCAGCCCTGGAGAGAGAGGAAGTTTTGATAAGCCTGCTGCCCTCTTTGGTACTTAGGTGCCTGCTCATACAGTGATTTGCAGGCTAGCCTCTTTGTCCCAGGGAAACTGGGAACTGGGGAGAGGGTTTCTCATTGGGTGTTCCCAGGTGTCCTGTGCCAGGTGGATTGTTTGAATGGAGAGGAAGAAGAGGTGAGGCTACTGGAAGAGCAGGAGCTCCTTGCAGGAACTCGGGAGTAGTCAGGACAGAACACCAGGGATCCTGGTTTTGTGTGAGGCCCAGTCTAGGATCCTAAGGGAGCTGCCACTCAGAACAGTTGAGCCCTTTGGAGACCTAAGCTCTGAAAAGATTATTGCACAATCAGAGGCAGACCCAGGTTTTGTGGGTCTAACACACATACAACTGGAAAAGTCCTGCTTTAAGGAAAGGAATAGAAAATTATGAATTGCCAGGGACTTAGAAACTTAAACTTCATTAACATTGCAGTACAACCATATCTGGGTGCCATACTTGCCCACCTTCTCTGTGTAATTTTTAAAAATCAAATAGAAATAAACCAAAACATTAGTATTCAGGAATGTCCAGCAAAGCACCCTGCTCTGCTAGCCCACTTTACCTTAGTGCCGACATGACCCACCCATGAGGTTTTGGAGAACCGCTCATGTCTACTCTGCCTGGAGAGGGCAGTGGAAGGTTCAGGGTGAGTAAACCTGTGGCTGGTGAGTCCACAGGAACGCAGCTTACCCTGGGCTTCAGGCTTCTGGGGAGGAATTCTGGCCTGGACCTAGAGACAAGTACAGGCTAAATGCCTAGGTCAGTGGAATGACTTAGGCTTCAAGATGGAAGCCTCAGGGTTGGGTGAAGCTTTTTCCAGGCCTTAAGAAGTGTCTAATATTGTGTTATTCCCTACCTCTCCAACATATTCCCGGTAGATGTACTCAAGTCCAGGAGATTCAAGGGCTTGTTGGAAATGGGGCAGGACGTCTCCTGGCTGGGAAACAAAGACCATGTGCAGCTCTGTGTAGTCCCAGTTGACAGGAAGTGGCCATTGCTATTCCTCTTTGGGCTCCCAGTGGAAGACAGAGCTGGGGGGCTTTCTGAATGGCCTTGGGCCAATTCTTTCTCCTCTCTGGCCAGGTCTGCCCCTGGGGAGCTACTGTTTAGGTCCCTTCTTCCTCAAATTCTTGTTTCTCTCCTGTGGCACTTAAATGGTCCTGTCCTTGCCCAACACTTGGGTTTTTTTTTGTTTGTTTGTTTGTTTTTTTTTTAAATAATCTGCTTTCCTCAGCATTAAATTCACAGACAGTTCTCTTTGTCTGCAGACAGGTAACAGTCCACATTCAGGAGATGTAAGAAATGCTGACCTGGTTCCCCCAGAATCCACCCAGTGCTGATGGTCTCAGATCATTTCTCCCTAGAGTGGTATTCTGTTCTTAAGAGAAAGACACTTTAAAAGACATGTAGAATAAATTTTCTATTATGCAGAGGAGACTGAGACCCAACAAGGGCAGGGGACTTGTCCAGGATGTCCAGTGAAGGCTGACTAGCTCCCAGGGACACCCTATCCAGTGCTCTTTCAGGACAGGACTTGATAGTCAGGCAGATGGTGGTTGTCATGGTTACCAGAGTAAGGACAGATGGCAGATGGAAACCCCATACCCCTAATTCATTGAAAATTACCAAATGACAAGTAAATGTGACAGCCTCTCAATTCTGATCTTTGGGCTCTGAGGCCCTCCCCAGGCTCAGTCCCCAGGAATAAAGATGTACTTGGGGCCAAACGGGAGCAATTCAGAAGCTGCTTTTCATGACCTCATCAGTGACAGGCACAGCATTGGTGTCAGACCCGACACCGGTGCCCTGTCACCTTCTGTACTGACTTTCTTGTGGGACACCCCCGTCCCCACCCCGTCTGTGTCTGTGTCTTGGTAAGGCCTGAAGGTGTAGACAGGGAGATGTTTCCTTTTCCTAGCCACGGTGACACCTCATTCTGTGCTGCCCTAAAGCCATCTTTAATTCAGAAGACACAGCAGGAGCACTTTTTAACAATGCCCCTGGGGACTCTGGTTGAAGGAAAACAGGAGTCAGAGCTGAGCCATTCTGCTGCAATATTGGTGAGAAAATCACCGTTAATTTGACCAGAGTGAGGCGTTATTAAGTATTAATTAGGCTCCTCCCAGGGTGGAGAAGTGTCTGACACGTGCCCCTGAGAGCTAGTGGGAAACAGTTTGGGGACTTAAATGCTGCTCTTTCCTTCTGTGCTCTGAAATGCCCCCAAATTGCCTAAAAATGACAGTGATCCTTTGATCCACACAATGATTAAAGGCTCGTGTATAAATAATTCTTTCCTGTTGGACATTGTTTTTGCACCCATCTTCTTACTGGGTTTTTGCAAATAATTTTGTTTTCATTCGAGAGGTCTCACTCCCATTAAATAGAAGGGAAAACTGAGGCATGCAGAAGGGAATTCCCTGGAGCCACCTCGCTACCCCAGCTGAAGGCAGCCCAGGTTTGCCTGGCTCCTTGTGGCTCCCTGCCATCCATCTCTTGCCTGCAGTGTATGGAGCCCCTGCGGCGGCAGTGAGCTCTTGAGATCCTGAATCTCAGAAAATTCACCTTGGTTGAAATTCCAGCTCCACTTAGAAACCCAAGGCGCCGCAGTGTTACCAGGTAACCAGAAGAGGCAGCGAATGCCACTTTGTGAGAGGGACAAAGAAAGGGGCCTCATGTTCAAAAGCCTTTCATTGCCAAGGGAGGGGATTTGAGGCACAGGCTGCAGGGAGCGGGATTAAGCTGTTCCACGTCGTATAGTGACTATTAGCATAAATTACCGGGGCTGCTCAGTGCGTTGATTATTAAACTCTTTGGTTGTGCACTTCTTAATACAAGCAGATGAGGCCTGGGGGATGACTTTTGATAGTCTTTCTTTCCCTAGCACCATTAACTTTAAAGAAATCTCAGAGGCATTTGAGGAAATCTTTTATTCCAGCCATCGAGGACCCATTTAATTGACGGGCCAGGGAGACAGATCACCTCACACGATAATAATAATATTGATCCCTTTCATCTCTGCAGATCCCCACGGTCACATCCATTATCTGCCTGCCCCCCAGAGGGTGTGAGCAGTGGACACTCTCTTCATTTGCACACAGGGAGGAAATGGCTAGCAACTTGCCCAGTCCTGAATGCTGGACCCCAGGTGTTTGAGTCTCCCTCCGCTTCTGTTTGCTCACACTATGGAACTGCCTCCTGTGACCATGCGCACCTGGTGTGACTAGCCATGTTACCTGCTGGTTAGCCTTCGGGTGGGTGGATTTGTGCCCTCTCTATTTCTAGGGCCATTGTTAGCACGAGCAGAAGGACAGAAGCGTTGAGTAAGGAGGAGCTAGAGGGATGAAGCTGGCACAGAGGCTGGGCTGACCAGGGGCTGACCTCCCTCCTAAGAGCCACGTTATTCTTATCAAACGCAGGTAGGAAGGAAAGACCTGGTTCTTCAGGGATTATGGCGGCGAGGATGTGTGGGTGCCAGGGTGAAGGCTGGGGGTCGTGGCCTCTGGTGCCTCCAGGAAGAACCCTGATGGACCCTGTCACCAGAAACCAGCAGAGAGTTGCAATCAGGCCAGGCACCATGGAAGAGTCTGCCCCTGAGATAAGACAGCCAGCCACAGCTTTGGATCCCTCTGTAAACTTGCACAGTTGTGGGGGTCTTGGAACGCGTCCTTCTCACAGCAGCCCACGAGGAATGGGCAAGGGGATAAAGGGTCTCCTGTGCCCTTTTTAAAGAAAGCTGTAATCCCAGTGGCTCCGGAAGGTGAGGCAGGAGAATCCCAAGTTGGAGGCCAGCCTCAGCAACTTTTAGCAAGGCCCTGTCTCAAAATGACAAATAAAAGGGCTGGGGGTGTGGCTCTGTAGTTAAACACCCCTGGGTTCAATTCCTGGTACTCACTAAATAAATAAACAAACAAACAAATAAATAAATAAAAAGGGGAAGGGCCAAATCATGACATTGGGAATGGTACAGATAGAATTCAAAGCGGGGTTCCTCTGTCCCAGCTAGCACACTGTCCTCCTGCCTCTGGTAGCATCCCCATGTCATACATTTGGGGTAATAATGGGGACCGGGACTGTCCAAGCAAGGGCACAGTCCCTTGTGTGCTTTCAGGCACACAGTGCATCATACACATTTTCTCTGTCCATGGCTGTGTCCAGTGCAACCCCAAGGGACGAGCTCTTAGGAGCATAGGTCCCCCACGTCGTAACATTGCCCTTTGGTGATCTGCTTTTTATGCTTTGCTGAAGTCAGTCAGAGCCATCCGCAGGACCATATGCTGAGTCCTAGGAATCCTCCTAGTAAAACTTTGGACCTGAGGGTTCTTTTTGGGAACCCCCAGCACAACCCCTAAATAACTAATCTCTCATTGTAGAATGGAGTCCATACAGATAGCAAATGTTTCACTTAAAGTATAGCATGGGACAAGCCTGTTATCCCAGCAGCTCAGGAAGCTGAGGAGGATCTCAGATTCAAAGCCAGCCTCGATGCTTAGAAAGGCACTGAGCAACTTATCTCAAAATAAAATATAAAAAATGGGGATACGGCTCAGTGGTTAAGTGCCCTGGGTTCAATCCCCAGTACCTCGACCCCCCCCCCCCAAAAAAAAGGAAAGAAATACATATATGGGCAGCTTAAGCAGTGCCCCCATCTGGCAACCAAGAAGATTCCTGGAAAGATGAACAGCTCAGTGCGTGGTTGTAAAAGAAGAACCCTCAGCACACAGCAAGTGCCGTGTTAAGCCGGTAGTCATTACCATTGTTACTACAATGAAGAGCTGCTACAGATGAAAATGTCTTCAGTTTTAAAACCAACCATGTTACAATTAAAAGCAGGTGATTATGGCAAAGCACGGCATGAGGGCACTTTTTGAGATAATGGAATGGTTGCGGATCTTGGGAGCTACCTGACTGCCTGCCTTTGTCAAAACTGTGAACCACGCACCAAGAAGAATGCCCTGTCCGTACATGCAAATTTATAAATAAATAATTGTTCAATGTTCCTCTGAGCGGGGTCTCTTTTGTAAAAAGAAATGGTGTTTCCTGCCATGAAATCCAGGCAGACCCAGGATTGCCAAGTCTTTAATTGTCGTTGGAGAGAGGGAGGGCCAAACCCGAGGAGAGAGGAAGAGGAAATGCGATTTGCTGGTTTATTCATTTAGGCCTGAAAGGGAGTGATGAAATCTCATTTAAAATTTATGACTTTACATGAATGGAAGTGAAACGAGGTGATGGAGCGTCCCCTCGGAATCTACCGGGGGCTCTGGAATAAGAGGCGGTTCTGATTGTTCCCGCAGTGAGACATTTGGGGACGGGTTGGGCTCTGGTGAAGGTGGCATCCCAGCGCCTGTGTGGCTGAGGAGGCGCTGGCAGGAGGATGTGAATAAATTAGCCTCTTTGTCATCGCAGATGGGGTCCCTGCCAGCGAGCCTGGGTGTGGGGCTCTGTGTGGCTGCGGGCAGGTTAGAGGTCCATGGCTCCTGGGTAAGCGTGGGCTGGGGGGGTCCTTCACAGGACAGGCAGATGGCCTGGCAGAGGAGTGGCGGGGAGCCTCCTGGGTGGGGAGGGGAGTCCCTGGAGAGCTGTGGGGCACCCAGCTGTGGGCTCTGGAGGGCAGTCCCGGGGTCAGCAAGTGGCCATTACAGAGACGCAGGTTTAGCTCCAGGTAAGGCTGAGCTTTTTTTACCAGGAGAGCCTCCGAGGAGGGCAGGTGGTCTCCGGTGATCTGTGCACCAGCCCAGCCTCCTGCATGCTTCCCTCTCCCCCACCTAGTTCTCCTTTTTTACTGCACCAGGGCCTTCCCCTCTCAGGGCAGCCTGTGGAGAGCAGGGTTGTCTCTGAGTCACCAAGCCTCTGTAGTCTGATGGCCCTGGAATGAACGAATTTGTTCTTTGTCAGGGATTTCTTCATCTAGTGTCCTCAGTTGGCCAGACCTGAGCCCCGTCCCCTGTGTCTCACTCTGTCACTCATTTCATGGGTAGACCCACTCAGTGGCCTGGGAGCAGGGTTGTTATCCCCGTTTTACAGAGGAGGAGGCCTGAGCCAAGAGCATTTCACTGGCCAGGCCTCCACCTTGCACCTTGCCCAGGACACCTGGGCTGGATGCCAGGGTGCTGAGCTGGCCGTCAGCACAGGTGAGACTGCATAGATCCACCCGGACTCCAAGGCCAGCTGTGACTCAGCAGAGCCAAGAGGTGCAGCCCCCTGGTCCTGGGTGAAGTTCCCAGCCAGACCCTGCGGGCTGGGGGAGATGCCCACCCGGGGAGCTGTGGGGGTGGGGGTATCCCATCGGAGGGAAGCAGGGCACTGGGTGAGGCTGGATGGGGGTCTGAAGGCCGGGGAGGCTGGACTGGGTATTATACAGCCCAGTGGGGACAGACGCCAGGGGCAGGAGGAAGCAGGGCGTGGGGCATGAACTAACAGTTTGTAACTTGATGCCAGTGTGCTCCCAGGTCCCCTCCAGAGAGCCCACCCTCCCCCTCCCCCCCTGTAATATTATGGCATCCTAGAGTGGCATTTGCCCCATTTTCTGAGTAGCCCTGGCCCTGCTCCCTTGACCTCTGGGTTTCCAGGTCTGCACTTCAACCTTGGGGCTGGGAAGTCCATGGTGTCTATGTTGTGCCCATGCAGACCGTGGCATCTGGAGTGGACGGCAGGGCTCAGCTCCAGGGTGTGGCAGCCACTGGGCATGGCATTCTCCTTTGGAACACCCTGCACATGGAAACAGAGACGCCCATCTGCTTGAAGTCTCTGCCGTCGGTGATGTGACACTGGTGCTCTTGGAGCCCGCCACCCCCATCCTGTAGCTGAATAAGCAGATGGCAGCCAGGGAGGGGCCGAGGAGGGGGCTATGCTGAGACCCAGGCTCTGCCACTGAGCTTGGGAACTTGCCAGTTTGCTGGTGGTGAAACAATGGCAGCAGGTCACAAGAGCAGCAGAACCTTCCAGGTCTGAAGAGAGCACCCATCTATGATCCCTCGCGCAGGGCAGGGCCCCGCCAGGCCCTCAGCAGGCAGGGTGGTGTTGGAGGTGGGGTGCTTGGGGCCCGCCAGGGTAAAGGGTGTGTTCCCTTGTCTTCTTGTCCCAGCTCCTGCAGTCATCCTGCCACCCCGGAGTGTTCACAATGTCACCGGGGCGCAGGCATACCTGTCCTGTGAGGTGAGGGCCGTGCCCACCCCAGCTATCACATGGAGGAAGGTATTTCTCTCCAAGACTTGTGCGTCATTGTGTGTGTGTGTGTGTGTATGTGTGTGTTGGTGTCTGTGTGAGAGAGACAGAAACTGCCAGGCAGGTGTGGGTGGGAAGTATTTTTTCTTTAAGTGGTTTGTGTGTGTATATCTTTGTGTGGAGGCCAGAGGATTAGGAAAAGGTACTTTGTATATCACTTTCTGCCTCAGAAACTTAGACCACACTCTCTCTCCGGAGAAGGGAGTGGGACTGCAATCCTTCCTTTGCCATTTGGTCCCTCAGGTGCCCATAAAGTTCTGCTGTCACCTATCCCACATCAGCTGCTAGGACCCAAGACCCTGCTTCACCATGGAGCTAAGTGGTTGGCAGGTTTGGCTGATGGCAGAAGCCCCAATCTCCTTCCAAACCCAAATCTTCCTAAAGACCAGTCAGCTTTGTCTTCTGTCCCCTTGTCTCTGCAGCCCTCTTAGTAATAAGACTAGTGGAATTCCTTCGGCCACTGCGGCCGCCTTAGTGGTGATGTGTGGTGATGTCCAGCAGGGGGTGCTGTCTCTACGCACATTTAGGAATGAGCTGTGTTAGGCTTCCAGCCTTTTAGACAGTGAGAGCGTGCGGGTGGCGAGGATGTCTGCGAGGTGTCCTGATCCAGAAGTCCTCTCTCTCCACTGCTCATGGTTTCTGTGTGCTCTATAGG
The DNA here is from genome assembly GCF_048772815.1 of Callospermophilus lateralis. Taxonomy (NCBI): domain Eukaryota; kingdom Metazoa; phylum Chordata; class Mammalia; order Rodentia; family Sciuridae; genus Callospermophilus; species Callospermophilus lateralis. The sequence continues at coordinate 33,877,665 of NC_135306.1, forward strand.
TCACACACACCCCTGATGGCACTGAGGTGCTGGAGGAGTTACCTGGGGACCACGCCAATATAGCTGTCCAGGTGCGAGCTTCCAACCACGAGGCCACAGCCTGGATTTTGGTGAGTGTTTAGGATTATTGGGTGCTACTGACTCACCCTATGGAGCACCCTTGATCCTTGGGTAACACATTACCTTTTTCAAAGCTGTTTCTATCCATTGCTCACAGGTTGTGTACCTCCTGAGAGCACAAGAGGTCTGCTGCTGTGGCCCTCAAAAGATGTCTTTGCCCTAAAGTGCAGAGCCTGTGGAGGGGGAGGGGTTGCTGAATGGCCAACTTTAAGATGCGGTGAGGAGCCAGGGGCAATGGGCATGCCCATCATCCCAGCAATGCAAGAGGCTAAAGGCAGGAGAACTGCAAGTTCAAGGCCAATCTGGGCAATTTAGTGAGACCTTATCTCAAAACAAAAAATAAAAAGCTAGGGGGGTATAACTCAGTGGTGCAGCACCTGCCTAGCAGGCAGGAGGCTCTGGGTTTAATCTCCAAAACCCCCCCCAAAAAAGGGGAGGGGAGTAAGCTAGATTACCCAGTGGGCCCAATTTAAAGGTGAAACTTTAAATGAGGACGAGGGAGGCAGCGTCAGGGTGGTGTGATGTGCAGGACTGTACCCACCAGAGCTGGCCTTGCAGATGGAGGATGGGCCCCAAACCAAGGAGCACTGTTGTCCTCTAGAAGATGTACAAAGCAAAGAAACAGATTGTCCCCTAGGGCCTTAAGAATTCTGCTGACACCTTGATTTTAGCTCACTGAGACTCTTTTGGGCTGCTGACTTCCAGAACTATAGATGATGGACTTGCGTAGCTTTAAACCATGGAGCCTAGGTCGGTTTGTTACAGCAGCCTTGAGAAACGAATACACCCATGTGACTGATAGAGGGAAGAGGCACATTCAAGTCCTCCTGCAGGGCTCTATTATGTCACTTGCAGCATTTTTGCCAAAATAAGGGAATGTCATATGTTTCAAAGGCTCATGGAGCAAGGAGCTAGGGGTCCATGTTGAGCAGTCCCAGTTATCCTCTCTGAGCCTCAGTTTCTTGTGACCTTAGCAGGCCTGAAAATTATGCTAGTTTTATTTAGAGACAGTGTCTCACTGAGTTGCTTGGTGCCTTGCCTTTGCTGAGGCTGGCTTTGAACTTGCAATCCTCCTGCCTTAGCCTCCTGAGCACCTGGGATTGCAGGCATGCGCCAATGCGACCAGCCCTTATTTAGTTCTTAATGGTATGGCCGAACACGTGCTGAAAATGTTCAACTGGTGTGTTCAGAGGGGGATGGCGTGTGTAGCCTGGTTTGCGAGTGATAGAAGCAGTGATTGCAAGAGAAAGCACAAGAGAAGAGAGCTGGTTATAGATCTGGTGGTGAGCACGTAGGGACACTCCCTGAGGAAGTCTTATCCTCCATAGCCCTGGGAGGTTTGGTGATGCTTCACCTAGCTGAGGGACTCAGAACGCAGTGCGCATTCCCTCATTTTCTTACAAGGAAAGATGGGGAAAGGTTATATCTGGTGGTGTTTTGTAAAGGTCACCCACATAAGGAACATGCTATGGGGTCCTTCTTTGGACAGTAGATTTTTGTTCTCTTTGTTTGCAGTATATTCCTCATAATCTATAACTGTCAACTTCAATAAAAGGGCCAAGTAGCTTATATACATAAAGGCAGGAATGCAAAGGAATCATTAAAATGAGAGTCACAATAGGGAGCATGTTCCTCAAGAGGGTTCCTAAGAAGGAATTTTACTGTGCTCTTCAGCAGCCAAAGCAAAAGAGAAATGGCTTGGTCTTATTCTAAAGAGGAGCAAGTGTTCGGCCATACCATTAAGAACTAAATAAGGGCTGGTCGCATTGGCGCATGCCTGCAATCCCAGGTGCTCAGGAGGCTAAGGCAGGAGGATTGCAAGTTCAAAGCCAGCCTCAGCAAAAGCAAGGCACTAAGCAACTCAGTGAGTCATTGTCTCTAAATAAAACATAAAATAGGGCTGGGGATGTGGCTCAGTGGCTGAGTGCCATTCCTGGTACCAAAAAAAAAAAAAAAAAAAAAAGAACTAAATAAGGGAAGCCATGTGCAATAGCACATGCCTATAATCCCAGCAACTTGGGAGGTTGAAGCAGGAGGATTGCAATTCCGAGGCCAGCCTCAGCAACGTAGTGAGATCCTGTCTCAAAACAAAATAATAAAAGGGTCTGGAGATGTGGCTTAGTGTTAAAGCACCCCTGAGTTCAATCCCCAGTACCTGCCCTCCACAAAAAAAAACCTAAAAAATGAAGTCTTTTTTGTCTACCACATAAAACTATCTAAACATGTCTGTTGTATTTCTAGATCAACCCTCTGAAAAAGGAAAACGAAGGAGTATACCAGTGTCATGCGACCAACATGGTCGGGGAGGCCAGGTCCCACGGCACAGTGACCGTCCTGGATCTGAATAGATACAGAAGCTCCCTCTCCCCCGCTCCAGCAGGCCTCCTGTGATGGGGTAATGTATACATTCCAGTCACTGCAGTATTCCTACGCCTAAGGGATTGGAGGCAGTCATTAGATGTGTAATGTAAAGAGAACAGTACATAAGTGGGGAGAGCAGAGGAAAGCAGGGCCGTGTGAAGATTAGCAGGTGGACCCTCTGTTATGTTCCGCACATGTTGCTCTCTGAGTTTCCCAGCGTGCAATGCCCCGAGCCATGAACACAATGGGTGTCCAGGAGATGGAAAAGCCAGTGGTGGTTTCAGTTTCTGAGGCTGGAGGGAATACTTCCACTGAGCCCTGAGAGAGGGCAGACAATGTCATTGTGACAGCATCCAGGTGGAAACATTCCTGCAGAGAAGGCTGCTAGGCTTCATTTGTCTCCTCCCAGGACACTTTGTGGGACAGCCCTCCAGCTCCAGGCTTGTCTTGCTGGCCCCAGCACTGAACGCTGCTTAGCAATGGCTCTCAGGGGGAAGGGGAAGGGAGGCAGGATCCCTGCATCTCTTTTTGGCCAGGTGGCTTAGTCTTCCTAGTCACACAGGTGACAGCTGGGGTCACATCTGTCCCCTGCCTACAGGCAACTGTGAACTTGGAAAATGAATCACTTTAATTAGCCCACTTTTGCTATATAACAACTCCCAAACCTGGCTGGTTCACAGCCACAAACATTTAGCTCTTGCTCATGTTCCATGCCGCTGATCCGGGTTTGCTGTGGCTCCACCCCATATCTCCTCGCCCAGGACCCAGCTGGAGGAGCAGCCCCAACATGTAATATGTCCACTCTGCAGCAGAAGGGACGAGCAAGAAGCTGGGCCAAGCACACAGTCTCCTTTGAAGTTTCTGCTCAGATGTGATACACATCCTGCCTCCTTAATGCAGGGATGGAAGAAGAGCCATGAACAGCTTCCATCACTAAGACAGACCAACAGGGTCTGGATAGAGCAGGAAAAATTAGAGACAAGTGTGACAGAGTCTCTTAAAAGCAGAAGGATTTTGCTGGGTACAGTGATGCTCGCCTGTAGTCCCAGTGCCTTTGGAGGCTGAGGTAGGAGGATCACAAGTTCAAGGCTGGCTGGGGAAACTTAGCAAAACCCCAACTGAAATAAAAAGCAAAAAGGGCTGAGGATGGAGCTCAGTGGTCAAGCACCCAAGTTGAATACCCAGTACCAACAAAACCCAAACGGACAAGAGCAGAAGGATTTGGCTGTGGCTTGAGCCACACGATGCCTTCGGCCTCTGCTGTTGCACCCACTCTGTGTGCAAGGCCTAACATCAGGTCTGTAGGGGATGCAAGAAAAATGGAAAGTGAACATTATTACGGTATCAGGAAGAGTGCTAAGGGAACAGGGGAGCTGTGCAGGCTTGAGGCAGGAGAAACATCCAGAACTGGGGCAAACAAGGGAGGTGTTGCTGAGGAAGTGCTTTAGGGTTCAAGGGCAGGTGTCTGTGGGCAGTTAGAGGTCCCAGAAATGGCTAAGAAAATGTGCAAGTGTAACCATAAGTAAGAATTCAGCAAAGAGTTAGGAAATCAGGCCTTCCTGATACTTGACTTTTTATTTTACCCAGCTATATAAAATAGGTTATTCTATGCATTGTAATAATATATGCCATATAGATAATACACATTGTTTCATTTTGAGGTTTTGTGTTCCCTTGACACCGTGCAGTATGGAGCAGCTCTTGCTCACAGGCCTCCAGGAGCACAGAGCTCACTCTCACCAGACAACCACCTGGCATTTTCCATTGGCTGAAAAGTCTCCTCTCATATCAGGCTGGAGTCACCTCCCTGGAAAATCCACCCATTGGTCTAAGATGCTCCACAGAGCCAGGTGCAGTGGCACACGCCCATCATCTCAGCAACTCAGGAGGCTAAGGCAGGAGGATCACAAGTTTGAGGTCAGCCTCAGCAACTTAGTGAGGCCCTGAGCAACTGAGCAAGACCTTGTCTCAAAATAAAAAATGAAAAGGGCTGGGATGTGGCTCAGAGGTTAAGTGCCCTTGGGTTCAATTCCTGGTAGATACACAGACAATAGATAGATAGTTAATAGATAAGTAGGCAGCCCCACGAAGCCCTCCTCAGGCTCCCAGTCCCTCCATCTGCACCTTTTGTGCTGCGGATACTGAATTTAAAGATAATTTCCTCCACTTCCCAATAAACACAGGGTTGGTCGTAACAGAACAGCCTTCTTTTCTCTAATCCCCACTCCCCTTTTCTTCTCAGGGTCTCCAAGACATTGATCACGGGATGAGGGAGAAGTCAAGTCATGGATCTTGTTGCTTTGGGAAGACTAAGGAAAAACTGTGTCTGTAGATAACCCCTTTTGTATGTTTTTTAAAATTGGATGCAAACTAGATTCATATGCAGATGTAGTTTTTAGCAGGGCAGACAGTGGGGAAACAGAGGTGCATGTAGCTTTTTTTACACTTTGGGAATGAATCCTTTTGTAACTGTTCCCTCCCAGGGAGAAGCACGTAGTATTTGTCTTTCTAAAGGGCTCACAACAAGGCATGTGCCCACTGTGACTCTTTACCTCGGAGTCTGTGACTGATCAGTGGGCACTCTGACTTAGTGTGTGATACAGAAGGAGAGAAGAGGGCCCTGGCTCTCCTTGGCCTGCTGCGTGACCTGGACAGGTCCTTTCCCCTCTCTGGACCTTGGTCTCTCCACCTGTGATTGTGACATTTGGACTAGATACTACTCACCAGGGCCCCTTCTAGCCCTTCCATCTTAGAGCAAGAGGGTCCCATGCAAAAAAATATATAGAAGTATAGTCTTAGCATGTTTTTTATGATAATGTTCCTTCAAAAACAAATCATGGCCTCATAACAGAGTGTGCTCATACAGATGCATGACGTACAGCTGTCACGGCTCTCCTCCTCCTGCCTTTTTCCAATTCTAAGTAGACTTAGTCCTAGATGGACAGTCTTCTGGACTCAGGAGCCCCTTGGCTGGTGTTTGGGGACCAAGCCATCCACTTGTTAGCCCATCCCTCCCTAAGCAGGTGGCAGTGCAGGTCTGGCTTCTAACCTCACCTTGTTGAAAGGGGGCCGGGTCATCTCTGGCCTGTGGAGTCACGGTGAAGTACAACACGTTTTACTTACAGACGTGTTGACCTCCCTCAAGGATAAAGCTTTTTTTTTCCTTATGAAGTGCCGAGTATCCTGACCACATGGGGCTGGGTTTAACAGTATATCTACGTGCAAACATAAATAAAATAATAAATGCTGCATTGTCCAAAATTTTCACCAAGACCCAAAAAGCAGATTAATTTAATTATCCAACTTAATGGCTTGTCACCTGGGAGAGCCCAGACCTCTTCTCAGACCTAGAATGTGTGCCATGGCTGCTGTTGCTATTTGGAAGCATGATCCCCTCCCCCAGCCCTCCTGTCAAGCCTGTTTTCTACTCATATTTTCATAGATGCCATGATGTCCCAATTCCTGCACCCTGAAAATAAATGTTTTTAAGGATGGTCTTTGTGGTTTCTGTCCTAGGATGTGGCTGTAGATTTACTCCAGGTCCGACTGAAACTTCTCAGCCATCTCTCCTGCATCTTGCCCTTTTTTCCTGCTTAATCAGCTACTTCAGTCCAACCCTCCTTACCCTTCACACCTGCCCCCCTTACTTGCAATATTTACCAGTCCTAATCCCCTGACACTAGGGATTCTAATAAGGCCCCCTGAATTTGCATGTCCAGCTATACAAGCATTTTAATATTCCATTCACTCACTGATCTGATGTTAATTTTATTATGATGATTTTGTATCAGGGATTGAACCCAGGGGCACTTGCCACTGAGCCACATCCCCAGCCCTTTTTATTTTCTGATTTAGAGACGGGGTCTCACTAAGTTTCTTAGAGCCTCACTCAGTTGCTGAGGCTGGCTTTGAACTCGTGATCCTCCTGCCTCAGCCTCCCGAGCCGCTGGGATTACAGGCGTGCACCACCGCGCCCAGCTCATTCACTGATCTGAACTCTGTCAACTCCCAGGCACACACTGAGCAGCATTCTCCAGGAGCCTGGAGGCTGTGAGACACCAGGCAGGAAGGGCACATGCCCAGGTGCCAGTGGGCCACGACATACCAAGAGCCTTTTTGAAGCTGGCTCCCTGGCTGCTGGCTGCCCAGTAAGATATTTTGAGAGAAAAAAAACATTCATATAACATTTATTATAGCATATTACTATTGTTCTATTTTATTATGTTATTGTTTTAATCCTTACTATGCCTAATTTATATTCAACATTGTAGGCATATATTGTACATATAGGAAATCTACAGTATATGGAGGCTTTGGTAGACTCCATAGTTTCTGGTGTCTACTCTCGTTAGGATAGGAGGGTCTGCAATAATTCTTAAGTGAATGTTTGATCCCAAATGTACCCACTTTTTACCTTAAACCAAAAAACGGCTGGTTTTTTAGTCAAGGTAGATTTTTCCTTCAGGTTTCAGGGTGAAATTAATTCCTATGTCTTTAAAATCTATTGCTCTCCCCTCTCCCCAGGGATGGGTGATTCAGGGACAGTGAATAAGAACAAGCAAATCAGTCGGCAGCAGAGTCTCCTCTAATGAATTTCCTCATTCCCAGCCTTTGCCTGGGCCTCTTGAACATTAAATCAGAGAATGGTTATTATGTGATATTTTAATTAATTAAGGGAAATCACAGTACTCTGGTGTCTGCAATTTAATGAATTCAGGACGTGGAGCCCGTCACCCAGGGCAGAACTGGATGGCTGGCTTGCCCACGCCAGCCGGCTCAGTGGGGCTGGCTTCTCTTTCCTTTATGGTCAGGGCTGCCTTGGAGTTCAGCCTTGACTGCCTCCAGGGCTGAGAAGTGCCTGGTACCGGGAGATAGAGACACCTGTCTTGCCGGTTACTACTCTTCCTGTGCTTAAATCTCCTCCTATGATATTAAAGAGAGGATGACTGTTGAGCAGAGTAGAAATCATTAGTTCTCAGGAGCAGAGGGGACGGAAGCCTCTTTTCCCCTGAATGAACTGACCCTTCGAACACATTTGCAGAGCACCCGCTGTGCCCCAGGCACTGCATGTTCCAGAGTCTCAGCCCTGGCACAGAAAGCTGCCCGTGGTTCCAAGTACGGACCCGGTTCTGTGCTGCGGAAGGTGTGGGCAGGCATGGCTTGGGAAGAATGGACATTCGTTGGAGGACCTGGAGCCAAGGTGGAGCATTGTCATGACCTATGGGTCTGGGTCACTTCCCTCAACTCTCTGAGCTTCTGTTTCCCCATCAGCCCATGGAGATCAGCATCACTACACTGGTCTTCTGCTTTGAGGACTCCTGACCATTCTGCAGGAGATGGCAGAGGGCAGGGAGAGAAACTAGACGTGCTTGGAGTCTGTGAGAGACAGTCTAGGGGGACCGGACCAAAATAATAATATTATTATTATAAAAATAATAATAATAGGTCCATTTTATGGCATGCTAACCAGCAAGAGCTGCCTAAGGTCAAGACCAAGTGACAGGTGACCGGTGGCCACTGTGAGTCCAAGGAGCCTGAGGTAGCTTCATTGAGAAGATCAAACAAAGGGCCTGGAGGAAGCGAAAACAGACTGAATTTGGAGATGAAGAAAGGAGCATCATGGGTAACGCTGGGTGGCAGATGGCTCGAGACAGGACTGACTGTGAATGCATCCTGTGAGAATCCTCTCACCAACCCACAGAGTGGCCACAGGCAACAGAGCCATCAGTGTGCTGTCCCCCAGTACCTGAACCGCTCCACAGCGTCGCATTGTCGGGTCAATGCCTCCCTTTGTGCCAAGGACATTGGATCACGTCATTTTTGCCACTGAAATGTCAGTTAAGGTTTGGAGTTCAGAGGTCAGGCCTTCTAAGAAGTCATTGTGCTTTTTCTGTACCTTCCTCCCCATCTCCCAGCTGACAATGGTCTCTGTGGCCCTAAGGAGAAGTTTTTAACCTCTTAACCCCAGAGGTTGCTTGGGATTCTAGACGTGAATTCACACGTTCTGTGAAACTCTTAAAAGTGTACAAAATTTGGGGTGAGTGTGCACATGCGCATTTTCGTCTGGTGAAAAAGTATCACTTGTATTAGCTTCTCCTAGGATCATGCCACATACAGATGGTTAAGACCCAGTGTAGAGGGCGCAGCCACAAGATGGAAGTTAAGCTGTGCCCCTGAACCTGGAAGAAAACTGCAGTGTGAACAGATTCCTGCATTAGGGTATCAACAAAGAGCCAGGGACGTGTTGAACCCTCAAAGGGGCAGGGGGCTCATTGGTTATGACACCTATTACACATGGGGAGAATTCTTGGTTAGGAGCCAAGAGGCCTGTGATTCATGCCATGTTCTGGTCCTACCTGGACTTGTAGGACACTTGGACACTTACTCTGTCCACCTCTCTGGTTAGGCAAGGTGAGGACATGCTAGAGGCCTTCAAAGGGGCTTATAACATGACTCCGTCTCCCTTGAAGGTCTTCCTCACTCATGGACAGAGCACTGTGGCTTGGGACTCTCAACTATGTCAAGGCTCTGTTCCCAGCCCCTGCACACAGACTGCTTCTACCCAGGTCTATGGGGACAATCTGTGGCTGCAACAGAGAGGAGCAAAGGACCCAGGATGGAGTTCTGGTCCAGTTACCAGCTAAACATCTCCAGGGCTTGATGTTCTCCAAGTGTAGAGTGTTAGTCCTGTGTGTCTTGAGGGTAGTGGGGTATTAAATGGGATAGCCCAATCAGTGGGTGCTTAATGAGTAGTATTTTTTTCTCATGACCTCCTGGCCCCTGTACTTCTACTTGGCTTTACACTTTTCACCCTGTTCTGGAACCTTCTCCCCTGCTGGACTGTGAGCTCCCTCAGGGTAGAGACTATCTTATTCAATTCTCTTTCCCCCAACAATTGACCTAGAGCCAGGACTTTTTATTTATTTATTTACTTTTCTTCCCTTAAATAATAAATGATCTGAGCAAATCAATTAACAGAGTGACCACCAGAGGTCAGCCTCATGCCCAGAATTGAGCCCATCCAAATTAAAGTTCCTAAGAGGCCTCAGATCTGATCAAGGTATCTGTGTGCCTGAGCAGCAGCCTTCAGGGATCCAGCAAGAAACCAGGTGATTTGGGCTTGTTCGGTGTCTTTGGGGGTTTTTGGGCTTAGCTATTTGATTCAATGGGCTCCTCAGCATGCCCCGATTCTGGATCCCAGGGCAAGCTCATGGGAGACTGGCCCCAACCAAGCTGCTTACTAAACCTCTCAGCTTCCATTTCCTCATCTGGGGAGAGCTAGGGAGGTAACCCAGGATTTTGCAGGACAGCTCTACGGTCCCAATGGTGTATAAAGGTGAACTGCCTAGCACAGTGCTGGACCGAGTGAGAGCTTGGGGAAAGTGTGTCAAAGGATGGGTGGCCCAGAGCTGAGCAGCCACCATCAGACTGGATGGCCATGACCTGCTGAATGATGATGCCCAGTTAAACCTCCCAGTTCAATTCACAAGTTTGCATTCAGAGCAGTGGCAAAATGAGTAAAGAGGAAATCTATCTGAATCCACAGAATAAGAATTTCAGGGCTTGACAATCATGAAACTCACTTGCAAAAACAAGAGGCCCATAATAGCCAAAGCAATCCGTACTGAGAAAAGTGAAGCAGGAGGCATCATAATAACAGACCTTAAACTATACTACAAAGCTATAGTAACTTGGGCTGGGGATGTGGCTCAAGCGGTAGCACGCTTGCCTAGCATGCCCGGGTTCGATCCTCAGCACCACATACAACAAAGATGTTGTGTTCGCCGAAAACTAAAAAAAAAAAAAAAAAAAAAAAAAGCTATAGTAACAAAAATGGCCTGGTATTGACACAAAAACAGATATGAAGACCAATAGTACAGAATAGAAGATACAGAGACAAACCCACATAAATACAGTTGTCTCATATTAGACAAAGGCACCATAAACATACATTGGAGAAAAGATAGCTTCTTCAACAAATGGCGCTGGGAAAACTGGAAATCCATATATAACAAAATGAAATTAGACCTCTAAGTTTCACCCTGCATAAAATTCAACTCAAAGTGTATCAAGGATCTAGGCATTAGACCAGAGACCCTGCACCTGCTAGAAGATGATATAGGCCCAATTCTCTATCATGTTGGCTTACAAACGGAATTCCTCAACAAGGCTCCTAAAGCATAGGAAGTAAAATCAAGAATCAATAAATGGGATGGTATCAAACTAAAAAGCTTCTTCTCAGCAAAGAAAACAATCAAGAAAATGAATAGAGAGCCTACAGAATGGGACAAAATCTTTGCCACCTGCACCTCAGAACATTAATCTCCAAGATATATAAAGAACTCATATATTTAACACCAAAAAAACAAATAACCCAATCAATAAATGCCCAGAATTGAGCCCATCCAAATTAAAGTTCTTAAGTGGCCTCAGATCTGATCAAGGTATCCGTGTGCCTGAGCAGCCAGGCTAAGGAACTGAACAGACACTTCACAGAAGAAAAAATACAATTGGTCAATAAATAATATGAAAAAATGTTCACCATCTCTAGCAATTAGAGAAATACATATTAAAACTACACTGAGATTTCATCTCACTCTAGTCAGAATGGCAATTATCAAGAATACAAGTTACAATAAATGTTGGCAAGGATGTGGGGGAAAAGGTACACTCATACATTGCTGGTGGAACTGAAATTGGTGCAACCACTCTGGAAAGCTGTATGGAGTTTCCTCAGAAAACTTGGAAGGGAACCACCAGTTGACCTAGTTATCCCACTCATAGATATATACCCAAAGGACTTAAAATCAGCATACTACAGTGACACAGCCACATCAATGTTTATAGCAGCTCAATTCATAATAGCTAAGTTATGAAACCAACCTGTATACCCTTCATCAGATAAATGAATAAAGAAAATGTGGTACATATACACAATGGAATATTTCTCAGCCATAAAGAAGAATGAAATTATGGCATTTGCCAGTAAATGGATGGAACTGGACACTATCATGCTAAGCAAAATAAGTCAATCCTCAAAAACCAAAGGGTGGATGTTCTGATATGTGGATGCAAACTCATAATAGATGGGGGGTGTGTTTCACCAGATTAAAAGGGGGGATGAGGGGAAGGGGAGGGAGATGGGAATGGAAAAGATAGTAGAATAAATCAGACATTACTTTCCTATGTTCATATATGAGTACATGACCAGTGTAACTCCACATCATGTACAACCACAAAAATGGGAAGTTATACTCCATGTATGTATGTCAAAAAACATTCTACTGTCACGTATAGTTAAAAAGAATAAATTTAAAAACTTCAAAAAGAAAGAAAAAAGGTAAAAAGAATTTCAAGGCTTGAAATTAAGGATCTTAAAGATTGTCTTTTCCTAATCTCACCCTCTCATGGGACACCCTCTGCAAAGTTGCTCCCTGGTCTAGAAGTAATAAATCAGGGAAGCATTTGTTAAACAGTGTGATCTTTTGAGTTAGCCATTGAGATACCCACCAACCTCCCTCAGCCACATCCCCATACTGTACTGCAGAGGTGCCAACGGCCTCCAGGAGAAACGAATGGAAGGTGCACTTCCAAGAGCCAGGGTCACCTCAACCTAAAGTGACATAGGAAGAGGTCCTAGGAAGGGAGAGGAGGGAACCAAACAGACTTTAATCCCTCAAGAAGCCTTTTCAGGCCAAACCACATGAAGATACTAAAATAAAGCCCCCCAGAGGCTAGGATGCTAAAGCCAGGGCCAGGTGTCAGCTCACAGAATGAGTGGACTTCAACACAGAGTGATCTCCGAGCAACGTGGTCCAGGAAGACGGAAGGGGACACAGGCTCAGCCTTCTTCTGACTTCGGCCCAGCTGGCCGGGTCCACCTTGACTCCTTCACTTTGGGAAGAAAAGCAGCAAGACTGGCAACATCACAGTGAACTCTGAGGCTTGGAGCTCTGGAAACGCCCAGCCACGGGCCTGGTGCTGCACTTGGGTTGAGGTGGGTGTGGCTTCACAGGGGTTGGGGGAGAATGTCAATGAAGCCTCAAAATGAGATAGGCTTGCTCAGGGCAGGAGCTAGAAATTTTCTTTATAGTCTCAAATTTGCACTTTGTCATCAGCCAAGAGAAAATGAAAATGAGAACAGAAACACTGTGGAATGGACTTTGGCACCTGGCCGGGTGTAGACAAGAAAACTACCTGGGTCCCTTCTGGCCCCAGGACTCTAAAATATTCAACAGATGCGCGTTGCGCGCGCGCACACACACACACACACACACACACACACATATAAATACATACAGGATTTACAAGCAGAATGTGTGGATTTATTTTAATTTTTAAATGGAATTAAAAATACCACAAAGTGTACAATTCAGTTGTTTTTAGTACATGTTCAAAGTCAGGCAATTATTACCACTTTCCAATTGCAGAACATTTTCAAATGTTCCCAAAAAGAGATCCCATATCCACAAGCAATTAGTCCCCAACCCTCCCCTGCAACCTATCCAATCACTAATCTACTTTCTTTTTTTTTTAATATTTATTTTTTGGTGTAGATGAACACAACACAATGCATTTTATTTTTATGTGTGCTGAGGATCGAACCCGGGTCCCGCCCGTTCCAGGCAAGCGCTCTACCACTGAGCCACAATCCCAGCCCTTCTACTTTCTATCTTTAGGGATTTGCCTGGTCTGGACACTTCATATAAATGGAATCATACAACATGTTATCTTGCATGTCTGGCCTCTTATTTTTGGCATGATGTTTTCAAGGTTCACTTATATTGTAGCATGTATCAGAAATTCATTGTGAGGGTGGCAGTACTGGGGATTGAACTCAGGGCCTCCCATGTACAAGACAAGTGCTCTACTCCCGAGCTATATCCCACGACCTGTTTATTTTTTATTTTGAAGCAGGGTCTCACCGAGTTGCCCAGGCTGACCTTGCACTTGCGATCCTCCTGCGTCAGCCTCCAGAGCAGCTGGGATTACAGGAGTGTACCACTGTGCCTGGCACTCATTCCTTTGTTTGGAGAATAGTTAAAGGAATGAAAAAAGGTTTTGTTCATCTACTCATCAGTTAATGGGCATTGGGGGTGTTCAAGTTTAGTTTAAAGGTGTGATTATATATAAATGCATTCCTCACCTACCCTTTTCCTCACATGAAGGAAAATCAGTAATAAAATGAAGAGCAAGCAAAGTAGCCAGCGATTGGAACTTAGAAAAGTAAAAGCCCTCATTTTGAGGTTAAGTCAAGGAAAAACAGGGCCAAGATTTGTTGTCCACCTAGTTCAAAACTCTTCATGTCTTCAAATCCTCTGAGACGAGACCATTTTCAAATCCACCGATTCATCTTCTAGGAAGTCCCTGGATCAGCAGGAATGACCAAAAGTGACTGTCCACCCAATGAGTGGTTTTAATGTCTTCCAGAGGCTCCTAAGGGTTCACGGAAGTAACGCAAGGGCCACCAAGAGTGCAGGGGCTGAGGAGCAGAGGCAAAGGACGTGGAACCCAGCCTCCAGCCTGCTTTAAAAGGAACAGCTCTGATTTAGTCGTTTTATTTGATGGAGTTCCTTCTAAGAGTTCATTTGGAACAAAGAAGAGAATCAGGGGCCAAAAAAAAAAAAAAAAAAATTGGCAAGCAAGCGCCCAGTCTAGACAGCTGTGGCATGGCTGGGCTGGGCTGGGTCTGGAGGTGACCATTCTCATGAGTTTTTCTGAGGAACCTTGATGGTGACTGTCTTCACCTCCGTGTAGGCTCTAAGCCCATCCTCCCCCAGCTCCCTCCCATTGCCAGATTCCTTAAAGCCTCCGAAGGGCGTGTGGCAGGTGACGATGTTGTAGGTGTTCACCCACACCGTCCCAGCCTGCAGGGCCTGGGTGAAGTACATGGCCTTGTCCAGGTCCCTGGTGAACACGGCAGCAGCCAGGCCATACCTGGTGTTGTTGGCCCTCTCAATCACCTCTTCGATCTTCTTGAACTTGAACAGGGGCTGCACGGGCCCAAAGATCTCCTCCTTGGCAATCGTCATGTCATCCTGCACCCCACCGAAGACCGTAGGCTTGATGAAGAAACCACGCTCCCCAAAACGCTCCCCACCGCAAAGAAGTTTTGCCCCCTCCTTCTGGCCCAGCCGGATGTAGCCCAGGATTCGTTCAAACTGCTCCTTGTCCACCTGGGGCCCCTGCTGGGTGTCCGGCTCAAAGGGGTTCCCAACCTTCCTCTGCTTGGCCTTCTCCACGGTTCTCTCGAGAAACTCATCATAGACGGATTCTTCGACAAAGGTCCGGGACCCTGCACAGCAGCACTGGCCCATGTTGAAGAAGAGGGCTTCGTGACACTGGTCCACGGCGTGACCCATGTCAGCATCGGCCAACACGATGCTGGGGCTCTTCCCACCCAGCTCCAGGGTGACTCTCTTGAGGTTGGAATCGCCAGCAGCCTTCTGGATCAGGTGCCCCACCTCCGTGGAGCCAGTGAAGGCAACTTTGTCGACATCCATGTGCTGGGCGATGGCCGCTCCTGCTGTTGGGCCGTAGCCCGTGATGATGTTCACCACCCCCGGGGGGAAGCCCGCCTCCTTGATGAGGGAGGCCAGGTACAGGGCAGAAAGGGGGGTCTGCTCTGCAACCTTCATGACCACGGTGTTGCCTGTGGCCAGGGCCGGGGCCAGCTTCCAGCCCTGCATGACCAAGGGGAAGTTCCATGGTATTATCTGGCCACAGACGCCCACAGGCTCGTGCCGGGTGAAGCAGAAGTGCTCGCCATCCATGGGGATGGTCTTGCCATGCCACTTGTCGGCCCAGCCAGCAAAGTAGCGGTATACCTTGATGACCTCATCCAGGTCCAAGGCGTAAGACTCTTGGAAAGGCTTCCCGTTGTCCAAGGTCTCCAGGGAGGCCAAGTAGACGCGGTCCCGCTCCACTAGGTCCGCCAGGCGGTTCAACAGCCGGCCCCGCTCAGACGCATCCATGCGGCGCCATGGGGACCCCAGGCGGAAGGCCTCACGGGCTGCTTTCACTGCCCTGTCCACATCAGCCCTGTCCCCTTCAGCCACGTGCCCGATGACCTCACCTGTGGTGGGGTTGACCGTGGGGAAGGTCTTCTTGCTGACTGCGTCTTGCCATTCATTGTTGATGAACAGCTGGTTGTAGCGGATGTCTGGGTTGGAGATTGGGCTTGGGAGGGCTGCTGCTGAGGAGTACCGGGCAGTCCTGCCCTGGAGGCAAAGCAGCCGGGGAACCAGGAAGCGCAGCATGCTGACCACTCTGCAGAGGGACAGATGGAACCGAGATAAGCAGGTGGGAGGGGGCAAAGGGAACACCCCAAAGGTCCACCAATTCACATATTCTGATATTCTAATTATAGCATAAAGGGGTATCGCCTCTGAAAACATGGGTTGCTAAGGGGGACAAGGGCCTGAAGAACTCTGGTCCAGTTCCATCATGTCCCACCTCTCTTCTGACTCACACCCTCACCTCTTCTGCTTAAATACCATCATCTGCTTAGCAAGGCCTTCCCTGATCAGCCTTTACAAAACTGAGACTCTTCCCAGCCCACACTCTATACCTGCATCCTGCTTGGCATTTCTCCATCTCACATGCCAAACACTATATTTACATACGTAATGTTGTTGTTGTTGTTGTTGTTATTATTATTATTATTATTTGTTTCCCCTGCACCATGAGGGCAGGGCTTTGGGCTTATCATTGTTCCATTCATGGCTGGGTCCCCGATCTCTAGAATTATGCTTGCTACAGAACAGCTGCTCAACAGATGGTCACTGAGTGATATACTGAGGACACAAAGGAATTCCCACAAAAGCCATTGAAGAATTGACCTCAGACTTTAGTAGAAACTAAAGGAACTTGGAGACAGTTGCCTTCTGGGAGTGACTTGCTGCATGTCACCTCATATGTCACCTCATATGTGAAATGCCCCATGAGGTTATATGGAATGGGGTCTTGCATATAAAACAGTCAGACACACTCCACCCAGGACATCAGAGCTGTCAGTGCCTCCAAAACCAACCTAGCCCAGTCCCCAAGCACAGGACTCAGTCGGAGCCTCAGCTTGCCCAAGGGTGCTGCCAGTTAAGCAGCAGCGAGGAGGAAGAGTCTGGGTATTCTGGGCTATGACTCTGAAAACAAGGTAGACTTTATTAAAACAACTACTTCAGTAAAAGTTAAGCAACATATAAGAGTCACTAAATAAACATTAAACAGTGTCTAAAGTTCCTGGGTTAGTTGAAGCAATTGAGCAATCCCATGACCCCCACCCCACTCCATCTCCACCACTGGCAGCTGCAAGGAACAAAGAACTCATTCAGGAAAGCAAGGCTCCAGCCAGGTCTCCAAACCCATAAAAAACAATGCCCACCCGGCAAGCCCTCCCTGGTGGGGTGGGAAGGGGGCCAGCTGAGCCAGCACACTTATCAGGGATGCACCTAAGTTCCCGGGCCCTGAGCTCTGCCACAGGCTGAGACAGAAGCAAACTTGCACCGGTGGGAGGGGAGAATCCCAGGGTGAAGGTGAGGAAAGGGGGATCATCCTAGGGGGTCTTGGAGATACTAAGCAGGCTGGCAAACTACTTCTTGTCCACACCAAGGCTGTTCCCACGCCAGGGTCCTAGATGGAGTCTATGCCAGTTGACTCCAGATCCAAATAGGAAGCTCACTATTCACAGGTGCAGCTCATTTTACAGTTTCCAGCCCATCTTCTCATTGTAAATTCATCAAGCCTCCCTGAACCTCCTGGGCGATCCGGGCAGATGTTGATCCCCAGACTGGAAGAAGGCTGGGGATCAGAGAGGTTCAGGGAGTCACTGAGGACACAGAGCAGGACTAGCTTTGCATTTCCTCGAGTACAGGCAGGGGTTTTCTTATAGGTCACCCTATATAAGCGCCCACGGAGCTAAGGGCCAGACTTCCTGGGACATAGGCAGCACTTAACTCAGCCCTTCCAGAGGAAGGGGGTGGGGCGCGTCCCAGTTTCTGGGCTATGGCCAGAGGACCAGTGCTGGAGTAAGCCTGGTGGGCGGGAGTGTTGGGGTCGTAGTAACAAGGAAGGTTTGGAAGGTCTGTGTCCTCCGGTTCAGCTCCAACAAGAGACGGGCAGAGGAAGAGAGGGCGAGAAGAGGGTCCTGCAGTGAGCGCCCAGCAGAAAGGCCGCCGAAGATGCGAAGCCCTGGTGCAGGGAGCTGCGGTTTGCCCCGGGGCGCCGAGGGAGGAAGGGCTGTCCTACCTGAAACAGGCTCGGGATCGGGTTCAGGACCAATTCCGGGTTCAGATGAGACCTCTCTCCAAAGTCCGGTACCTCGCCCCTCCGGGACGCGCTGCAGACCCCGCCTCCGCGCCCCCGCTCGCTCGGCGGCCAATGACAACAGGCTCCTCCTGCGCCCCAGCGCCGCCGACCAGCGCCTGGGGCAGGGGCCCTTCCGCCCTGGAGCCGGGCTGCCCCGTTTGCCGCTCGCCTGCGCCCCGCCTTTCCCAGCCTCCCTTCCCCGAGAAGCCCGCCCAACTCCCGCGCTCCCTAGCTCCTTCTCCGGGGGGTTGGCGGCCACGTTGTCACGTCTCAGTTCCCAAAGTGCTCATCTGGTAGGGAAGACAGAGGCCTGGAGAGAGGGGCGTCTCCAGGTCACCCAGCACTGTGCACTTGGCTAGATGGCGACCCCAGCCTCTCCTTAACACTCCTCTGCCTCGCCTCTCCCCTGTTTTTCCCCGCTGGGTTCACCGATTTCTGACTGCGACTGCGACTTCCATTTTCTTTACCCTTTTCCCTGGTTCCTTTAAGATTTTATATTTGAGCATTTTTTAAACGTCGATTTTCTTTGTCCCAAAACTACACACACACACACACACACACACACACACACACACTTGTAGAAAGCTTGGGAAACACAGAAAAGGATGAAAGAAGAAAGAAATCACCTGTAATCTTCTCACCCAAAGGTAACCATTCTTAAGGTTGGGTGGGTTCATCTTGCCAGTCTTTCTCCCTCTGCATCTTTAAAAGGAATTATTTTAATAAAAATCAAATCATATAGTGAATTCTAGTGCTTAAAATAATCTTAGCACTATATCACGAACTTTTGTCCTATCACTTGTTTCGGATGACATCATCCTCTGCTAGGTGGCATATAGTTCCGCTGGAGGGGTGAGGTTTCTGAAGGCTGCTGCTCTCCATCTTAGTGCCTAAAGGATGCTAAGATGGGCAACCTGAGCGCCTCTCACTCCACAGCCACACACACACCTTCTGGGTGGAGAGGTCAGAAAGCTAACAGCTGTGTTTCTCAGCCACCTCCTCAGAGTTCTGGATGTGGACTAGGGGCTGCCAATCAGTACTGCTGGATGGGGAGCGGGCAGGGTATTGTCCTGCCCCTTCAGGGCATCTCTCACAGAATGTTAGAAAGGTAAGGATTTTCTGCAGGAGAATTCCTGTCTTTTCCCTGGGTTTCTGGAGTGACAGCTGTGGCTGCAGCTCCTTGACCCCTGGGTTGAATCAGGAGTGTATCTTGCTCAAATAACCCCAGGGAGCCTCAGATAGTAATGAGGTTAGCAAGTCTCCTCCAAGGTGTTCTGGGGGTCAGTCCTGGTCTTCCTCTGGCCCTTCCACCAATTCCCTGTTTTAAATCCCCATGACTCCACATACCGTGTTTAGAGTGCTCAGGACATTTTCCCGCTGAACCTAACTCCCACAGTTCTTTCATTATGCTACATCACTGTGGAATTCGTATTTCCATATCCTCCTCAGGACGTGCACAGCGCTTGCTGCAGAATTGAGCCCTTCATTAAGGCACTATATTTTGTATCTTGTCACCTTGATATCCATGCCTTTGTGGGGAGGGTCCCCAGCAATCATGTCACCCTCTTGCAGAGCCCTGCCTGACTTCCCCATAGCACATGGACAGTCAGCACCCCTTGGGCACTTGGCACAGATGGCACTCCGGGGTGAATTGACTTAATGATTAGTTGGACAATCATTGACAGGCTTTATTGATGGACGGTGGTGAGTTCATGACAAGTCAAGCATCAATCCTGGTGTGGTCAGACTGCATTGGAAAGCAGCAGGCCTGGGAGGCCAGTGGCAGACAGGAAGCGGCCCCCACAGTGGAAGGCTGGGGGCTGTGTCTGTGAGGAACAGCAGAAGAACCTGGGGTGTTGGCCCTTCACAACTCGAGGGACAAGGTGTACCCTCTCTGAAGGACAAAACCAGACAGGATTTGTGGGATCCTAGAAGGCAAAACCAGATCAGTGAGGGGGAGTTACAGTGAAGCAGAGAGAAAACTTCCTGGTGGAGCAGAGCTGGCTAAGGACAGGAGGGCTGCCTTGAAAGGAAAGGAGCCCTTCATCGCTGGAGGAGGACAAAGAGGGGTAGGAAACCATTTGGCAGAAGCCTGTGGAAGGGAGTATCACATAAGGACTGGACTATATAAGTGGCTTCCAAATTTAGCTGTGCATGTGAATAGCATGGGGAGCTTCAAGAAAGAATAATCATCACCTGGGCCCTACCCTCAGCCATTATTAGGTATGGGTTAGAGCCTGGGAATTAAAAAAAAATTCCCTATGTGCATCTGATGTGCAACCATATTTGGGAAGTGCTGGCCTAAGTGGTCTTTGGGGATTCTAGGACTCCATCTTGATGCAGAGTGTTGACTACTTTTCAGGAATGTGTTGGATTCAGCTTTTTAATTAGGTAGAAAAAAAATCAGAACCTCTGTAATGGATATTGGAGCTGGAGCCACTGTGGGTGTTTGAATAGAAAGCTTGAAGGGGAAAGGGTGAGATAACACGTCAGTGTAGCAGGGGTGTGTTTACACTAGGCTGGTGGGGGGAGGGAAACTACTTCTCTTCCTCAGCATTTTAGATCCTTATATGTCTAGGAAATTGCTGAAGAAAATTCCGGCTCTGAGAATAATGAACAGATCAGCCAGATTAAAAACAAACAAACAAACAAACACGTGAACTATCCTATTTATTGTACACTGAGTATAATCATTCTCTGTATTTGAACTGAAGATGGAAGAAGGTCACACAGCACTATGCACTTGGCTAGATTTGCAGGGAATTGGGCATCGGAAAGTAAAGATGAATTTAAAACCAAACCTAAATGTATGTTTGTTTCCTCGGCCCCCGAGGGAAGCTGACACCATCTCAAAATGACCAAAGTCTGAATGATGTCAAACAAAACCAGCCCTGAGTGTTGGCTATAAACTCTGTTCTCTTTCTACCTGTCTTCCTCTTTTCTCCTTCTGTACCCCATTTTATAGCTGAGAAGACTATGACCCAGAAAGGGAAAGGGATCTGCCCAAGGTCACACTGGATATTAGAATCCAGTTCAGATTAGGAGCCAGCTTCTGGCACAAGCACACAAAGCAGGGAGCAGGGCCCGTGGCAGGTATATGGGCATCTGTACAGCTAGATTTCTATAGATAAGAAGCATCCAGTTCTGGGCTATAGGCAGAACACTGGTGGAGCCTCCCCCATAAATCCCAGCATTTCTAGATTTCCTGAAGATGGCTTCCTGCCCTTGACTCCCCAGCCTTCCAGCCCTCTGTAAGTCTAATTCCCTGTATTAAATCTCCTCCTGCTCAGAACACCTACCGCAGCTTCTGTTTTCCTGATCACACAACCATTGAGACTGTGAAGACCCAGCCGACATAATGGGGTGGTGGGGGGCAGCAGGGGCTTCAGTGTTTATGCAGCGTCTAGCAGAGCAGATGTCCCAGGTCTCCCCTGAAGGTGGCTCCCCTCCTCCCTGTTAGGGTCAAGGAGAAAAGCTACACACTGTGCGTGAACTGAGTCCTAGAGGGAGAGTGTGCCACATGTGGCCTGGGACATTCCATCCTGGAGGAAGGACAGGGTGGAGTTTGAGGGGACTTGGGTAGAGGTCAGGGGGAGAAATTATAAAGGGAAGGCCATGGGCAGTAAACAGAGGGGAAATGTCAACCCCACCCTGGGGGCCTGGGAGGCCTGGGCTTCCCGAATGCCAGTCATTTCTCCCACGGACACAGGGTAGGTCAGTGATGCCCCTCCTGTCCCGGTGAGGAAACTGCAGATCAGAGGCTGCAGCTGCCACCGGAACCTCTGGCCAGCTCACAGGCTCTGACTGTCCCCGCAGAGTTGTGGGGGGGTTGTCGTTACTGTTTTCCCGTGTATGCTTTCTAAGGCTTAAACCTCGAGATATTTCACATTAAAAATTTACATTCCTAGTTTTCCATGAAAACTTGGAAGACCTGGCCTACTAGGTCTACACTCCCACGTGAGCTGGTCAGTTAGGCGCAAGTAGTAGATGCCCCCTTTAGATAAGGCCTTCACTCTCCAGTTCCCCACAGGCCTCTCCCTTTGGCTTCACATCACGATCAAGATTGTGGTAGACAGAATAATGGCCTCCTAAAGATACCAAAGCCCTGATACCTGGTTTCACGATACCTATCAATATGTTACTTTACATGGCAAAAGGGACCTTGCAACTAGTGATCTTGAGGTGAGGGGTTATTCTAGAGTATATGGGTGGCCCAATACAGTCCCAGGGGTACTGATCAAAGGGAATCGGGAATCGGGAGATGTGGTGATAGAAGATGAGGTTGCAGTGATGCAGCCACAAGCCAAAGAATGTGAGCACCTGGAAAAGGCTAGGGGACCTATTCTCCCCCGTCTACAGGAGGAGCATAGCTCTGCCAACCCCCAGATTTCAGCCAAGTGAGACATATTTCAAACTTCCGAACTCCAGAACTGTAAAATAATTAATTCATATTGTTTTAAGTCAGAGGGTGTGAACATCTGTTCCACTAAGTAATAGGAAACTAAGACACTAATTCACTCACTCATAGCCCTCCAAGCATTTGAGCTTGCATCTCCTGGCCTACACAGGGCAGGACAGGTGGCCAGCAGCATTCTGTTGGGTAGACACACCATAATTATAGTGGACAGCTTCTGTTTTGTTTGCCCAACATCACACTTTTTTTTTCCCCCTGCAAATAGTACTTCACTGCTCCGACCTCCACCCCAGCCATACTTTTGAGGGAGAACTTCCCACCATGATATTCTGAATATTCTGGGGAACTTGTTAAAGCTTGCTATGTGTAAGTGCCTTCTGTTCTGCTTTTTTTCTTTCTTTCTTTCTTTCTTTTTTTCCTTTTTTTTTTTTTTTGGTACCAGGGATTAACCACTGAGCCACATCCCCAGCCCTTTTTATTTTTTATTTTGAGACAGGGTCTCACTAGATTGTTTAAAGCCTCACTAAGTTGCTGAGGCTGGCCTCGAAACTGTGATCCTCCTACCTCAGCCTCCAGAGCTGCTGGGATTACAGGCATGCCCCACCACACCTGGCTATGTTCTGCATTTCCAGCCCATTCCCCAGTGAAGCTAATGCTATTGGTGTCCAGATCATGCTTGAGAAATGAGTAGCGGGTGAGATCTAAAGGACAGGTAGGGGTCAAAAAGGCAGGTAGAAGGACAGGCACATGCACAGGCCATGAGGCAGGAGGGGCGGGGTGCAGGCAAGGAACTGAAGGAAGACAAGGTGGCAGAAGCCAGAAGAATGAGGGGGCCAGGGGTGATGGAAGAGGCAGGGGCCACACCATGCAGAGGCCAGATAAGAGCTCTGACGCGTGGGTCAGGCACCCTGCATAAATCTCACAGGCTTCCACCCTGGAGGAACTCAGAGGTCAGTGGGGAAGCTGATCCAAGCCAGATGAATGCAATAAACCGCCAGACTCCTTCTAATGATAGAGGTCAGCAAGCGCCAAGCTGTGGAAGCAGAGGAGGAAGTACCGAGTTCCCCCCTGAATCCTTTGGGAGAGGATGACCTTCAGCTGAGCCATGTATGCATCAGAATCAATTCAGACATATGCAATTGAGCAGTGGTTCTCAGCTGCACCGCACATTAGTATCTCCTGGAGAAGCTTTTAGAAACACAGGGAGGGCTGGGGAGGTGGCTCAAGCGGTAGCGCGCTTGCCTGGCATGCGTGCGGCCTGGGTTCGATCCTCAGCACCACATACAAACAAAGATGTTGTGTCCGCTGAAAACTTAAAAAAAAAAGAAACACAGGGAGCCAGGTGTGGTGCTGCACCCTGAAATCCAGCAACTCAGGTGGCTGAGACAGGAGGATCACAAGTTTGAGGCCAGCAACTTAGTGAGACCCTGTCTCAAATTTAAAAACAACTTTAAAGAAGGGATGGGGATGTAACTTAATGATAGAGTGAGTTCAGACTAAGTTCAGACCCAGTACCAGGGGGAAAAAAAAAAAAAAAAAAGGTAACTCAAGTGCCTGAGCTCTAGGCATTAGTCAGCTTTGCCCTTCGGTGACAAATAAACCTGACAAGAACAACTTAGAGGGGGAAGAGTTCCTTTTGGCTCGTGGTTTCAGAGGTTCGGTCCATGGTAGCCGTAGCTCTAGCCCAGGAGGTGAGGCAGAGCATCATGGCAGAAGGGGGTGGTGGAGGAAAGCTGCTTACTTCATGACAGCCAGGAGGCAGAGCAAGAGACAGCTCCACTTCCAGGGACAAGGTAAACCCCAAAGGCAGGCACACACCCAGTGACCTACTTCCTTCAGCCTTCTGCACCTGTCTACAGTTACCACCCAGGACAGCGGGCCTTTCGAGTTATTGATCTATAAAGTGGATTAATCCACTGATTAGATCATAGCCCTCATAATCTAGTCATTTCAGCTCCGAACATTCCTGATGGAAGCAGAGCAGGAATGAGTTTGGGGTGACACCTCATATCGAAACCTTAACATCCTGCTCCAGGTCAACAGGGATCCCAGAGTGGAACCTGGTTTTATGAGTTGGTTGTTTTGTTTGAAGCTCCTCCTTGGATTTCAATGTGTAGCCAGGTTTGAGAATTATCAATGCAAGAGAAAATTCCAAATATTATGGACTTAAATCAGAGAAAAAAATATTTTTATCTCACTTGGAAGTTCAGAGATAAGCTGTCCAGGTGGCAAGCAGGAGGGGGGGGGGGTGCTCTGCTCCATCTTTATGCCAAGAGCACAGCATCCTACTAAAGAGCTTTGAGGAAGAAGGAGGGGAGGGTGACACCACCCACATTTGCTATTTGAAGAGGTCATTCTGGTTGCAGTGTATGTCTCTTCTAGCTCCTAAGAGGCAATAAGACTCCAAGTTATGGCACCAAGAGCAGCAGGTGTTGTTAATTACTGAAGCTGGCAGCTGATGGGCACAAAGGGATTCATTATACCCTCTCCCTATTTGTGTGTATATTTTAACTTGTTCATAATAAGAAGCTTAAGAAAATATGATGTTACCAAATGAGTAAAATGCGTCCTCCTGGTTCAGAGGCTCTGTATGGATCTCCCCTGCTTTGTGACCATCATGATTGGGCTCAAGGGGTCCTTGTCATTATGTAAATCCAAAGTTAATTATTGAACAGCAATGACCAAATGGACAGATGCAGTACAAAGGGCAGGAGGCTAGCTGTCAGAGCATCTGGATCCTAGTCCCCACTCCAGCCCCTCTGTGTGACCTTGGGGGACTTTCTCCCTCTCAGCTGGGTCTTTGCATTGTAAAAAGAGGGGAATATGAAAAGGACCAAAGAGCCACAGGAGGACCAGACCCGAGAAAGTTGTAGTCCAGCTGTTACATAATGTTCTTTGTTAGCAGAGACCTTGAGCCACACACTTCGGACCCTGAATGCACGTTGTTTGTGAAACTCAGTTAACTGACTTTCCCAGCCTGTTATCACGGCTGGTTAGGAGCCATTAGGAAGCGCTGGTTGAAGTACAAAGTGTTGGCAGGGACCCAGTGTATCTTCACACATTTGCTGATTGAGCCAGCTTGAAATGCTGCCCACCGCTAATGACGCGCAGTGCAGATTTGCCAAGGAACACACAGGGCCTCTGGGATCCAGCAGGGATGATGTCAAGGTGACCAGAGGGGGGAACTGGTAGTTAGTAGCCTCTGAGGACACCCTTGCCTTCCACTCTGTCTTTAGCCAGCTCCGTCAGGTTCAAAGACAGTTTCCTCATCGCAGTCCCTCACCAGGCAGCAGTTTCCACATTAGCAAGCGTCTGCCATCCACAGTGCCTGCCTCCACTCAGCTCCTGTGACTGACAACCCGCCTAGGCAGGCCCTGCGCCAGGCCCGAGATGAGGCAGACACTGGCCTCAGGAGGCTCACAGACTGGGGAGGCAGACAGACGGGGAACCTGGCAAGTGTCTCTCCGACAGTTCGAGAAAGCCCAGCGGTGCCAAGAGAGCAGGGGAACAGGAAGTGGGACCAAAGAGCAAAATGAACCAAAAAACTCGGTCGGTGAAGGTCCCTGGAGGAGGTGAGGCTGGAACTGAATTCATTCAGAAAACTGAATGAGGGAGAGAAATGGTTTTTCTAGAAGACAGAGCTGCAGGTGCAGATGGCAGGAGTGAGAGGAAGCTTGGTGCCTTGGAAATCGGGGAGCAGCTCTTCCAGGCGGGGCCTGGGGCATGACTAACATGAGGGCCTGAACTGGAGTAGTACATGATGGGCAAACCACAAAGGCCTGGTGTGTCACGCTAACAAGTTTGTTTGTTTCCCTGAGAGACCCAGAGGGACATTAAGGCAGGAGGGTGGCTTGGTTAGGTGAGAACCATTTGATTTCACTGAAATCTCGTGGCTGAGAGTGAGGATCCTAAGACCCAACAGCAATGGCTTACTGCAAAAGGTAGTTGATTTCTCTAAATAAGTACAAGAAACCCAGAGTTTGGCAGTTGAGGGAGCTAGCTCCATGATTCTCCAGGATATGCACACTTTCCAGTTTACCCTTTTCATCCCTAGCAGTGGGATGCTTCAAAATGACAGCTACCACACCCACCTTCTAGGTAGCAGGATGCAGGAAAGGATGGAGAAAAGAGCCAAGTGGGATTGCCCGCTGCTTCAAAGGAAGGGTCCCAAACTCACTTTTATCCCATTGGCCAGAGTTCAGTCACATGGTACAAGGCACTGCAGGGAAGTCTGGGAAATGTAGTCCTTATTTGGGGTGGCCAAAATACTGGGGCTTCTATTTCTGTGACTCAGTGGAAAGACACACTGGGAATAACTAGGAGGCTCTGCTACTGACCTGTTGGACTCTGCTGTGAGAACAAGGGTTATCAGCTTTAATCGACAGATAAGGACACTGTGATTGGCTCATCTGTGGTGCTGCTGGGGTTATAAAACTTGGCATCAATGCCAGGATCTTGAGTACTAGGAAAGCTAGTGGAGAAAACTGAGGTGGTGTCATGTCTCTTCTCAAATCAGGTTCCCAAGATCCCTGCTGGGTCATCCAAGATGAGCAGCCTATCTATAGAGGATTCCCCTGAGGTAGGATTGAAGGGATAAAAATTGGTAGAAAGGAGACGTAAAGGAAGGACAAGAAAAGAGCTTTTAATTCAGAAGTGCTGCATACTTTTGCATCCTGTTATTCCCTAACCAGTCTCTCTTCTAGGCCTCCCCAGTTCCTGGGAAATCTGTATATAACTGTGACTTAACCCTGCAATAAATTGATTAAGCAAGAAGAGATCTGATATTTTAAGGATCCTATAATTTAGGGGACTTTTCAGTGCTATTTATGAATTAAATAATGACAACCACATCAATCTGAGGACCCAGAGACTGACCAGACCAACAGCAGTCACCTTGAGATAACCAAACTGATGTTCTTCCCACTCCCACCCCTCAACATGTTTCCTTTACAAGAAGATCTGAGGCTGGGCTCAGTGGCTCATGCCTATTCAAGGATATGAAAAATAACATCCCCCAAGAAAAGGGGAATGACAGCCCCCAGGGAGGAGAGAGGGCTCTGTGATCCAGGAGGGGACCCACGGGGAAAGCCCACTTTCACTGCTGTCTTATTTATTATTCTCCTGGTGTTGGGTGTGGCAATGACTTGGGTTCTGCTGGTACAGGGCAGAAGAGGCTCCTGGGAAGTCAGAGGGACCCAGAGGGCAGGGTTCAGTGGAAGCTGTGGTATCTGCAGTCTGGGAGGTGCAGTTCCTGCCTGCGGGACAGATCAACGCCTTTAAGAGACTTGTTTATTGAACAGCCTTCCTGACTTTCAATACCCAGAGGAAAAGAAAAGATCATTCACTCTTGTTTTCCAGCAAAAGGGAAAGGAAAGAAGAAGGGTGATAGGGAGCAGGCAGTCCTGCGCCTGTGGAGGCTGGTGTCTCAGATCCTATGCATCAAAACGATTGCATATGATGGGAGGGAGACTAAGGAGCGAGTGGGCTGAATTAGGCTGTTCCTTCACGGTGTGTGCAAACCTGCATAATGATTACCTTCTTACAATTATTATTACCATCCTCTACTTCACAGAGCATGGGGTGCAGAAGAGAGTGCCTCTCCCACAATCATACTGGCTTCAGTCCCCCAAAAACATGGGTCTGGCCCTGTCTACTCCCCTGATTCCTGCTCTCTGGGCTCAAAGCCCCCTGGGTTCTCTTCCCAAAGCTCTCTGAAGCAAGGCAGCTCCCTCTCTCTCTAGCAGAGGAGCAGAAATACCTCTGAGCATAGAAAAGGAAAGCAATTATTTAAAATAACTCAAGGGCACCCCTTCAGGAAACTGTGGAGTTTATAGTAAACTAAGTTTCTGCTCTTAGCTGGGAGAACCCCGAGGGAGGATTTTTAAGAGGCTGGTTTGCCTGTCATTGCAGAATACACTTGGGGCATTTCTTGCCACCATAAGGTGACTTAAGAGCAAGATACTTGCCAAGGTGACATTGGCTCATGGCCTGCACTATGCTCTGGAACCACAGTATCAAAGCCTGGGGGGATACAGACTCCTGACTAGACCCTGCCTTGTGTTCCCCTGGGGTTTGAAATGCTTGATTTCAGTGTGCCTGAAAATGTCACCATGTCAGTGACCTACTGAACCATCTGACTCATTCTGAGAAACTTAAGAAAACATACAGCAGGGGTTGCTGAAAAGAGGATCCATTTGTCCAGATTAAAATGTAACGGTAATGCATATTTATTGAGGGTTTACTGTGTGTTAAGGGCTTGTACAGATCACCTCCTTTAAGGCTTATTGCACCCATGGGTAGTGGACCTCCCAAGCAGTTCAGTTTAAAGGAGGAAACAGATTCAGGCAGGTGCAGATGATGCTCTCCCAGCTGCACTTTAGAATCACCTGAGGGAGGTGATCCCCAAGTCCCATCCAGATGTGGTGAATGAAACGTCTGGGACCTGGCTGTAGGTATGATGTAAAGTGCCCCAGTGATTCTGATGTATGCCAGAGTTAAGATGGGGTTGCATAATTTGCTCCACTTCAGACCACAAATAAGTGGTGGGTTCTGCCCCAGGAGGTCTAACTCCACTGGATCTCACTTGAACATACTGGAAACAGTGTAATTCATCATGCCCCCAAGAGAACCCGAGCTCTGCTGTTACGTACTTTCTCCCTTAATAACATGGGCTCTGTTGGATATGATGGTGCATGCCTGTAATCCCAGCATCTCAGGAGGCTGAGACAGGAGGATCCAAGTTCAAGGCCAGCCTCAGCAACTTGGCCAGATCCTGTCTCAAAATAAAAAATAAAATAAAAAGAACTGGGGAAGTAGCTTACTGTTTAATTTTCAGTACCAAAACAAACTTACGAAGGCCAAAATCTCTAGCAGGCCAACTCTGGAACCAGAGATGTTTATTTCCTGCTCTAAACTTTGCTGATGGTGCCAAGTAGATGCAACAGTGTATTCATTTGCAATCTTGTTGCAATCGCCACTGTAGCAAATCACCACAGATTGTGGTTTAAAACAACACACATCTATTACCTTATAGTCTGGAAGTCAGAAGCCTCAAATACTTTCCATTGGGCCAAAATCAAGGTGTGGGCAGGAACTTGCCCCTTCCCAGGGCTTGGGGGAGGATCTATTTCCTCGCCTTTTTCAGTGTCTAGAGCTGCTTTTCTTGCATCCCTTTGCTTTTGGCTCCCTCCTCCAACTTCAAAGCCAGCAGCCCAGGATCTTGCTGGACTTTAGCATTGCTTTCTTTACCTGCGTCAACTCCTCCTCTGCATCTTTCTATAAGGACACTTGTGTCATGTCCATAGCCCAGTTGTGCCAGAGCAGTGGGATAGGTTGCAGATAAGCCAAAGAAAGTGCCTGAAGACAGTACCAGAGAGAGATGATTTATTGGGAAAAGCTTACAAGAGATCAGAGACTGCTCCGAGAAGAGTTCGGTTGCAATAGCATCTCTGTCACTCATGGTGTTGGGGCATGTCCTATCTGAGATTACATGATATATACCATGTGAACTTTGGAGGGGCACATGGCAAGAAGCTGAAACCTCCTTCCAGGCTGCTGACATTCCTGTGAACTCAGAAGTGCACCCTCCAGCCCAGGTGAGACTTCAGGTGGCTACAGTATTGACCAACAGCTTGCTCACAACCCCAGGGGGCAGCCAGCTCTGCCCAGACAAGCCACTCCTAGATTCCTGACCTCAGAGACTGCTTTTTAAAGGGGCTAAGTTGGAATCATTTGTTATGCAGCAACAGATGATTAAATAATTAACAGATTATTCTCAGCCTGATTTTTTCTAGTATTTGTAATTTTTAGTTCTTTCAATGAGGTATTCCGCATACTTTAATTATAGAAGTAATTCATGTTTGTTGTAGAAAAATTAGATTACACTGAAAAAAAAATCACAGTGAAGAGAAAAATAAAAATTATGCAATGGTAACCACGGTTTCCTATTTGGGTGCATTTTCCCTACAGCTATGCTTTCCTTGCAAATATACAAGGTCCTCTGGTTGGGGATATTTTTTTCACAAGAAAAGCAGGATCTTGAAGTATATTTGAAAGAACCTTAAACTTGAAGGCTGATGATTTGGGGTCTCAGGCTTATTTCTTCACCCTATTTTGTGATCTTAAAAAATTGAAATCTATTAAAACTTTTTCTGAGCCATCATTTCCTTGTCTGCAAATTATGGATAAAAAGAGTCAGTTTTGGGGATATGATAAGTACGAAAAGGTCCGCGGCTTTAAAAAGTGACCAGCACATTACAGGTCGCAGACCCGCTTAGAATGTGTTCCCTGGTGATACATGGGAGGAGTAGCAGAAGAATTGGGGAGGTGGGGGTTGGGGCAGACAGAACATCAGCCTGAGGGACAGTGGAGAAAAGACCTGGAGGTGAGAAGGGGATGGTGGGAAGAGGGGTTTAGCAGAGAAGAGTGATTAGAGCTTAGAGAGTATGGAAGGCAGGCAGCTGGGGTCAGTAGTTATGGGCAGCATTGAAGAGGTTTTGTTTTGTTTTGTTGGCACCAAGGATTGAACCCAGTGGTGCTTAACCACTGAGTCACATCCCCAGCTCTCTCTCTATATGTATGTAATTTAGAGACAGGGTCTCTCTGAGTTGCTTAGGGCCTTGCAAAAGTTGCTGAGGCTGGCTTTGAACTCTCCATCCTCCTGTCTCAGTCTCCTGAGCCCCTGGGATTGTAAGTGTGCACCATGGTGCCTGCTAGAGAGCTTTTTTGAAGGAGCGATGGTCCCTTTATTTGCCTGCCCACTCAGTCCCCATCCAACATCTGTCCCGCCACACCACACCCAGGGCACTTGGCCTGCCTGCCCTTGGTCCTCTCTGAGAGCCTCTGACTGCCCTGGACACCCTTCTCTCCTCATCTCCGTCAGAGTTCACCCCTGCCTTGTCATTCTCCCATCTGCTGTCCGCTACGTTTAGGTGGGGCATGAGAACAATCTGAGACAAATGAGGAGGGGAATTGTCAGATGTGCCCGTCAGAGAGCTCATGTGTGCTAAGGTTTTGTCACTGTGAGGATCCAACTTGACATGACTGAAGCCATCTTGGTCATAGCAGTCGTGGTGCCCACCAGGTGACCTTGACGCACCTACCAAGCCCTGTGGGACAAAATCATTAAGACAGTCAGCTGAGTGGGTTGTACTGAACGTTTCTTAACTGACATGGATTATTAACAGGTTTTAGAAAGGCTAGATATATTCTGGTTGGCTGCAGCCCACCTTTGTCTAACGTAGCACATAAACTCCTGCCTTGGAGTGCTACCATCTAAGACTTGTTCTCTCTTTAAGTCCCCAAGAAATTGTGCTCTGTCAGCCTCCTTCTTGAGTCTCATGCCACCTTTGACCTTCAGCTGCAGGTTCTCATACAGCCTAGACCTGGTTTTCCCCAAACAATTGCTATATGACCTTGGACGTGTAGCTTCTCCTCCCTAGATGTCAGCTAAAGCCAGGGGACTAGACTAGACCAGTGGTTCTCCATTGAGACATTTGGGAGGATCCTGTCATTTAGAAATATGTCCTCTCAGGTGAGAAGGAAATAAATGTAACCTGAGAGTCAAAATCGATTCCAGAAAGGAGCTCCAGGGAATGGGTAATGACAGGAGCCTCTGGGGATAAACAGGGTGAGACTTCTGGGCTTGGAAGTCTCCCAGGCCCCATCCGTCGTCTTTGACCATCTAGGAGTCCCTCAATTTCAAGTCCGCTTAAGAAAGTAATTTGTAACCAGCAGAATTATTCTGGAGGGAAGACACTGCCTTGGGAGGGAATGAGCTCCCAGGCTTCGGAGCATGCAAATAAAGCTGGACAAACCATCTGCAGGGATACTGTACAACAGAGGTTGCAAACCAAAGTGTGTTCAGAGGCTGCCTGGTGAGTCGATCATGCATGACACAGGCTTATGTATCAGGGGGCTGCTCTTTATATCTGCAAATAAGGATCTTCTCTCCAGCTTAATTCACTTGCCATAATGTCCTCCTGGTTCATCCCTGTTGTCACAAATGCCAGAATTTCCTGAAGACTGAGTAATATTTCAGTGTTTATATTTACCCACAATTTTTATATATCCACCATCACACAGAAAGAAAGATGCTGCATTATTTCCCTTATATGTGGAAAAAGTTGAATTCACGGAAACAGAGTAGAAGGGTGGTTAGCAGGGGATGGGGTGGGAGAAGTGGGGAGATACTAGTCAAAGGGTCCAAACTTGAAGTTACAAAATGAATAAATTCTGGCCGGGTTCAGTGGTGCATGCATGTAATCCCAGCGGCTCTGGAGGCTGAGGCAGGAGGATCATGAGTTCAAAGCCAGCCTCAGCAAAAGCAAGGCACTAAGCAGCTCAGTGAGACCCTGTCTCTAAATAAAATACAAAAATAGGGGTAGGAATGTGGTGCAATGGTCAATTGCCCCTGAGTTCAATCCCTCAGTACTTCGCCTCTCCCGCCCCCTCCCCCAAAAGATAAGTAGGTTCTAGAGAACTGATGCACAGCAAGCTGACTGCAGTTAACAATAATGTATTATATATTTGAAACTACAGCCAGGTCCGTGGCACAGGCCTGTAATCATTAGCAGCAGAGCCTAGGTGGGAAGGTCTCAAGGTCAAGTCCAGCCTGGACAACTTAGCAAAATTTAAAAAGAACAGGTCTGGGAGGTAGATCAGTGGTAGAGTGTTATATGGCAAGCACAAGGCCCTGGGTTCAGTCCTTAACACTGCAAAAAAGAAAAAGAAGGGAGAAAGGGAGGGAGGGAGGAAGGGAGGGAGGGGAGATCTTAAGTGGTTTTTTTTTGGGGGGGTAACAATGTGAGGAAGGGAAGTGAGATGATCATTCCACAACACATACATGTATCAGAACATCACACGTTGGATCCAATACCTGGATATATACAACTTCTATTTGTTGATGATACCTAGTCCAGCTGGTAAAAAAGAGAATCATCTTTCTGGTTGTCTCTTGGCGAAGGTGGCCCTCTTGGCCTATTTTTCCTTCATGCTGAGGACGGAAACCAGGGCCCCACATGTGCAAGGCAAGGTGTTCTACCACTAAGTACACCCCAGCCCTTCCTCCTGTTTTTGAGAGATGTGATGGTGCAGAGAAATATGTCTCTGAGAAAAACAGTGCTACTGGGAGGATCAACAGCACCAGCCCCAGCCTAGTGACAGGAGGGGAGGAGAGGCCAGGACGGTGCTGGCAGACAGCTCCCAGACCTCTCAGAGGGAAGAATGCTTCCTGCAGACGGCCAGGCCAGTGCGGGCATTACTCCCGACTCTCTAGAGACGCAGGACATCTGGGTTGTTAGAAATCAGGGTTTTTTGGGAAATTTTATTTATTTATTTATTTTGCAGTAGAATGCATTTGACACATTGTACCCAAATGGAGCATAACCTCTCATTCCTCTGGCTGTACATGGATCAGAGTCACTCCACTAGTGTAATCATACATGTATATAGGGTGATAGTGTCTGTCTCTTTCTACCCTCCTTCCCATCCCAAGACCCCACCCCTCCTCTGACTCCCCTCGAACCAAAGTTCCTTCATTCTTCCCTGTCTCTCTGCCCCACTATGGATCAGCATCTGCTTATCAGAGAAAACATTTGGCTTTTGGCTTTTGGGGATTGGCTTATTTCACTTAGCATGATATTCTTTAATTCCATCCATTTACCTGCAAATGCCACCATTTCATTCTTCTTTAAGGCTGAGTAATATTCCATTGTGTATATTTATCACATTTCTGTTATCTATTCTTCTGTGAAGGGCATCTAGTTGGTTTCATGGTTTGGCTATTCTGAATTGAGCTGCTATAAACATTAATGTGGTTGTATCACTGTAGTAGTAGATTTCTTTTAAGTCCTTTGGGTATAAACTGAGGAGTGGGATAACTGGGTCAAATGGTGGGTTCCATTCCAAGTTTTCTGAGGTATCTCCATAAATACTCATGCTGTTTAAAAATTTCTCATTGAAGTGAGATGAACATAGAGAAAAGTGCATCATAAGCTGTAGCTCAAGGATTTTCTGTGATGAACACACCTGTGAGTCCAGCATCCAGGTCCAGAGACAGAATGGAGAAGCCAGAAGCCCCTTCCTGTCCCAGGGACCCTTCCAATCACCCTCTCCCCCACTCACACACACCCAGGGCAACCATTGCTGCCGTTTTTATTTTATTTTATGTATTTTATTTTTAGACAGAGTCTCACTAAGTCACTTAGGGCCTCACTAAATTTCTGAGTCTGGCTTTGAACTCACGATCCTTTGGCCTCAGCCTCCCAAGAGCTGGGATTACAGGCATGTGCAACAAGCGCCCAGCTCTATGACTGCCTTTGAACTAGATAAGCCGGGGTTTGCACTTTGCATAAATGGGAGTCTATAACCAGGAATCACAGGGCATTGAGTCTTTTACTCGGCATCATGTGAGATTCCTTCATGGGTGGCTGTTGTGCCCATTGCTGGATACCATTCCTTCTTCGGCATTTTCTACCCCTTTCAGGGGTGGGTGTATTCATTACACCCCCAAAGCTGTGTGCGAGTTCACTGTTCCAAATTGTTCCATGTTTAAATATTAACTACAAAATTTTAAACATCTTTTGCAAGCCTTAGTGTTTCTCTGCGGCCATCCATTTCCAGTCTCTCTAGTGGACAGAGTTCAGATGACCCAGCAGCCGACTGGCCCAGAGCACTCTCCACATCTCTCTGGCTGGAGAGCACAGGATTGGCTCAGGCAGACGACTGCAGTCTGTCGGTTTCCACTCCCACCGCATACCCACCCCCCAAAGCTTGTAAACCAGGCCTCACCCTCCTTATTTACCTCCCCAGAACACTGGGAGGATTGACTCATAAATGTCTGCAAATTGCTGGTGAAGAGAAACAGGGCTGTAAATACACGATAATCAGGAGCCTAATCAGCATTAGATCCCAGGGCGTGACTCCATTAAGCCGACCCCCTGCCTGGCCCTAATCCCCACCCTCCAGCTGCGGCTTCGCTCTTCTGTAAGCACTTCACAGGCTCCTGCTGTGGGCTGGGCCACCTCTGGAGGCTGCAGGCCCAGGGAAGAGCCTTGAGGAGTTCCGAGATCCGCTCTCAGTCTACAAAGAGGAAACGGAGACCCAAAGACAGAAAGGAATCTGCCCTGGTCACCCAGACAGAGCCAGGGATCAAAACCAGGCGTTCCAGCTTCAGCCCAAGGCTCACTTCTGTGCCCACAGAACCTGGACCCTCACAAAGGGACCCCTCTGTCCCTCGTCATTGCTCCAGCAGCCTTCCTTGGCCTTGTAACCCCCGTCCTCTCCTGGCAGTGACCTAGGTCAGGAGGCATGCCCCCCACCCCGCCGCCTTGGTTTCCCAGTCCTGTGCCTTCCCATGAGCCTCCTCACTTCTGCCCCGAGGTCCTCCGTAGAGACTCTTTGGAGGGCCCCATGTCAGACAGACCTGGAATGGACCCAGGTTTCCTGGGTTCTAGATCTGGGAATCTAGAACCACCTGGGGGGTGTTCTGCTGTGCAGACCAATCAGAGGCTTCAAGTTCAGCCCTGGAAGGCCATTTCCAGTCTTGACCAAAGGCTATCTTCTTTCATGAGCACCAACTGTGTCCTAGGTGTACTGCATGCATCATAGTTATGCACTCTACAAAGAAACCACCATTTTACAAAAGAGGACTCACAAGTCCACAAGCTCAGTGGCAGAGCAAGGGTTGGAACCAGGGAGAGCATATGAACTGTCGAAGGCACAAGGCTGCCACCTGCTGTAGGGTCAGATTGCCCCCACTCCCTACACCAGGGCCTTCAGATAAGTGGGTGGGTGCCGGGGACATGGGGCGTGTGGGGCCTCCTTTATGAGGACAGTCAGTTGTCTCCCCGGTGGCCCATGGCACCTTTTAGCAAGATCCGCTCCTTCTAAAACCTGCCTCTCTCACCCCCACCGCCTTCCCTTTGCCCTAACCTTCACTTCACAGGGGACCTTGGTGAGACGTGCTTGCGGTGGTGCTGGGAACCACATTTGTTCCTGAAGCGGACGTTACTCTGGCTCCTGGACATTCCCCTTCTGGCTCTTGAACTCAGTTTCCCCATCCGCACACTCAAAGCTGAGCAGTAAGGACTCTGTATGTAACAGAGCTGGGGAGGCTGAGGCAGGACCGCAAGTTCAAAGCCAGCCTCAGCTTAAAAGTGAGGTGCTAAGCAATTTAGGGAGATCCTGTCTCTGAATTAATTCAAAAAAAGAGCTAGGGATATGGCTCAGTAACACAGTGACTCAGGGAAGCCTCTGAAGTGACCCTGAATCCCACATGACCACTCTCCCCACCTGCTGCAGGCAGGCCAGCCCAACTGCAGAGGGGGAGCCCACGGCCTGGAGCAGTTCACACCAGGAGCAGGCAGCTAGCAACTCATCACTGGCTCCCTCCATGCTATGCTACCCTTACAGACACAAGTAAACAAAAGTGGGTGAATTGTCCTGGTGGTGTCTTCTGAGCACTGAAGAAGAGGAGAGAACTTTTCTCATGCGTGAGGGAGATGAGTTGGGACCGAAAACCTCTTTTCCACAGCTTGAGGCGAGGCTTCAGCTCTGAAATCAGACAGGGCTGGGTTCAAATCAGCTCTACCACAGGCCACATTTGTGGCCCTGGCAAATTAATAACTTCTCTGAGCCTCACTTTCCATACCTATAAAAGGGAATAGTGAATGTTGAAACTAAACAAAGTGCCCTCTGAGACTTCTCTCTCTCTCTCTCTCTCTCTCTCTCTCTTTCTCTGTACTGGGATTGAGCTCAGGGGCACTTAACCACTGAGCCACATCCCCAGTCCCTTTTTCTATTTTATCTAGAGACAGTCTCACTGGGTTGCTTAGGGCCTTGCTAAGATGTTGAGGCTGGCTTTGAACTCACGATCCTCCTCCCTCAGCCTCCTGAGACTAGGATTATAGGCATGAGCCACAGCGCCTGGCTCCTCTGAGATTTCTAATAAGTTGTAAGGAAGATGACACATGTAAGGTGCTGTATCACTAAGCCAGGCTCCTGGACTCCTGATGGATGCTCATAGGGCAGGGTCTCCTTTCCTCCCTCCTCTCGTTCCACTGCTGAATGCAGACCTCTCTCCACCTCCACTCTCAGGACCAGGATCAAGTGTGTTGTTAGTGGAGTGGTCTGTCCCAGCCATCTGGGTCAGGGGGATGGTGAGTGTCCAGAAGTCCCCGGCTGGGTGTGGGTTCTGGAAGCCGAGGGCTGGCTGTGGGACAGAGCTGGCTGCAGGTTCTGAGGGGCCAGGCTGATGGCAGGGCAGAGCAGCTTGCTTCCAGACAGGTTTGGCTCAGACTGCTGCTTTGTTTAGTTTCAACATTCAACTTCCTGCTCTTATTTCAAAACCCGAGTCTGTTTTGATGGCCTGACAGCTGCTGGGAAATGTGGGAAGCTGCATCTGGGTGATGAGAGGCTCAGAGGCTGCCTGGATGTATGACAGCCCAGCCTTCTCTCTGCCTGGAAGTGTATTGGTTCATTTGACTCATTCATTCATTGACGAATTCCTCTACCCATATCGACTATGGGCTCCTGTCCCCCATGCTCTGTGCCAAATGTGGGGATCTGATTAGTGAGCAAGACCGATATGGTTGGTCCCTGTTCTCCCAGTTGTCAGAGAGCACACACACTGGTATAAAGGTGGTAAGCATTCTAAAGGACATCATCAAGGTGACCAATGGACATTAACAAGTTAGAAGGGGGCAGTGGAACAGTGTTGCATGCCAATAATCCCAGGGACTTGGGACACTGAGGCAAGAGAATCACAAGTTTGTGGCCAAACTCAGCAACTTAGTGTGAGGCCCTATCTCAAAATAAAGAGTAAAAAGGGTTGGGGATGAAATTCAGTGGGTAGAATGCCCCTGGGTTCAATCCCTGGTACCACCGTCAAAAAAATAAACCGACTTTCTACCAATCCACCCATCCAACAATTATTCACATCTGCTCTCTATAGAGATTGTAAATTAAATATTACACATAACTATGATATGCAAAATAACTTACATCTTTAATTTAAATACTTATATCAACTCTACATATAAGTTGCATTTAAAGATCACATTAAAAATAAGATATTTAAAAAATATTTTTAGTTGTTTTTGGACCGTTATTCATTTATTTATATGCAGTGCTGAGAATTGAACCCAGTGCCTCACACAAGTGCTAGGCAAGTGCTCTGCCACTGAGTCACAACCCCAGCCCAGTAAAATAAAATATTTAAAAAGGAAAACTTTATACTTTAGTACTTTTTCAATAGTGCTTTTGTACTCTTTTTAAAGTGCTTTTAATGCTTCTTTAACTACTTTTTTTCCTACTTTTTCCATGAGGGATGCCACATTTTCATTTTGCACAGGACACTGCAAATTATATAACCAACTCTTCTAGGGGCCCTGGAGCAGGAGAGCGTGCAGCAGGGGATACAGAGTTGGGGTCTCCCTGCCCAGGCCAGGGGATTAGGAGATACCCCGTGAGCAAGACCCCCTGGTTTCCATACTACGGAGAACAGCCTCTAGCAAAAATAGCCCAGGTAAAAGGACAAGGAGCCTTTTTCAGTGATTCTGTCCTGGGATGAAAGGTGAGGCAGCAAGGTCATGGTAAAGCCCAGTCAGTGTCCACTGCTGTGTGCAGGGCCAGGCTCAGCTGGAGACAGCACTGTGTTTGTGGCACTGAGAACCCTGAGCTCAGGAGCACGTAACTGTCCTGGGCCTGATTCTGGAGACGCAGCCATCACACTTGGAGGAAGGACAATCCTAGGAGGAAGTCCAGGCCCAGACATCTCCTGTGGATGGGCCTCCTGTAGCCCCAGGGAAAGGACAGGAGCACCGTCACCTAACTCTCTAGGGACCATTCCTGTCCCTTACTCTCCTTTACCTCGCCTCCCTCTTCCTCCTCCCGCTAGTCTCTTTCTCTCCTCTGTCCGCCTCCTCTTCTTCCTCATCTCCGCATCTGCTTCCCCTCCTCCTCTTCCTCTCCTTCCTCTTCCCTTCCCCTCCCTCTATCCCCTCCCCCACACCCCTCCTCCCTCTTGATGCATACTGATCAGTCAGGGCCTGGCCAGGGTTCCAGCTCCAGGGGTCTAATCTAGTGACCCAGAGAGGCCCTGAGTCCTAGAGGTGGCACCGGTGAGGACGATGCAGTGTCACAGA
This sequence comes from Callospermophilus lateralis, assembly GCF_048772815.1. Taxonomy (NCBI): domain Eukaryota; kingdom Metazoa; phylum Chordata; class Mammalia; order Rodentia; family Sciuridae; genus Callospermophilus; species Callospermophilus lateralis. The sequence continues at coordinate 33,917,007 of NC_135306.1, forward strand.
GTCCAGGGATCAGTGTCTCAAACTCTCCCTACAGGGTTGACGTCCATGGGAGGGGGGTGCCCAGGGGGGTGTCTCCAAGAAGAAGGGAGCTGTGGGTGGTAGTGCTCGTGGTGGGCCGTGGGGACGGGGTGGTGGAGCCCCAGAAAAGACCAAAGGGGCAGAGTGTCAATGGCCAGAGGTGACACTGAGTCCCGAGTCACTGGGATTCCAGTCGTGTGCCACCGTGCCTGGCCGGTGCTCCTTTTTTAGAGGGACTTTAATGTGTCCCATTTGAGGAGGAGGAAATTACTGCTTTTTCCTAATAGGTTTTCCCCATTAAAAATATTGCGCAGGAGGGGCTGGGACTGTGGCTCAGCAGTAGAGCACTCCCCTAGCACGGGCGGGACCCGGGTTCGATCCTCAGCACCACATAAAAAAAATAAATAAATAAAGGCATTGGGTTGTGTCCATCTACACCTAAATAAATAAATATTTTTTAAAAAATATTACACAGGAAAGTTAAATGATCGTGAAAAGAAGAGAAAAGGACTCCATATGATAGACTCCAGCCTCAAAAAATAACTTTTATACTGTTGTTATATTTCTTCCTCGATTTTGCTATGTGTATTTTTATACTGTTTAAATAATAGGTATTCTATCAAGTGAATATACCGTATTTACTTTACCACTTGTGTGATTTCCAATATTTTATATTAAGAATTTACTTTACATCTTCATGCATAATTGTACTTTCCAATTGTGGTCTATCTTTTGGTCTACCTTTTCAAAAAACATAAGGTTTTGCACGACGTTTTGACCATTTCTAACCCAGGATTTCTGTTCTTTGTTCTCTGTGATCTCCTTAGGTGAGCCGCTCACTCATGTGTTTGGTTAATCCAGCACTGATTTCTCCTCAATGTTAGCATGAATTTAATAGCTCAGATGAAACAGAAAAATTCTTTGGAAGACACAAACTACCAAAGCTTCACTCAAGAAGTCAATAACAAGAATCGCCCCATACATGTTAAATAAATTGAATTCCAAACCGAAAACCCTCCAACAAAGGAAACCCCAGACTTTGAAGGCTGCATTGTGAATTCAAATACCAAGTTATTTAAGGAAGAAATAATACCAATTCCACACAAACTTTCACAGAAAATAGAAGAGGCGGAAACACTTCTCAATCATTTTCGAAGCCCAATTCTTTCTTGATATCAAAAGAGAAAAAAAAGGAAAAACTACTAAAATTCCTCATGAATATAGATGCAAAAGATCCTTAGCAAAATATTATCAAAGCACTGCATACAGCAGATAGCTCATAATTGCCACATCGGGAAGTAGTCAGTCTTTCAAGCAGACACACAAACTTCAGGGCTTTCATGTGATGGGACACTGTTCTGGGAGAGAAAGGAATGACCTATAGAGATGCAAGGACATGGAGAAGTCTCAAATACATTATGGAGAGAGAGAGAAGGCAGACTCAAAAAGGGACTGACTGTATGATCTTATCTAGGTGGCCCCCTGGAAAAGATGCAATTATAGGAACAGAAAACAGATCATTTGCTTGCCAGGATGAGAAGAGTGCTCAGAGCAACACTGTAAGAGAGAATTTCTTGTGGTAGTAGAATAGTCCCGGGTCTTATGTCTGTGTACAAACACCGCACAATGCATCCCACTTTTGTAATTATTATGGACCAATAAAAATTTCAAAAAATCCAGGTGCATCTCTGTAATTCCAGTGACTCAGGAAGCAGGAGGGTCACAAGTTCAAGCCCAGCCTGGGCACCTTAGCAAGACCCTGAGATACTTAGTGAGACCCTGTCTCAAAAATAAAACAAAAAAAGGGTTGAAGATGTAGGTCAGTGGTAAAGGTCTCCTGGGTTCAATCCCCAGTACCCCCACTCACCCCACAAAAATGAGGATAGTTCTGTGTTCTGCTTGTGGTGATGGTTACATGATTATGTATGAAGACTCTCAGAACTCTATACTCCCAAAGCATGTATTTATCACACATGCATTATATGTGAATATTACATGTAAATGATGGCTGTTTTATTTTATGTAAATCATGACTCCATTAAAAAAGAACTAAAAGGCCATCTATGCTTCCATTTTTGACATTCTGGGAAAAGCAAAACTAAAGAGAATAAAATGTGCCTAGATTGCAGAGGTGGGAGATGAAGGAGTTTGAAGAGTCTGGAGGTAGCATTGGAGCTGACGGAAACATGCAGTTTCCTAACTGTAGTGGCAGCCACAGAACTGGGCACCCATTGTATGGTGTGGAAAACCTCAACACACCTGACTTTTAAAAACTTTTTATACCCTGGATCATCCATGACTACTTGTCCACATTTTTATCAAGACATTGATGGATGTATATCAAATTATCATCAAATGTTCTGCCTCTAGGTTTCAGTTTTCTCATTTGTAAAGGGGAAATTTGGTCCTTGTAAAAATGTCCTCTAGGGGAGAAGAACATGTTTTCAAAGTTTGTAAATTCTGGGTTAAAAATCTGTCTTTTCCACTTCCCAGCTGTGTGATTTGGGCACATGATCTAACCTTACTGGCTGGGCTAGCTTTCTGTCACTGTGACAGAATATCTGAGATAATCAACTTAAAAGGAGGAAAAGGTTACTGTTGCTTTGGGTCTGTGGCAGCATCGTACATCAGGGTGGGAGCACATGGCAGAGGAGGCATGTTTGCCAACTGAGATGCAAAACAAAGCCAGAGGAAGGGACCAGGGTCCCAATGTCCCTCTTAAGGGCACACTCCCAATGACCTAACTTCCTTCCACTAGGCCCCACCACCTCCCAAAGTGCCACGGGCTGGGAACCACACCTTCCACACAACGGCCTTTGGAGATCCAAACTCTAGCACTGGCCTCACTTATTATATAGTCATAATAACAGCCCCATGCATGTTACCCTCCAAGGCAAGAGAGGCTGCAGATGGAGTGGAGGAAGGATTTTGAGATGGGGACATCATCCTGGATTGTCCAGGTGAGACGGATATAATTCCGAAGGTTCTTATAAGGGAACGGGGGAATCAGGAGAGGCACTAGCGCTGCAGACCCACTTGAGATGTCGGACTTCCACTAAGGTCAGGGCAGTCTGTGCTACAAGCGGAACAGGAGACCAACACAGCTTCTCAGGTGAAGGGGCCCTGGTTCTCAGACCAGGGGGTCTTGGTGTGGTACAAGGGCATGGGACAGAACAGAGGCCATAGAGAAATTAGGGGCTCAGAAACGTGGCGCTGAGTGGGGTTGCTCCTGTCTGCAGTCTGATTGTGTGCGCGTCACCTTCCTGGCTGTATGGAAACCCAGTGATTCTGTCTCCAAACCAGAGGAGGCAACTGCTTGCCGCTGGAGCTCTCTGTGAGCGTGGCCTGACTGCAGAAGCAAGGCCCTTCCCTGCTGGCTCAAAGACCACCTGAAAATGTCACCCCCATGCAACGTAGAGCCCCTCTGGTTTTGTTTGGTTCTGTTTGCCGCAGTCTTTCCACCAACGTCCACTGGAGGGTGCTGTGTACATGTTTATGAAGGAGGCTTTGCCTGCTGACACCTGAACATCTTCAGAGCCAGCAAACAAGCAGAGAAACAGGGACAAAGACACAGCCACACTCGGTGCTGACATCCAGACACAGGGGCAAGCACAAACTCACAAATCACCCACATAGTGTGCACACCCACATACATCTGTGTATCTGTGTATATACACACTAGCACGTGTGCAAACATACTCACGGACACAGTCACATGGCCATATGCAGTAGATTCCTTCAGAGGCACACACAGATCCACACAGATTCACACACACACACACACACACACACACACACACACTCAGACCATTCGCTCAGACACGCATATGGCCAGTTACACGTTGGCAGACGATCACAGCCACGTGTACAGTGTCATAAATACGCATTCAGACACAGAGACCTAAGCGTGAAAAGACAGACGCACAGACACATCATAACAACCAACACACGTGCACATACATGTGCTCCTAGCCTGGGCCTTTGTTGTCTCACTTTTTGTGGGAAAGGCAGTCCCTGAAAGGATGATTAACATTGTGTTGTTTTCTAAGGAAAACAATGGAAATGTCAACTGCGTAATCTCCACGGAACTGTTTTATTCCTTAAATGTTAATGAAGGGCATTTCAGATAATACACGCGGTCTCTTAAGAGAAAAATAGTAGCCCTGCTCTGACAAAGCAGAAAACCTAAGCTACAGTTTTGCAAACACCTCATTAACATATGGGAGGCTCCCAGCCACTCTAAAAGAGATCTGTTAAAAAAAAAAAAAAAAAATCTGATGCAATTTCAATAGAAAAATCAAGATAAGCCAAAAAAAAAAAAAATCATGTAAAGTTGAAGAATAATAAATCCAAACAAGTCCTTGCTTCTCAGAAAGGGAGATAAAGCAAGATGGAGCCTTTGCCAATGATTATCAGATGGCCAGCGCTGGAAATTTGCCTCTGATAAGACAAAGGCATTAAAAAAAGGAAAACATTAAAAAATGGGCGAGAGAGAGAAAAGAGCCTATGAAAAGAGCTGATTTGATAGCAGCATGGCATCGCTGAGAAAAGTCAGATGTCAGAAATGCAGCCCGGTCTGCCAGCCAAGCCCTGCCAGGAAGCAGAGGAGAGGGCGCAGGAGGATCCCGTGAGCGTGGGTGGCTTTGTGCGGACTACACTGTCGCGCTCTCTCTCTCTCTCTCTTCACAATCCTCAGGAGGCGGGGGACAGGAATGGAGCCCACTCAGGACACGCAGGTCCAAGTCCCGCCTCTGCCACCTCCATGTTCAGCCACACTGGGCAGGTCCCCGCTCCTCCTTGGACCTGGGTCTCCCCAGGTGGACAATGAGGAACTTGCCTTTGCTGACCCCCCAGGTTCCTTCCTTCCCTGACACTTCATCATCACCACCCCTCCGCTGCCGCCGCCGCACCTCCCAGACCCCGCTGCCTCCTGTGACCGGAATCATTGCAAGTGACTCTATTTGTGTATTTAACAAAGTGCCCGTTCCAGCCCATCAGCTCGATCCCAGGGAACAATAGCTCAGGAATAGATAAAAGGCATTCATCAGGCAGCCAGGCCCAATTATCATGTCACACTGAATGAATGTATTTTAAAATCTTTTTTGACAAGAAAATGTTCCAAGTAGGTACCTTCAAATTAGCTGGAAAATCCAGAAAATTTGCTATTAGGCCCTCTTTGAAGAACCTTTATCCCCCCCCACTGTTCCAGTGGAATTCCTTGGATATTATTAATTCCTTCTAAGAGTCTGCCCTTGTGCCTCCTGCTGGGACGGAAACACTCTGCCTGTCTGCCCAACTCCCCAAGAGCCGCCGCTGAGATGATACACACCAGGGCCCAAATGGGGATCACCTGTCCATCAACTTCAAGTGTCCAGTGGGCTCTGGTGGAAATGCAGTTCATTCCATCCCACCACCATTTCCTGAGCTGCTGCCCTGTGCCTGAGCTCGGCCACAGAGCGGAGTCCTCCTAGCTCTTGCCCTTGAAGGGGGACTCCACGACAGGGGACATGCTTACAAGCAGACCAGTGCCAGCCGGAGATTGTATAGCACAGTGATCAGCCAGATGGACTTAATTTAAAGCCCAATTCAGCCACTGGCTGTGTGACCTTGGGCAGGTGACTTCGACTCTCTGAGCCTTCCTTGCTCTCCTTATCTCTAAATGGGGAGATGGCACCTGAGTCCTGAGACTGGAGAGTTCCGCAGGGCACAGAGCGTCCTTCTTTCTGGCCCATATTATGGTGGAGGATGCATTCCAGGGATAAGGGCTGATTCCAAATTCATCTCCCCTCTATTTTTCAGCTTCCTGCTGCAGGTGGTTCAGTTTGGCTTTGGTCTGGATTTATTTCTCTTCGGGAGACAGTTGGACGAAGAGAATGGCCTGGTCAGAGACAGACTTCTTGGGTTCTTCGGTTTTCTCATGAAATCTTCATCATCTCTGAAAGGAAAAGCTCGGTGGAAGTGCCCTCAGGGTCTGTACCCATCTCAGTCTGAACCCACTCCTTCCCTGGAACCCTGGGCTCTGTCTTATAAAGTGCTGTCCCCCATGTCCTCTCCTGCCCCTCTGCATGGCTGCACAGCAGGTGGTGTGGGTGGACAGCCTTTCCTACCTCCAGAAGAAGCAGCCCAAGCAGGGCTGGAGGAAGGAGGTGGAAGGGGTGGGATCAGCAGGTCGGGGCTGAGTCGGGTCCCTGCTGCCCAAAGACCTGGGAACGGGGCTGGACCAGCCATCCCAGAGCCCAACTGTAAACCACAGACAGATCCAGACTAAGAAATCCCTCATGAGCCCTTCAGTGCTTTTCCACTTCCATAAAAACCCAGGGCCTTGGGATTCCTGCTGGCATTCTTCCTTCCTTCCCATCTTCTTATCCACACAGGGCCCTGGAGCAAGCCCTCTGGGGACCAAGCCCTGGACCTTTGCTGATGACCCTGTGGGAACAGGGCCTCCAAGCCCACCCTGACAGCTGCGTGCCAGAGCCTCTCCACACGGCTCATTGCTGGTGTCACCCAAGAGCATGGGAGGTGGTGTGGAAAAGGGACACACTCAGGAGAATGACAGCTTTGTCTTCTCCCTCTGTACCATCTGCAAGCGAGAATCAAGTCTCACCCCTGCCGGACTTGGAGATCCACCCAGCATTCCCTGACCGTCCCTCCCAAAGGGCACCAGGCTGAGCCCCTGCCCCTGTCTCAGGGCCTTACAGCCCGATAGGGCAAACAGATGTACAAAGACGTTGGCATCCTCCACTTGTTTAAGTGCTGGCCTCAAAGGCTGCTCAGAGAGGAGGTGCCAGTTCTGTCTGCCAGGACAGGGAAGAGGCAGGATCTTACAGGACAAGCAGCGAAGGTCAGGGAGGGACTTCTGCCCGAGGAAACAGCCTAGGTAAAGGCTCAGAGCAAAGAAGCCTGTGCTTGGGAACAATAGGAACTTTGATCTGAGATCTGTGTGGAATACAGGAGGGTGGGAACAGGACCAGGACGATGAGACTGGCAAGTTGGGCCTAGGGAAAGGTCTCAAAGAAGAGGAGGAGGAGGAGGAGGAGTGCCACACAGCCATTCAGGACATGGAAACGGCTATGTTAAACATTCTGTCTCTATGACAGTTGAGCGTCATAGAAAGGCCCAGAGGAAATGAGATCCATCCATTAAGCAACCATTCAACCGGCCAGGCCTCCTTCCAGGGTCTGCTACACATGCCAAGGTCGGGGCCCAAGAGATGGAATCCCAAAGACAGAAGCAAGAACCCAGCACCCAGGGCCGTGGCCAGGTGCAGGCTGCTGGCCTCTGAGGCTCCACCTCTGACCATCTTTGGAGGTGACACCTTTGAGAGGCGGCCACAGAGGCCCAGAGCTGCCAGATCCCCCTTATCTCTCTTGTAAACACAGATGTATTACTACCTTGTCAGAGGCCGGCTCTTTCAACTTGCCTTGGGGAAAACAGACATTTCCACCCCTTCAGCCTCCTGAAAACATGCCATGGCGAGGTGTCAGGCTTGAACGCAAACTCACTGCAAATCTCTTCTCTGAGAGCAGAGGAGGGCCACGTGGGCCTCTGCTCTTTCACCTGACCAGGACTCTATATTAGAGAGAATATTCTCTAATCCCAGCGGCTCGGGAGGCTGAGGCAGGAGGATCACGAGTTCAAAGCCAGCCTCAGGAACGGCAAGGCGCGAAGCAGGGTCAGTGAGACCCTGTCTCTAAATAAAACACAAAATAGGGCTGGGGATGTGGCTCAGTGGTCCAGTGCCCTGTGTTCAATCCCAGGTACACCCCTCGACAAAAACAAAGAAAGAAAAACGAAAAAAGAGAAGGAATATCTGGAAGCCCATGAGAAGGACAGTGATATTGGGGGCAGAGAAACTGAGGCACCAGGTGAGGTCTCCAGGTGAGTGACAGTAAGGCACAAACAAGGTCTGTGTGACTCTGGGGCCTCCATTGCTTGTGTGATGAAGGACTTTCTGTCAGGAGCAAGGCTGAGGATGAGAGGCTCTCTCTTTTGTAGGAGGGGTTACGAGTCACAAGCAGGAGACAAGAATTGGTTGGGCATCGCCTGGCCCCTGCCCCCGCAAAAGGCCCAGCTTTGGTTTGGTCATGATTTCTTCAAAGTGATCAAACAGGCAAAAGAAACGTGCGTGACTCGTTCTCAGCCACACTCACTCTGATCCTGACTATGGGAGTGACAGAGGGTGCACTGTCCCCCATGAAACTCCTGCAGACTGGGACTGGGACTGAATGGTTTGAGCAGCAAGATGCCAGCCACGGGCCAGGATCAACCCAGCCGCACTCCCGTCAATACCTTCCCCCTGGTGTCCTCAGCCCTGGCGCAGGGACGACTGGAGTCAATACCTGCTTTAATGTGTTTTAGTCTCATTAACATGGACTGGATTAATCAGCCCACATGGGCTTTTCAATTAGGGAGAGAAGTTCCTGCCAGTGTTTACGGAGGGATTAGATCCCTGCTTAGCTGTGACAGGCCCTGCTGCCCCTCCCCCTCCAGCCACCCTCTTCCTCCTCCCTCCTCCTCCCTCCTCCTCCCTCCTCCTCCTTCCATCCTCTACTTCCTGACCTCCCCTTCCTTCTTTCTCTTCTGCTTCCTTCTTTCCTTCCCTGAATTTCATGAAAAATAGACTTGCCTTGTTTCTCTTTGGGGGATGTTTGCCTAGATGGGCTGATGTGAGTAGGCCTGCAACCAGGGTCACCTTGCCATCTTAGGTGACATCTATTCCCGCTGCCCAACCACGTTCCACTCCAGCCTGTGCTTGCATACCCCCAGACCCTGGGAGATCACTACCTCACCAGCCAGCCCTGCCACGGCCTGAAGGCTCTGAGCACAAGAAGGAGCTTCTCGAAGATGAGTTTCCCCCATACCCTCGGCCCACATTTCAGGGTCCATTGAAGGCCATGGGCTTCTGCTCTGTGATGACCTTTTGTGACTGAGAGGCAGAAATCTCAGGCTTCAGGGGAGCCTCCCTCTGTGCAGAACACTGCTGCTCCCCGTGTCTCCTCTTTGCATGGACGTCCTCCTTGTGTCACACAAGGCAGCCTCCACCGTGTTATAAATAGCCTTTGTTCTCTCTTTTTAAATAACAATTTAAAAATTCCATAAGCCTGATTCCATGTGGTGTGCCCCTCCAAGTAGTTCAGGAGTAGCCCCATGACCACTTTACCACCCACCATCAATGGATGACACATGCTTTTTATTTTTATTTATTTATTTATTTATTTATTGGTATCAGGGACTGAACCCAGGACCACTTAACCACTGGACACATCCCCAGCCCATTTTACTTTTTATTTTGAGACAGGGTCTCACTAAATTGCCTAGGGCCTCACTAAGTTGCTGAGTCTGCCCTTGACCTTGACCTTGCAATTCTTCTGCCTCAGCCTCCCAAGCTTCGGGGTGACAGGCCTGCACCATCACACTTGGCTTACCCTGTTTTTCAAATGTCTTCACAGCATCTTTGTTCATTTACCTTTTCCTTGGGAGAAATTCATAATAGGGAGCTGCCTGGCCCATTTACCTTGATTCGAGTCTTGGTACAAGCTGTTAGCTAGCCTTAGAAAATGTCCATGCCAGGTGGCTGCCACCCCACTACCAGGGTATTTCGCTTCCATTAGAAACATGTCCTGTACCAGGTGTTCTCTTTGTAATATTTTTTCCTGTTTTGTGGGAATAAAATCATCTTCAGGTTGTTTTAATGTGATGTCTTTCACGATTGATTTAAAAAGAAAAACACATCTTTCCTTGTGGGCACTATTTGTCTTACCCTGGAATGAATTGTCTGTACCTTTTCCTCATTTGCATATTGAGGTATTGATGTTTTTGTTACAAACTCCAATGAGCTCTCAGCCTCGAAGGACATTAAACCTCAGTCTGTCCATCAGATGTTCCCTCCCAGCCATTCACTTTTATTATTTATTGTAATCATCTTATTCTTTCTGCTTTGTGCCCATCATTGAGGACCACAGCACGATGCTGGTCACTGACAACGGCCCCCATAACTGATGCTACTGAGGTCCCCAAGAATAATATCAATAAAAGCACAGTCCTGGCTGCTCTGGGCATATTTTCTCCACTTCCTCAAAGAAAGTAGGGAGGACATGATGCCTATTTTACAGCTGTGGCTCCCAGAGGCTCCCAGAGGCCAATGCTCTGCGCAGGTGGACCATCGGCGTGCAGGGCGGAGGTGGGGCAGTGGCCGTCTCTGGGTCCGCTGCCCTCTTCCCACCACACCAGCAGTCGGCAGAGCAGTAAGAAAACATCTGCTGCCAACCTCTCCAGGTCTGTGACTTCAAACTCCCCTGGCAGAGGAGGGAATTACCATATTTGGGGGCAATTTACATCAAATTACCATGCACCAGCCAACAGCTGCCGCCTGGAGCGGGAGGCGGGCGCGCGGAGACGATCACATTTGTACACATGATAATGAAAGCCCGCGGACGGGCCTCCACAGCCTCCCATAAATATGGTCATTATGATCTTGTTGGCATTGCTTGTTGAATTCCATCTTGCAAATTGTTTCCTGGTTGCCTGGGGGAGCTGACGTGGGCTCTTCTCACTCTCCTTTTCTCTGAGATGTGACAGGGTTTGGGGCTCACCCAATTTTCTCAGACTGTCCTTGGCCAGACTAAGGCTGCTCAGGACAGCTTCCTCCCAGTCCCACCAACAGGTGTCAAGCTCCTACTGTGTGCCTGGCGTGGGGGATGCTAGCTAAAAGGAGAAAAGCTCAGAGCCTTTGGGGCAGCTGACAGGCCCCTCTCGGTATAGACTACATTGACAAGTGCTGCCAGACAGGCTCGGGGGCCGGAGTGAGGTTTAAAGTCCAAAATTTTAAAAGAACTTTTCCATCCTCTGGGCTGAGCCGTGAAGGGATGGCACAGGGACCTGGAGTTTGGGACAATGCATGTGGCTCGGAGTCCTGGTTGTAAATCACAGAAATCTCGTTGACCTGTTGGAGGCTAGGGGACAGGAGACGGGATCTGGTACCAGGATGCAAACAATCTCATGAAATCCAAGGCTGGATCATTTCATACCCCAGAGAGGACTGAAGCAGGCTGTGGAAAGCTGACAGGAAGCTGGACGGTTGCTGAGTCCAGCCCACACATCTGCTTCTATCTGCACAGGGGCTGTGACCACCTGTCTGTGACTGCGTGTCCTCCACTCTTCCCTCTGCAGGTTGGAACATGGACCCCCAAAGTGTCATGTTTATGTGTGACATAACCATAGCCATAGATAGGGTGTCCCAATTCTGGAATGAGCTCTAATGGGCCCAACAGGTGCCAAGTACCTGCTCCCAGCTCAGCCTCCTGCAGCCGAGAGAGTAAGCTCACCTCCTGACACCTGGCGGCTGAGAGCCCGCCCTCCCAGTGTGGTCAGGACAGGAGACTCCAAGGAAGGTGCATTGAGAGAGAACCACATGGTGTCTACCATAGCCTTGCTTAAGCACTTACTTAATAATTGAAATTTTGGGGGGGCTGGGGAGATGGCTCAAGCGGTAGCACGCTCGCCTGGCATGCGTGCGGCCCGGGTTCGATCCTCAGCACCACAAACAAAGTTGCTGTGTCCGCCGAAAACTAAAAAATAAATATTAAAAAAATTCTCTCTCTCTCTCTCTTAAAAAAAAAATTGAAATTTTTATTGAGATAGCTGCAAATTACCCACAGTTGCATGAAATAATGCACAGAGAGCGCTTGGCCCTGTTTCCCTCCCCCCCCCCCCCCCCCGCCGCCCCTCACCACCTGCCCATAATGATGTTTTTCGGAACTAGAGCACAATATCACAACCAGGATAACTGATATTGATGTAACCACAAACTCTTACTCCAATTTCACCAGTTCCATGTGTTCTCAAGTGTGTATATTAAGTTCTATACCGTTTTATCCCCTGTGAAGGTCTGTGTATCTCACACCACAGCCAAAGACACCAAATCGTTCCAACACCACAATGGTCCCTGTGTTGTCCTTATGGTGGGCTAAATAACACAGCCACCACCTTCCCACTAGAGAGCCATGTCCCAGTGGCTGGAATCTATGAGTGACTTTGTATGGCAATAGGGACTTTGCAGTTGTGAGGCAATTAAGGGTTCTTGAGATGGAGAGATCATCCTGGGTTATGAAAGTGAGTCCTGAATGTGATCATGAGGCTCTTTTTTTGTGTGTGTGGGGTGGGGAGGGTTAACCAGGAATTGAACTTGGCCACTGAGCCACATCCCTAGCCCTATTTTATATTTTATGTAGGGTTAGGGTCTTGCTGAGTTGCTGAGGCGGGCTTTGAACCTGTGATCCTCCTGTCTCAGCCTCCTGAGCCGCTGGGATTACAGGCGTGTGTCACCACACCTGGCTCATGAGAGCTCATGCAAGAGGTAGGCAAGAAGGTGATGAGAGTCTAAGTGACAGGGGAAGGGCCGTGAGGATGCAGGCAGCCTTCAGAAGCTGGAAGAGGCGCCCAAGTGGGGTCTCCCTGGAGTTTCCAGAGGGAACCAGCCCTGCCAACACCTTGCCCTTAGCCCGGTGAGACTGATTTTGAACTTCTGATCTCCATAACTGTGAGAGGATAGATTTGTGTTGTCTTAAGCCACTGTGTGTTGATTTATTAAAGAAGCGATAGGAAACAAATATATACCCTTTTATAATGATCCCTACCCCCGGCCCAGCACTCTTCCCAGCAACCACTAATGTCTTCCCCATCCCTAAAATATCATCGTTTCAAAGATGCTACATAAATGGAATCATGCAGGTTGTGACCTTTGGGGATTTGCCAATTCTGGCTGTTGGAGAGGGTGGTGTGGAGGTGTCAGAGAGCTGCGGTGGGATGAAGCTGCAGAAGCTGACGTGTGGCTGAGATGCCCAAGCAGGAAGAGGGGTGGGAGGGGTCTGTGGCATTTAGGGGATGGTATTTAGGAGGATTCTGGGAAGGAGACCAAGAAGGACTGCTTTGGAAAGGTGAGTCATCACAAGGAAAGGTCTGTGGGGCAGAAGCCACTGTGGCTGCGACACTTACTCAGAGGCCGGGGTAGCCACATTTTGCAGATCTGTCCCATTTCTGGCCCTGCTCTGAGCGCTTAGGTTCATCAGTCACCCACCTGCTGGGAGATAGATACCACTGCATTCATTTTAGGTGAGGAGACACTAGGGGTAAAGGTCACGCCCAAGGTCACTCAGAGGTGGTAATGGAACCTGGGCTGTCCCTTGGAACTGGATGAGCGAGAGATTGGAATGGGTTAGTGGGGATGACAGGGATTGGGTGCCTAGGAGGAGGGCTGTGGGCTTTAAATTCCACCCTGGGGGTGTCCTTGGTGGGGACAGCACTAAGGATGGGAAGGAGGGGGAGGAGGACTTCAGGGGACTCTTTGAAGAGAAGGAGCAGTCCAGAGGGCGAGAGAGGCTGGGGACGCAGGACCAGGGACAGGGAAAGACTGACCAGCAGGAGCCAGAGTCCAAGGAGCCTCGGTTTCCTCTCCTATAAGGAGTTATAATAACACAGGTCTCAGAGTGGGCAGTCCAGGGGACATGGCCAGCGGTGTCCCTAGTGGAGGACGCACTATCACAAAAGGGCCCTTTCCTTTGCCCAGGTTTCCCTGTAAAGGAGGGAGTGGGTCTCCTGGGGCCCCTTTGCCCCGCCTCTGAGCTGCTCCACCCTCCCGGTCTCCTGGCGAGCAGTGGCCCAGGGATTCCAAACAAAGACATCAGGGAACCAGAACTAGAGCTATCAGAAGCCATGCAGGCGGCTGCCAAGTCCCCGCCCCCCAACATACACACGCGCCCCTGGGCCCCGCAAACACCCCCTGGCTCGGGCCCAGCAGGGGCCTTCTGGTGAGAACCTCCCTGGAGTGCAGCCTGCGGGGACAGAGCTGTCAGGCCCCTCCCCTCCCCCAGGGACGCCTTTGTCTTTGTCTTCTCTGCAAAGCGGCAGCAGGAGGCGGGCTTGGAAGAGGGAAGCGAGGCTGTCCCTGCACCCAGGAAGCAGCCTCGAGAGGGAGGGGTGGCCGAGAGGGAGGGGTGGCCGGACAGAGACGTCTTTCCTCAGCAGCCTCTGGAAGCTGAGTCAGCCCTGGCCCAGGGAAGGGGCAGCTCGCAGGACGGAGCTCGTGGCCTCCCGGAAAGTGGTCAGAAAGGGCTTCGTGGAGGAGGTGGCCTCGGAGCTGTCCTGCAGGGACAGTGGGCTAGGGAGGCAGAGATGAGGGAGAAGATCGTCCCCAGTGGAAAACCGCGTGACCAACAGGAAAGGACTGGAACAACTCTGGGTCTGGGGACCCTGTGTGAGTGGCCCTCAGAGTGTAGGTGGACAGCTGGGGAAATGGGGCCCACAGGATGGTCGACTCCGGGCTGAGGAGCGAGGCCTTGGCCTCTTACCCAATGGGAAGCCAGGGCACATTTTGGAACAGGGGAGTGACTTAATAAGGAGGATGACACTGATCGCTGGAGTGGAGAATAGGGTCAGCAGGTGAGGTGAAGGCAGGGACACCAACAGGAGAGATCTGGTGGCCAGACTGGGCAGTGGCTGTTAGGGGGACACGTGTGCGCGTGTGAAAACTACTTTACAGATGGAAGAACTCGTCGCACATGGCACTGATGGCAAAAGGCTGAAGGAGAAGCAATCAGAGATGACCCCAAGGCCACCCACGCTGGGTCAGATAGACAGCGGGAGGGTGGGAGGTGGCCTTGACTGCGGTCCGTGTGTCGGGGGGAGATGGCTTCACTCTGGGTGAGTCTCTGTTGCCTTCTGCGTCCTTCCTTGTCTCCCAAGCACATATGGGGCTTGGAGCAGGTGCCTGGAGCATGCTGCTCGAGGCAGAGCTGGGTGCTGACCCAGCAGACCCAGGGCTGACCTGGGAGGGACTTTCGGGAAGAGAGAAGGAGGCAGCGGTGGGTGAGAGCCAAGATGTGGAGCTACCGAGCTTCGGGGTGAAGGGGAGCACCGTCCTTTCAGGGCCCTCTCCACCCATCATTCCATCACCAGTGAGCACTGGCCCGGTGCCAAGGGGGTGGCAGAAGCACGGCAGCTTCCAGAAGCAGCCCTGTCCATCAGAGGTCTCCAGCTAATGGGGGAGAATGGCGTGCCTGTGGTAGATGCCACATTAAGACCCACAATGCTCAGTGCCATGAGACAGGGACAGGGTGACAAATCAGGGAACCCACTCTCAGGGAATTGAAGACAATGAAACAGTCTGGACCGAGGCGTCGGAGTTTACCCATGCAGCCCCGAGCCCAGGAGGACCTGGGGAGGGAGAAGGAGGACTGGGGAAGCAGCTCTGGGAAGGCAGGTTTGGGAGATGCGGTGACCAGGGCTCTGGCTGCAGGTGGGTGCTGCCCTGGAGGCAGCAAGAAAGGAGGGTGGGGAGGGCAGAGGACGGGGAAGGGAAGCGGGGACGGTGGGGGAGGCATCGGAAGATGATGGAAGGTTTTCATAACGGACGAGCTGAGATGGCTGCCGGGCCTGAGAGGTCAGAGGGTCCTGGCCACCCGCCTGCCAGGACCTCCCCGTTTACATTATGTCTGGTCCTGATCCTTTATATTACATTTCCGGATCACCCTCTCATAAATCCTCCTCCTGCCTGGGGCCGGGAGCCCTGGAACAGAGAGCAGCTCTGATTTACAGACAGGACTGGCAGGAAAGGGGGAGCAAGACTACCCGGAGAAGAGCACGGGCTTCCCTGGGGAAGGCACTGTGATTAAAGCAGAGCCATTGCCCTTCCTGAGAGCCTTCCTGGGGCACACTGGGAGGGCAAGATTGCTGACCGCCACCTGGGCATCGGTGCATGGGCCACACGTTACCCAGAACCAGGAGGAAGGGTCCCAACTCAGATGCACACCCATGGCTCCAGCCAGCTGTCCACAGAGGTCCCCAGCAACCCCCACCTGCTAGGAGCCTGCGCTGTGTGACTCCTTCCCCGGGGCTGGAATGCTGAGGTGTCCAGGATGTGACCTAGTGACTTGGTTTCACCCAGGGGAGCTTAACCACCAAGCCACATCCCCAGCCCTTTTAAAATTTTTCATTTTGAGACAGGATCTCACTAAGTTGCTGAGGCTGACTTTGAACTTGCTATCCTCCTGCCTCAGCCTCCCGAGCTGCTGGCATGACAGGCGTGCACCACTGTGCTCAGCCCAGCAACACACCACTGTGCTCAGCCCAGCGACAATCGTGCGAATGAGATGAGCAGCAGATTCCCAGTCCAACCATCAGATGAACCCTGACCCAACATCCTGATTACAATCTCAGAGAGGCCACAAAGCAGAAGACATAGCTAAGTCCTGCCAGATTCCTGAGCTACAGAAACCGGGACATAATAAACGTGTATGTTTGAAGCCACTGAGTCTTAGGGTGATTGGGTACACAGCAATGGAAGACTCACACACCTGTGATGTGAGCTGGTCCACTCCTTGCTCGACTCTTCATGTTCCCATCTGTATAAATGGGCTAATAATACTCAGCCCAAGGGATTGAGGACGCTCAGACACAAAGGCAGAGGGCAAGAGCTCTGTAAACTGCTGTGTCCATGGGAAGCATTTTTTGTCACTATGACTACCTTGGTGAAGGACTTGGGGAACACAGTTCTCATCTGACTTCTCAGTGGATAGGCCTGGTGGCCTGGGATAAGTCAGGTAAACCAGCCTGCCCTGGGTTTTCTCATCTGTAAAATGGGGCTATTGGGAGAACGAGAGGAAAATTCGAATTGCCCAGCATGTGCCGGCACATAGTAGACACTTAACACTGAAACAAAACCTCCCCCTAAAATGGCCCTCCGGATTCATACTCTTCTTATCACAGTTCTGACTCAGCTGGAGGGCTGGGCACCGAGAATGCTGGCTCTGCCCACCTCACAAGGGCCAGGACACAGCAGAAAGAACCCAGACCTGGGGGCTAGAAACCTGGATTTAGTCTCTGCTGCTGTGACAGCCAGATGTGTGATATTGGGCAGGCCCCTTCCTTCTCTGGGCTGGTCTGGCATGGAGCTAGTCTCCACCCCATGACGCCTGGCCACGGGAAGCACTCTCCAGCTGGTACCCATGTCGTGGTGTGAGGATATTCTTTACAGTGCAGGGGAGGGCCAGGAGGAGGACCAGCATGACCTTGAGGACCAGATAGTTAAACAAGGAGAGAAGACACAGCAGAACCACAGGGGACATGGCTGGAGGGCATCTGTGCTGGCGCCCAAGGCCAGGCAGCACTGAGATGCTCGGGGACAGTGACTCTTCTGTTATGGGCCCCCGGGAGAGGGGTGCACATGAGGGTGGAAGGGGGGCTAGAGCCTGGCTGGCAGGGCCTGGAACGTCAAGTAGAGCCGCTCAGACTTCATCATGAAGCAGGAGCATCCTGGGGAGCACTTGCCGGGCCCCAGTAACGTACTAAAAGGCCATGCCGAGGTGCTAGGGCAGAAGGACCACCCAGGGGACTGAGTCAAGGATCTTAGCTCTCGGCACAGGGTGTGAGTCACATCCATTCGTGAGTCACGTCCCACTCACCAGGCAGGAGCCTTGAGCAAGTCCTCACCTCCGTTAACTCAGTCTCCCGCCTCCTGGACACGGGGGTGGCTGGCGACACTGACTCCATTCTAGGGTTGTGAGGACCCCCGAGAAGCATAGGTTACGCCCCTGATGCCACCTCTCTTCCATGCTACCCAACCACAGCACCCCCCTAGGCTTCCCGGACTTTCACCCCACTCAAGTGCCCCTCTGTCCCACCTCCCTTCTTTTCTGTTGTCTGTCTGTCTGTCTGCTCCCAGCAGGGGTTTCTGATACATGCACAGAGCATCTCCGCATTCTTCAAAAGACGTGTTTGGAAACAAGAAATTGCTAGAGAGATGATTCAGGCCTTGGCCTCAGCTTGCGTCTGGACGTAAGCAGGCCCATCTGTGGAGGCTGCACTGCCAAATTCTGTCACTCTTGCTCCATATGGTCCGTGCTCCCCCTTCCCTCCCAGATCCCGCAGTCTGTGCCCGTCTCTCACTCCTCCTCGGCGGCGTCACGGAGAATGGAGTGAGGGGCGTCTTCGCTCTGAGGAAGTGGGACTCTCTCTGTTCCCCTCCTTCCTTGCCTGGGACAAGTAAGGGGGCCAAAGCTGGTGGGGGGGGGGCTATGCATGGGCTCTTCTGGACCCTCTCCCTTCTTGTCCACATGGAGCCACAGTGTGGAGTCCCAGAGCTGAGAGGGACAAGGGAGGCTGTCAGTTCCTCTCTTCTCTCTGCAGACAGTAGCATCCTGAGACGCTAGCCCTGTGGGTCCCCTGTCCAATTCCCGAGTCCCAAGTCTGATGTTGGACCCCTTTCATCTGCATCCTCACCTGCAGGAAGTCTGAAGACCCCTTCTGTTCATGTCAAGCTGTGTGCCCTCGAGTTATCAATTAACCTCTCTGACTTGTCACCTGTGAGCCGTCATTCCTGCCCTGTTCACCTCCTAGGCTGGTTGCCGGGGTCTAGTATAATGATGATTCTGAAGGGGCTTTGTAAATGTAAAGCAGCAGGTCTCAAAGTGTGGTCCCTAAGCCGTCAGCCAGGGACTCATTCAGGAAAGTAACTTCTGGGGCCCTTGGCAGACCTGCCCACCCAGAGCCCCTGGAGGTGGAGCCTGGCCTTGTGCAAACATGGGTTTTGCTCAAGCTCCTGGTGTCTCTGATTCCCACCAACATTTAGAAGCTCTGGGAAGATGAACTCAAGGTCAAGACCAGCTTCCCTGCTTTCTGTATTGGCTCGGGTGTGGCCTCAAATGTACCAGGACCTGGGCCACACGTGGCCGCACAGGCATTTCATGGCAAATGGGTATCAAGTGTCAAGTGATCTGCATGATTTCTCACCTGAGAAAATCCACTTCTAAATAAACTTGAGAGATGTTCATGATCGTAGTGAAAAAGCAGCTTCCCAAGAAGATTCAAACATGGGATGGCAAACTCAAAAGCCTTCAGGAGCTTAGCAGGTGACGTGAATGTGGAGGGAAGCTGGGGCAGGTGAGGGAGAGGCCGAGTCTGGCTGCAGCAGAGCCCAGGCCCCAGCAGCAGGCATGAAAAACAATGAGCCCTGTGCCGGCCAAGCCAAACACATATGTTAGACAGATCTGGTTCAAGGCCTGCCAGTTTATAACTGGTATAAATGCTGGGGGGAGGAGCTTGGTCTTAACAAGGCTGTGCCTTGGCCACAGACTTCATTGCTCTGGAAAAGAGTGGCATGCAGTTAATATTGCCAGGTTCAGCCTGGGCAAAAAAAAAAAAAAAGATGATTTCTTTAATTCATTCATTTATTCATTCATTCATTCATTTATTATTCCACATGAACTCTTGTCTAGGTCCAGGTGAAGTTCTGCGGACCCAGAGCTGAATCAGACACTCCCTTTACCCTCTGGGGTCTGGGCATGGCAGGGGGTGCTTCCAGCACAGCCTTTCCCTGTGAACACCACTCAGGGATAATGGCACTCGTGGGAAAGTGGCCCAGAGTCAGTTAGCGTAAACATCACTTAGTTAAACAATGTTAAGTGTGCGGTTCCGTGCAGGACTCCTCAGAGCCTTTATTCTGGTAACATGCATTGAACATTAAGTGACCTCAAAGTGTCTGGGCCGGTCTGGGTTTCCTGGTGGGTCTGGATGTCCCAGCTTGTATGGGGGGGCTGATGAATAAGCACACATGGGACCCCTGAAGGTGTGTCTGGGTCAGGGATCTGGCTGCGTTCAAGTTTAGGGGCCTTCTTCCCAGGAGGCCTCCTGATGGGGACTGGGCCAAAGAGATAGCCACTCTCTTCTGGGTCTGCTGAGAGGCACAGAGGGAACCTTACTCAAGGGTGGGATTCACTTTTTGTGGCAGTCAGAGGGACAAGGCTTTGATCCTGAGGCCTCTGGTCACATTTGCATTTGAGGAATTAGGCTGTGCTGTGCTGGGGAGGAGGGATCCCCAGAGGCAACTGAGAGCAGTCAGCATCCTGGGCAACAGGAATACTGAAAACCACTCCGAGTCTGTTCTGGATTTTATTACGAAGAAAGGAGAAAGCGAGTCCTTGTATGCAAACAGGGTTTGATCTCCCGACAGCCTGTGAGCCCTGCTTGGCCTAAGAGCTCAGGAAAAGCCAGCCGGTGGTTTTATGACCTGCTGCGTTCACAGCCCAGACTGGCTCTGATTTCTATGAATAAAATTTAGAGGTTCAGGACAGATCTGAAAACCAATCACTCTGTCTTCCCTATCCTCCCGCTCACTGTTGGTTCAGTCTCGCCGGCTGGCTCCCACTCTCCCTCGCCCCCTCTCTCCTCCCTCCTTCCTCTCTCCAGGCTCTTCCTCTCTCTCGGCAGCACATGAAGTCAGTCCAGTTTGGGAATCGGCTTCTCTTTGTTCTGGAAATCCCCATAGCGAAAGGCAGTGAACTGTACCTGGTCCAGGATAATCTTTCACAGAACTATGAGAGGAACAGGTTCCTGGAGACACAAAATACAAAACAAAACCCACTCCCTAGTCCCCCCTGCAAAGCACAAATCACAGAGATCGTCTCCAAGGATGGACTTCTTGCACTAACGAAAATGGATTCCAGTCCCCACGGTGTCCCCACAGTGTCCCCACAGTGGAAAGAACAGGAAAGTCCCACTGGCTCGATGCATCAAGTTATATTTAAGAAAGACCTGGGGGTAGGAAAGTTGCTTTGGGAGAATTAAGAAAAGCTGGAAGTGAGGGAGGGGGAGACCTTTAAAGCTGCCTGTAAGCCCCTCCCCACCCCCGCCATGTGCCCCACTGGCTCTCACCCACTTCCCCCTGGTAACTCACACCCCCATGGTCCAGGAAGGGAAGGGACTTCCCTGCAACCACCCCACAGTCCAGGGCCCTCCTCTGCAGGCCTCTTCTGGTTTTAAGGCCAGTCCATGGTACAATGGGACAGATCCCAAGGATCTGGATATCTGGGAGCAGCAGGAGGAGAAGTTTGATTGGGAGGAAGAGCAGAAGGCGCCTGCTGCCGCCTGTCTCCGCGACAGAAGGGAAGGGGGCTCTCCCCGCAGACGGGCCTCGGGGATTTCTCTCCCTCACTTGGTCCTCAGTCCCTCTCCTTGGCAGCCCTCGGTCTGTCAGTTTGTGGGGGAGGCTCCAGCCAGAGTTGTGCTCCCAGACAAGGAAAAGCAGAGCTGGAAATCTCCTCCCAGCAGCTGGCAGGATGAGGACCCAGGACCCCCAGCCCGGCAGGCCCAGGGCATCAGCTGGTGCCAATCTGTAACGCACAGCCATGGCCTGCCGGCCGCTCCACCCCGGAGCAGGGCTGGCGTTTCTGTGGTGGTTGGAGATGATAATCCACCTGGGGCTCCGGCTCCAGTCTGGCCAAGACCACAGAGAGCATGATGCGCAGGTCTCAGGTGGCCGTCTGCCTCTCTCCTCCCCACCCTGGGCTGGGTCTGCAGGAGCAACCAGCGGGAGGCCTTTCTCTTGGTTGAGGTTAAATGGTTGCTCATCCTATGAACAACAAGCTCAGCGCGGTCCCCAGCTTTCCCATAGATGAAAAGACAAAGCAAGTGGACTGTCTTTGTGAACACTGGAACACGGGGTCCAGGACAAAAGAGGTCACGGTCCCACCGTGGCCACAGCTAGGACTTCACGTTCCAGGCAGAACCAACACCAAGGCACCAAGCGGGTCTTCAGGGCTGGAGGGTGGAGTGACGTCACCTGCTCCCACACATCATCCGCCGTCACGGCTACTGCTTTTACGTGACTGACCTAATCCAGCATTTCCCAAAACATCTTTCCCTGTGGGACAGGTGTTAGTGGAGAGGAAGGTGTTTTCCATAGCAAAATGATATGGGAAAAGTTGCATGAGAGAATTAGGTCTCTTTAATGGAACGACGTCTCAGAGCCTTTAGTGTGCGCCTGTGCTTCACGAGACTCTAAGAAGGGAGGAGGCAGCGTCTCCTAGGCTCAGGGCCACAGGTCCAGTTTCCCACCAGAGCCCCTCAGGGGAGCAGGGCTTCCTGAGCACATTGTTGAAAAGGTGGATTTTGTAAGGACTGGCATTAACCGAAGAATTGAAAAGAGAGGAAATCTCAGAATGAGGCTGCTGGGAGCCTGGTCAGCAAACTCCCACACCTATGGAGAGATCCCTCAGTCACCGCAGAAAGGGAGACACTGGGCTATCTGACAGCTATTATTTTGTGTTCCATGGGACGTTTTCTCCCCCAGCCTCTTCTATCTAAGTTATTCTCCCTCCAACCTGACTTGTTTATCACTTAAGATTAGATTTGGCTGCAAATAAAGACTCCACAATAAACTAAATAAAAATATTTTTTTTTCTCTCACACAAAGCTGTATAGAGGAGGCAGTTCAAGGTTGGTAGGGAACAGACATGACATCAGGGAACCAGGCTTGTTTGGTCTTGTTCTTCCTCTGTATGTAGTTTCTATCATCAACAGCCACTTCATGGTACAGGATAGCTGCTGGAGCTCTAGCCATCGTATCCTCATGCCAAGTAATAACAAAGTAAGAGAGAAGAGAAAAGAGCAGTCTTTCCCTTTTAAGAGTTTCCAGGATATTTTTACTTACATCTCATTGATCAGAACTTGGACACAAGTTGGCCACACCTAATTGCAAGAGAGCCCAGGGAATGCATTAACTGGATGACACTGTGCCCATCTCAGAAACAGAGGTTCCAGCATGAAGGGGAGAATGGATATCAGGAGACTATTTTCACCCTGTCACACATCAAATACTGTTTCCCTGGCTAAAAACTTTGGTCTAGACTGACAAATCTGAGTTTTTGGTTTCCAGCTGGATGGATGGGAAGATTCCTTTTCTTCTATGGTTACTGAGCTGAAGAGTCTGGAGAGTTGGAAACCCTGACTCGCTCCTCCCCCAGCATTCAGAGAAACCCTCTGCAGATGGAGAGGACAAAACCAATATGCAGAGAGACACAGGGCGAGAGCTGGAGGACCCAGTGACAGAGGTGTCGATGGATGGATTGATCCCTGGCTCCCGTCACTGCTGAGCCCAGCCTGGCCCCTGCCCTCTCCCGGATGCATGCGCCAATAAATCCCCCTTCTGACTTGCACCACTTCAACTTGGGTTTCCATCACTGCCTATAAAGGAGCTCTGGCTACTAGAGCTATCGTCTTTCATTTCTGAGAGCGGGGACCACATGGATCACTTTTTTTGCAACGATAGTTCCCCTCACCCCGAACTAAGTCACAGAAGGAAAATTTGTTATTTGGTTTCCTATTGCAGAACACGGAATGGCTTTACTTTTACTTTCAAGGGCCTGTATTAGCTCTTTACTGTTTTCAAAAATTCCTTTTAAAAAATAAAAACACATTAGATCATCTGAGTGTCACAATCCCCTCGAGATACAGTTTTATTTCTCCTGTCGCCTGGAGGAGGATGCTGAGGCTCAGGAAGGTGATCTGTTAATCACAAGAGCTGCTCGGGGGTGACAATACTCTCTGCCCAAGCAGCTCCCCAAGTGCAGCCTCTAAAGATGAGGGCATGTGGACTCCAACTTGGAAGAGAACACACATTTTGTAGGGCAGATGGGCTAAGAAAGCCTGGCCTGGGGACCTTAACTCAGGGACCATTCTCTGAGTAGAGGACGACCGTTAGACTGTCTCAGGTCTACCAGTGGCTCACAGTAAGGCTTGTTGTTTTAGCTGGCTTTGTCGCTGCAGTGACTAAAAGACCTGACCAGAACAACTGTAAAGGGCTCAAGGTGCCAGAGATCTTAGTCCATAGAGGGCTGGCTCCGTTCCTTGGGGCTCGAATTGAGGCTGAACATCATGGGGGAAGAGTATGGTGGGGGGAAGCAGCTCACATCATGGTCAGGAAGCAGAGAGAGAGGTCTCCACTTGCCAGATACAAATATACAATGTCCACCTCCCCCAGCCATACCCTATTACTTCAGTTGCCACTCAGTTGATCCCTATCAGGGGATTAATTCACTAACGGGGTTAAGACTCTTATAACCCAATCATTTCTCCTCTGAAGCTTCTTCTCACACGTGAGCTTTTGGGGGACCCCTCACATCTAAGCCATAACACTTGTGCAGGTGCTATTTGCAATTGATTCACAAACTCATGCCTGCGTCTTGCAACAAGATGCCCTGGCAAGGACTTGGGTGCAGGGGGTGAAGGGACATCTTCATTGTTGGTACCTGGGCTGATGAGAACCAGTGTCTCTGGATGATGAGAAACTCAGAGGTCAATCTGCATCCTCAGCTGGTGCCCATGACCTTCTCTAGAGAATCTGGGTCCTTGAGGAGTTGGGGAGGACTCTTCAGTTTGGCCCAGGCTTATCGCAAGAGTCACCGACTCCATCGGAGTTCCCCCATTGCAAGCACAATAAACTAGGCTTTAGCAAAAAATCTATTTTAAAGAACCTATTGGGGGGCTGGGGATGTGGCTCAAGCGGTAGCGCGCTCGCCTGGCATGCGTGCGGCCCGGGTTCGATCCTCAGCACCACATACAAACAAAGATGTTGTGTCCGCCGAAAACTAAAAAAATAAAATATTAAAAAAAAAAAAAAAAAGAATCTATTGGAAGGATAATTGGGTTTACGGAATTAATAGGGAGCTAGAGGAACGTGTTTGGAAAATGAGCAGGCACGGAGCAGCTGCAGAAGGTCATGAAGCAGGGTGGAGGACTCAGTCTCAGTCTGGCCAGGGATGACTGCCCATGGATGGATCCCTGCCAATGAACAATTCTAAATGTCCTTCATCATTATATGGTCCAGTCTGGGAAGGCAGACTCCTAGGTCATTTTTTTTTTTTGAATTTTTTTTAATTGTAGATGGACACAACACCTTTATTCTGTTCATTTACTTTTATGTGGTGCTGAGGATGGGAACCCAGTGCGTCACACATGCTAGGCAAGTGCTCTATCACTGAGCCACAGCCCAGCCCCAGACTCCCAGGTTCTTTTAACATTTATTTATTTACATTTTTTGCTGGAAAAAGTTCTATTTTTAATTAGGTCCAAGGCTTTGGGAGGGGCTCCATGGTGGTTAAAAAGCTGCCCAGGGGTTAGAGGGAGAGGCTCAGGCCAAAGCCCTGATGCCAGGAGATGCAAAGGAGCCCGTCAAAGGCCACTGTGCTCCAGGGCTCTAGTCGCACTTGAGGGCGAGTCCTTAAAGAGACACTGGCCCAGGCCAGCCTGAGGGCTCGCCAGAGACTAGGAGGTTCGTCAAGTGGTCCCCCTCCTCTTGATGAGCTTCACCTCCTCATCAAGGAAGTGGTTCTCCAGAAAGTCACGGAGATGTGGGTCTGTGCGGGCAGGACCCAAGGCACAAAGATCCAAATGGCTTGACTTAGGTTCTTCTCCAGAGCCAAGGCGGCTTCCCTGGCGTCCAAGGTGTCACCCCCATCATCTTGAGAGGGTTTCTGCACATCCTGGAACAGGACGCGGCAGCCTCGCTGTTTTTGTTTTTTTTTTTCTGCGAGATCTCCAGGCTACTTGGTTCTTAGTTTTTATTTTTTAGTGGACACAATACTTTTATTTTACTTTTTTGTGGTGCCTCACGCATGCTAGGCAAGCGCTGTACCTCTGAGCCACAACCCCAGCCCCCTACTTTGAGGTTCTCCATGGCCAAGTGCCATGGCTGCTGGGGTCTGCTCCCTTCCCCTCTGTGGTGGAGGGGCAAACTGAGACTCCTCCTGCTACAGTGATCGACCCTGTCTTCCAACTACTGCTTCCCTCAACATGCAGCCCAGGGGGCTCCTGCAGAACGTTGGCTTCATAGACCTGAAGAGAGAAAGCATAAGGACAGAAGCTGGCGTGTGCCCACTTTTGCCCTAGCCCCCAGCTCCTCACAGCCCAATTCAGTGGGTTGACCCATGTCGCGAGGCACCACGGGCACCCCGCCCCCCACCCTGCCTCCATGCTTACTTTTCAGGATTGTGCGCATCCCCACCTGCATCCTGCTCACAGCCTAGAGAGAGAAGGCCCGCACCTGGTGTTCAAGGCCCTCCTAAGATGCCTATAAGCCATCTTTGCCTCATCTCAACCCCGCCCCCTTGTTCACCCACCACCGAACTGCTTGCATTCTCCAAATGCACTCCGGCAGCATCTGGCTCTGGGCTTTCCTCTCCCTTTCCTTCTGGGGAACACCTGGACCTTCTTCCCTGACCGCTTCTGTGCGCTTTATCTGGACTCATTTGAGTGGCTAGAATACTTACTGAGCTGGGCAGGAGCATGGCCCCTGGCAGGGGTCCACACTCTGATCCCTGGAGCCTGGGAACTTGTTACCTTATGTGACAAAAGGGGCTCTGCAGATGTGGTTAGGGTTAAGGACTTTAAAATGGGAAGATTATCTGAGATTGTCCAGGTGGGTTCAATGCAGTCCCAGGGCCCCAGAGTTCCCTTTTCTCCACATCCTCACCTACACCTGTCACCTTTGTCTTTTGGATAACAGCCATTCTAACAGGTGTTTGGTGACACCTCATTGTACTCTTAATTTGCATTTCCCTGATGGTTAGTGATGCTGAGCATTTTTTCATGTGCCTGTTGGTCTTTGTGTGGCTTCTTTAGAGCCACTCTTTGTCTTTTGATTTAAGTCCTTTGTCCACTTTTTTAATCTTACTTTTTTTAGTTGTAGGTGGACACAATACCTTTATTTTATTTATTTTTATGTGATGCTGAGGATCAAACCCAGGGCCTCACATGTGCTAGGCCAGTGCTCTACCACAGAGCCACAACCCTAGCCCTTTGCCCATTTTTATTTTTATTACCTGGGCTTTGGGGCTCCCCTTCAAAAAATAATTTCCCAGACAATGTTAAGAGTCTTTTTCTGTCTGGGTGTGGTGGTGCACACCTGTAAACCCAGTCACTCTGGAGGCTGAGGCAGGAGCATCACAAGGCCAGCCCCAGCAACTTAGCAAGACCCTGTCTCAAAATAAAAAATAAAAAGGGCTGAGGATGTGGCTCAGTGGTAAAGCACTCCTGAGTTCAATCTCCAGTACCACCCCCCCACACCCACGGAAAAAAAAGAAGTTTTCTTTGGGTAGTTTTTATAGTTTCAGGCCTTACATTTAAGTCTCTAATGCATTTTGAATTTATTTTTTAACATGATGTGAGCTAAGGGTTCAATTTCACTCTTCTGCGTGTGGGTATCCAGTTTTTCCAGCACCTTTGTTGAAGAGACTGCCCTTTCCCCATCGTGTGCTCTTGACACCTTTGTCAAAAATGAATTGACCTGAAATGTATGGATTTATTTCTGGCTCTCTGTTCTGTACCCTTGGTCTGTGTGTTGTCAGGGCCACAGTCATGCTGTTTTGATAACTGCAGCTTTGTAGTAGGTAGTGGGATGCCTCCAGCTCCCTTCTTTTATCCCTAAAAACTTCACTCTTTAAATTGTTTTTGCTGCATCCTATAAACTTTGGTGTCTGAAGTTACATTTTTATTTTCCTTTTGATTTTTTTTTTCTTTGACCCATTAGGTTGTTCAGAAGTATGTGGCTTAATTCCTACACACTTGGGAATTTTCCACTTTTTCCCTATTGTTCCTCGTTTTATATCATTGTGATCAAAAAAGATACTGGATGTGATTTCATTTTTCTTAATTTTGCTAAGACTTGTTTTGTGACCTGACATATGATCTATCCTGGAGCATGTTTTGTGTGTGCAAGAGAGAAAACGGATCTTCTGTTGTCGTTGGATGGAGAGCTCCGTGTGTGTCTGCCAGGGTGGTGTGTTGTTCAAGTCTGTCTGGGGGATGTGTCCATTCTTGAAAGTGGGATGTTAAAGCTCTCTACAACTAATGCAGTACTTTCTATTTCTCCCTTCAGTTCTGCTAATATTTGCTCTGATATTTGGGTACATATTTATTTATATTGCCATATCCTTTAGATAATCGTTTCCTTTATTGTCTTTTGTGACAGTTTTTTACTTAAGTCTATTTTGTCTAACATAAGTATAGCCATGTTAGGCTTGGGCTGTGGCTCAGTGGCAGAGCACTTGCCTAGCATGCATGAGACACTTGGTTCGATCCCCAGCACCACATAAAAATGAACAAATAAAATAAAGATATAAAAAATGTATAGCCATCTCTGCTCTTTGATGATTATTGTTTGCATGTAGTAATTTTTTTTATACCTTCACTTTCAGCCTATGATCATCCTTAAATCTAAAGTCAATCTCTCAGCTGTGGATGTAGCTCAGTGGTTGAGTGCTTGTGCAGCCTGTGTGAAGCCCTGGGTCCAATCACAGGATTCGGACCTCATTCCTTGAGGCAGCATGAAGCTGAATCTTGGTCTTTGCTTTTTTTTTTTTTTTTTTTTTTTTGTAACTAGTCAGTTAGTCACTTTTTCTTTTGATTTGAGAATTTAACCCATTTATGTTTAAAATAATTGTTGAGAAGTAAGACTTTATTACTGACATCTGTTAGTTGCTTTCTGACTGTGGTAGTTCCTCTGTTCCTTCTTCCTTTCCTGCTGTCCTCCTTCATGATTTGGTGATTTTTCTTTGTAGTAGTATGTTTTGGTTCTTTTTCCTTTGCATATCTACTACAGGTTTTTTGTTTTTTGTTTTTTTTTTTTTTTTTTTTTTTTTTTGGTGAGTGCCATGAGACTTACATAAATATAATTTTGACAGTTTAAGCTATCAACCACTAAATTTTGACCAAAGTCTCTGTTTTTACTTCCTCTCCCCCTTATGTTTTATTTTTGATATACAATTTATACTTTTTGTATGTCATATATCCATTAACAAATTAGTATAGCTATAATTATTTTTAATCCTTTTTCTTTTAGCATTTACTGTTAAAAGGATTTTTTTTGTGTGCAACACCACTGTACTATTATTCTGAGTTTGACTGCATTCTTACCTTTGCAGTGAGTTTTATAACCTAAAACTAATTGGACTGCAAAAGAGGTTGAAATAAAAGCATTTTCAGAGAAACACTAAGAGTTACTTCCAATAAACCCTTTCTGCAAGAATTATGCTAGAATATATTTCAAGAAAAATAAATTCAAACCCAGAAAGGAGAAGTAGAATGTAAGAAGCTGCATCAGAAACAAAAGAGTAAATGTGTAGTTAAATCTAAACCTGCACTGAATGGATGCAAAGCTAATTATAATCTGGAGCACTTTATAAGGTACCTTTTATAAGGTGCCTAAGATACCAGACAACAATAAAATGGGAGGGGTGGGGTAGAACCAAGTTCTGAAAACAAGATACAGTGATTAATTTCATCCAATATGCATATTAAAAAAATCAAGGAGCCAGGCGCAGCAGCTTGGGAGGCTGAGGCAGGAGAATCTTGAGTTCAAAGCCAGCCTCAGCAACTTAGCGAGGCCCTAAGCAACTCAGTGAGACCCTGTCTCTAATAAATTACAAAATAGGACTGGGGATGTGGCTCAGTGGTTAAGTGCCCTTGGGTTCAATTCCTGGTACCAAAAAAAAAAAAAAAAAAAAAAAAAAATCAAGGTTTACCAATACAAACAGTATGTGTTATCTCTGAATGAGCAACAGGCAAACATGTAATAAAAGAAAACTCAATCCCATGGATAGAAGGAAAAATAATTCAGGGAAAAGGCTTTAAGGAAAAGCTTTAAATAAGATAATATAAATTCACATATTTGGATATATAGAAACAATATATATAAATAGACTGAACTATCTGATGATCTGATGAGACAACAGAGATTCTTAGATTGAAATTCTTGTAAGTCCTAAGCTATCTATTCTAGGCAAATATTGATCAAAAGAAAGGCAGCATAGATATTTAGACAAAATTAGTGTCAAAAGCACTACTAGGGTTAACCATGGTCATTACCGAGTGATAAAAGAAAAATGGATGCGAAAAACATAAAGTCTCAAATTATATAAATGCCTAAGTTGGAATGAATTAGAGGCACAGAAAGATGGCCAGTCTGGCTCTTAAGTACCCATGAAGAGGCATCCTCTCCTCTTGCTGTATACCTCTCTGTCCTCCATCCTTAGTGGTCACCTACAAGCTGAGGACTCCCAAGAGCTCCTCCCAGACTTTAAGCGTGACAATCACCTGTCTGCTGACCATTTCCATCAGTGTCTCCGGGCACCTCCCTGGACAGGTCCACAACCACACTCCTCCTCCCAGCTCCCTCCCACAATTCCTCCTGTGTTTCCCGTCTTCATAATCAACTCATCACATGAACTAGACAACTAGGAGTCTTCCAGTGGACCGTGGGGGCACCCACCAGTCTTTGCCCAGCAAATCAACATGGTGAGCCAAACGGTGTCTGGGAAGAGGCTTAGGAGACAGGAATCAGCAAAGCAAGTTAGAGCACATTCTTTAAAACTTTTGTAATTCCTCTCATTATAAATAATTCAAACAAAAAAGAGATACACATAGTAAATCTTGAGAGCCATTCAAGATTGTAGCTCCTCAAAAACAACCACTGCCATAGTGTCTGACCTTCCAGACCTTCTAAATGCATATGCCTCCGTAGGCATATGTATACCTATGTCTCAGCTTTTTGCGTAGTTGTGAATATGTTATACATACTATCTAGTTTCTTGCTTTTTCACTTAATATACTTTGTTATCTTTCCATATCAATCCTTCTTAACATAGACACGTTATCTTTTATGACTGTATTTTAATTCATCTAGCACATCTTTTAATGGACATATGTTTCAAATTTCCCACTTGCAGAAACAGCTGCAGCGAACAACCTTGAACGTGTGTATCTTTGTGCATTTAATGAGGAAGTCTGCAGAATAAATTTCTAGAAATGGAATGTCTGGGTCAATGGAGATTCACATTTTAGTCTTTGATAAGAGTCTGCCAAATTGCCTTTAAAACGTTGTCCCAATTTACCCTCTTCCCAAGTGGATATATATTTCCCTTATAACATTAAGTTTTATTAATCTTTAGCAGTATCTTGCTAATCTGATAAAATGAAAATATATTCTTGTTGTCTTACTCTGTGTTTCTTCATTAGTTTCAGCATGGTGTCTTTTAAGGGAATTTCTAGTTCAAGTCTTCACATTTACCATGAGGTTGTTTTTTTCCTTTTTAATTGAGTTGTAGAAAGTTCTTTATACACTAACACGATTAACCTTTAATACGTAGTAAATGTGGAAAATGCTTTTCTCGAATTTGTCATTTTGCACTTTAGTTTTATTGATGATGTCTTTTGCCTCCCTGACATTTCAGATATTTATGTAGTTAAACCTTTTCTTTCATTCTTCCTTTCCTTATTTTCATTTTACAACCTTGTTTTTAATGATCTGTTAATGATTTCACTCTTTAGTTAATCATGTGTTACTGGAGGCTACATTTTCTTCCTAATGTAACTCTTTCTCCAGGAATCACTCACCCTAGAGCCCTGGCTACCATAAGTACTCAATAAACAAATACGTCTTTCCATTTCATCGAATTGACGGGAGTTCATTGTGCTGTCAAATAAGCAAGCACAGAAAATGTGATTCCCAGGCCCAGGTAGAGAGAAAGGCTCCAAAGTGCTTTGGCCTATAAACCAAAACGCATGGTGAATTAGAAAGTGTAATTTTAATCGATAAATGAAATGAGGTCAGGTCTAAACTCGGCTGCTAATAGAAAATTATTAAAAAGATCACACAAAAAATGTGTTCCGTATTTGTTTCGCTTTAAAAGTTGTTTTTGTCACTGAACTATCTGCTGGCGGAATCAGAGTTTAATATGGAAGAGTCATAGTTTAATCTAAAAATGGTCACGGTTTAATATGAAAAAGCCAGAATTTAATATAGAAATGACAAAGTCAGGGGACGGTATCTAGAGCTGGGGGGGAGCCCTTGGCTGCCCTGTCTCCCCTCAGCTGTGGCTTTGCACCCCGAGGAGTGGGAGCGGGCAGAGGGCGCCCTCAAGCCCTGAATGCAGCAGTCACTTGTGTCCTTAACGTCCTGAAGGCTGCTCATCAAAGCTGGGGAAGGCCTGTGCCTTTGGGGGAATCCCCGGGCTCCACAGGGGCTCCCTGGGTGACCACAGCCACCCTCCCAAGCTGAGAGCTGTTGCCTGGAATGGTTTCCAGGACCCTGCCTCTGCGGTTCCCTGGGGACTCGGGAGGTGTGAATCAGACCCTTCACAGCCGTTCCCAGCTGTCCCCAGGCTGCTCTGGGAGCCCCGGAGCATGTCAACGCCACTGTCTGTAGCAGTTAAATTAAATTCCAGGGTCTGGCGTGAAGCTGGGCGGCCTTGATGTTTTCATCTGCCTGTTGCTGGATTCCTATGGGGCCTGTAGCTTCAGCTGAGATACAGCTGTGTTAGGAGGGGAAAGAGGAGTGGAAGGGGCAGTCCTGACTCTCTTTTTCATGTATGACTCCGAGTCATTTCATTATATAAATCTTACTCTGATTACTTACTTTAAAAAAAACTCAAAATGACTCATTAATTCATTTGCACAACAGGTGCTCTATGCTAGCTCTGGGTCAGATTCCATGCTGGGGGCTGGAGGAGACAGAAACATATGGAAAGAACTGACACTGTGTCTTTCGTGGTCATACAGTGGCACTGGATATACAGAGGCTATGGGGACACAGAGAAGGGGCATGCAGTTGTGATAGTCCAGAGGTGGGCATGGTGGGGAAGACAATTGCTTGTGTGCCTTCTAAAAACCAATATGGCATCATGGTTGAGAGCACAGGTTTTGGGACAGATAAGACTGGGTTCAGCCTCTTAAATCTCAGCTTCTTTTGTTTTAAATTAATGTTTTTATTTATATATGACAGCAGAATGCGTTACAATTCTTATTACACATATAGAGCGCAATTTTTCATGTGTCTGCTTGTAGCATAGTATCTTCACTCCAATTCATGTCTTCATACATGTACTTTGGATAATAATAATCATCTCATTCCACCATCATTTTTAACCCCCTGCCCCCCTCCCTCCCCTTCCCTCCCCTCTGCCCTATCTAGAGTACATCTATTCCTCCCATGCTCCCCCCACCACCCCACTATGAATCAGCCTCCTTATATCAGAGAAAATCTTCAGCATTTGTTTTTTTGGGGGATTGGCTAACTTAGCATTATTTTCTCTAACTCCATCCATTTACCTGCAAATGCCATGATTTTATTCTCTCTTTTTTTTTTTTTAGAGAGAGAGAGAGAGAGAGAGAGAGAATTTTTTTAATATTTATTTTTTAGTTATCTGTGGACACAACATCTGATCGAACCCGGACTGCACGAATGCCAGGCGAGCGTGCTACCGCTTGAGCCACATCCCCAGCCCCATATTCTCTTTTATTGTTAAGAAATATCCCATTGTGTATATATGCCACATTTTTTAATCCATTCAACTATTGAAGGGCATCTAGGTTGGTTCCACAGTTTAATTATTATGAATTATGCTGCTATAAACATTGATGTTGTTTATGTGGGTGTGTCCCTATAGTGTGCTGTTTTTAAGTCCTTTGGGTATAGAACAAGGAGAGGGATAGCTGGGTCAAATGGTGGTTCCATTCCCACTTTTCCAAGGAATCTCCATACTGCTTTCCATATTGGCTGCACCAATTTGCTTTTCCACCAGTGTATGAGTGTACCATTTTCCCCTCATCCTCGCCAACACTTATTGTTGTTTGTCTTCATAATAGCTGCCATTCTCAGCTTCTTAATCTAAAGAATGGGATAATAATTTATTGGGTCATTGGGCAAACTGAATGAAAAAGTACATATAAAGCATTTAGCAGTGCCCAGCACGTGGTAAGCAAACAACACATGGTCTCTGAGCATACAATTATTCTGTGTGTCAGTCACTGAGAAGGGCTCTACCATCAAGGATTGCATTGCACTCATTTCACAGATGAGGAAACAAAGACTCAGAGCATGTTTATAATTTGTCTGGGGCTGCACAGCTTGGAAAGAGCAGAAGCAAAATTCCAACAGCCATTCAAAGCCCATTTCCACTGCTATGCTCTGATGCCTCAGAAGGAAGTTTTCTCAGAAGACATGACATTTGAGCTGGTTGTTAAAGAATGAATAGAAGTTTCTTTGTGGAGGTTAAAGAGAAGGAAATGCCAAGCAAAAGGAACAGCATATGCTAAAGCTCAGAGGCAAAGATGGGATGGGGGAGGGGTTCCAGAGTTTCCTCCAACAGAGAGTCTGAGGCAGAGGCCACAAAGTAAATCAGATAGAAAATTCAGTGACTCTGTCATGTTCTCTGCTCACCCTGAAGTTGAACTGTCATAGCAAACAGGAATCAGAATCACTCTGTCCCATTTCTGGGAATGTGGTCTAATGACCAGTACTATGATTTGACCAATACTGTGATCATTGTTGGAAACTCTCTGGATCCCTTTCTCCAAGATACTCTTCTGTTAGTTTCATTTTTATATTAACTAGAGGGGGCAGAAAGATAAAGAGGAAAATCTCTCACACCCTGCTCTGGCTTGGATATGGGTAAAGTTTTCCCCCTGCCCCGGGGTGGGGGGGGGAGTGCTAGAAGCTTGGCTCCCAGTGGGGTGATATGAGAGGTGATGGAAACTGTAAGAGGCAGGGCCTAGTGGAAGGTGAATAGGTCACATGGAGTACAGCTCACAGAAGGGACTATGCTGGTCTCCTGGAGTGAGTGAGTTCTCCTGAGAGTGGGTTGTTACAAAGTCTTTGTAACTTTGGGTGCTGGACTCCTTCTACACATGGTCAGTTTCCTCTTTGCTTCTCCACCATGTTGTGACCCTTCCGATAAGGCCTTCATCAGGGGCTGAACAGATGGGGCCACTCAATCTAGAAATTTTAGCCTCCAAAACTATAGCTAAAATTTTTTACTTTATACAATACTCAGCTTCGGGTATTTTTGTCACAGCAACAGAAAACAGCCTAATACCTACCCTGACCACAAACCACTCACTAGAGCTTGCTTTTAGGGCTACAGAACAGGTAAGACATGAGTAAGACTAGGGACTGTTTTTCCAAATCTGGTTGGAGAGACAGCCAAAGTCAACACAGTCAAAATTGACTATAGTCAAGCTGATCTTTAAAATAAGTAAAGGCTTGAGTCAATGGCAGCACCAAGAGGTGACCTATAGAAGAGGGCTTTGCCCCTTTCATAGTCTCCACCAGCCTGTTCTCGTTCTTAAAGATCTTCCAGGTTTTGTGTAAATTGTCTTAAAGGATTTTGTTAAAGGTAAAGTCATGACTGTGGTAGCCAGACTTGTAAGGTAACCCTCGGTAACCCTCACCCTTACATAATCTCCTTGTGAGGAGTGTGGTGGAGTCTATGAATATGGTGTGTCACTCCTGTAACTGTGCTATGTTATATGGCAAAAAGAGACATTATTCTGGGTGGCCCTGACTTTATCAGCTAATCCCTCAAAATTAGAGCATTTTCTTAGGGTGGCCGGCCACAGAGGAAGAAGCCACTGAGACACAGTCCATCTGGCCAGGAAGAAAGCAAAGTGCTGCTATGAATGGCTGCTGGACAGGGGTGGCCTCTAGTTGCTGAGAGTGGCCACAACTGTCAGCTAGAGAGAAAACAAGGATCTTGGCCCTACAGCCTCCAAGAGTTGAATTTGGCCAACAACCTGAATGAGCTCAGAAGTCAACCTTTCCCCTCAAAGACTCCAGACTGCAGTGCAGCCTGGTTGACATCTTCATTTCAGCAGACCAGAGTGGATGATCCAGTCATGTGCTGCTTGGACTTCTGCCCTTCAGAGCTATGAACTGAAAAATGAGTGTTGTTTTAAGCTGATAAACTTGTTAT
The DNA here is from genome assembly GCF_048772815.1 of Callospermophilus lateralis. NCBI lineage: Eukaryota > Metazoa > Chordata > Mammalia > Rodentia > Sciuridae > Callospermophilus > Callospermophilus lateralis. Next base: position 33,952,598 of record NC_135306.1, read on the forward strand.
GATTTGTTTTGCAGCATTAGAAAATGGAGAGGACGATTCTCATACAAATATAACATGAATGTGGGTCAAATACTTTATTAACTCACTTAATGAATGAGCAAACCCATCATCTGTTATGATCAGTTCAAACAGAACTGCACACAAAGGCAATCAAGGATCTCGAAATAGGTATGAAAACAGTCAATATCTACGCAGCAATAATCAATCAATGGACAAAATTCATTTGCATTTCTATGGACAGGAATCATTTGCATTGTTATTGGTTCTCTATGATTTATGAAGTTGTGAGGTAGCTCAGAAACAATGAGAGGAGCAGATAACTCCAAAAATGTTCTACAAGTACGTCCTGAGGTCTTTTTTTTTTTTTTTTCTCTCCCATTTTAAAGTCTTTCGTAATTTTTTTCCAGGTCAGTGGAAGTACAGCCACCACTTCCCAACTTATTGCCTCTACTAAATTCTGTCACAAAGATGTTATGGAGTGACCACAGGCTGGCATCCAGGGAGGCCAAGGGCTGGAGAGGCTCAGCCCAGACCTGGCCATTCATAAGCCCTTGGGCATCCATTATCTGGCTTATTCTTTTGCCTTCTCACAGGATTCCTGTGGATAGGACAGAACGGGGTGGGGGCAGTCGCCCCCTTCACATTGCTGAGGAAAACAAGGCCCAGAGAGGGATGGGAACATGGGCAGGGTCACTGGGACGGGCCTTGATATAACCCTGAGTCCTTCCCTTTCCACTCAGGGCTTGTCTCCTCACCTTGCCTCCTTGTCCTTGGGCAGGTGACCTCCTATCATTCATCCCCTCCTGTCTGGCAGGCCAGCCTCCCTCTGCACACAGAGCTTGGCCCCTGACTTTGACACTGGCTATTTAACTGCATTGCCTACTGTCCAGGGCACGGGCAGCAATCCCAGGCCCCCCCCCCCAGAGCCTGCCTGACACACACCCCTCCACCGTGGTCCCCCATCATGGCTGAGCACATCATGCCTGCATTCCCTGCTCATTCTCCAACCGCCTGACAGCCCCCAGAACAACACCCAGACGCCACTCGCCCAGACCTGCTGTGCCAAGGCCACCTGCTCCGCCTCCCGAGCTGCCCACCCTGGCCTCCTGCCTCTGCTGGCTTCCCATTGGCACGGCAGTGGGGAATTCATCTGTGAGGCCAGTCTGCTGGAGCTGCTTCCCAAGCCATCCTCTGACATCGCCAACCAAGCGAGAGTGCAGGAGGAGCCACTGAGGCCGGGCAAGCGGGCCACCTGCTCGGCTAACGGCTGATGGAGCCGAAAGCTCTGGTCTTGCTTTGCCTTTTGAGTCTGGCAGCTGAGAGTGTCAGGGCTGAGAGGTTCCATAAAGAGCTTGGCTCATCCCTACTCTATTCAGATGTTGTCACTGAAGGCCAGAGACCACCAGGTCTGAGCTCATTGGTTGGGAAGCTGGGGGCGGGCATTGGGTCCACCAGGTCCAGCAGGATGGTACTGACCCACCCTGTGTCTGGCTCCTTGGACGCTCCCATGGGTTCAGACCACAGGGCGCCGGTGCAGGGTGATTAGAACTTTCTAATTTGCTAAAGAAATAGAATGGCTGGGAGTGTAAGTCTTGGAATCCGGGGACCTCTGAGTTGTACGACACGGTGTCTTGGTTTCCTCACTCCTCGTCCTCTTCCCTGAATGTGTATTTGCTCAATGCATCCTGAATACGGGCTACCCTGAGCTCACAGAAAGGGATGAATATTTTCAGTGATATTTATGAGACTTCAGAAAGCATCAAATGAATGTAATTATGGAGAACCATATGGAAATGATCTAACTAAACTCAGAAATTTACCTTGGTTAAAAAAAAAATGTCATAATATAGAAATGATCTTAAAGGCTCTTTAATGAGTGACTGATCTTAACAAAATGGAATCTCAGTTTTACATATTTTAAAAATACGTCTTATTTATTGAAATTGCAATAACTTTTAAAGAGGTCCAGATGTCTCGGGCAATTCTTGAGTTTGGATATTTTTGAAATGATTTGGCTTTTTTTTTTTTTTTTTTTTTTTAAGATAGGAAGAAAGAAAAAGAGAGAGAAGTTTGGGAGGGAGAGAAAGAGGAGAAGGAAAGGACGGAGGGAGGGACGAAGGAAGGACAGAGGGAGGGAGGGGTTGCGGATTTCCTTCTGGGGTTTGTCATATTCAAGATGCCATCAGGAGAAGGTGACACCTCCTCTGGGCCTTCACGCTGTCACCAGACGCTGGAGCTGGGTGCTGTCGTGAGAGAAGCTGGGCTGGGCAGATAGTCCTAGCGTTATTTATCTTCCAGTCTCCCAGGCTCAGCCTTTGGACACTGACATTTGAAGTCAAGTGTCTTCCTCGCTGAGCCTCAGTGTCTGAAGCCAAGGAGTCAGAGCAGATGAGTCCCTCTCACTCCCGGCCCCCAGGATCTCTGATCATCCCCTGGCTCCTGACTGTGAACCAGCAAAAGATCATATCAAGGCCCGGAAAGTCCCAGTGCCCAGGCTGGGAGGCGACAGCCCCCTCTATCTCCCCACGTGCCCACAGCTGAACAGGCAGGTCATTCAGTCAGCTGCTGGGGAGCTCGGCTCACCCCCCTTCACATGTTGGAGTCTTTTGTCCTTTGCGCCTGGAAGTCCTTCAGCTCATCTTTGACCTCCTGCCAGTCGGCGTGTTCCTGCTATGCCAGAGCAGCTGTTGGAAAGTGAAGCAGTTGAAGCCAGGCATCCAGGAGAGAGATGTCTGCTCCAATGCTGGGGACCCAGACGTGCTCCTGGCTCTTTTTGTGGGTTATATTAAATGCATTATTCCTAACTATGGCACAACCCCACAGCGCCTCTGAAACAATGTGGGTGTGGGGGTGGCCAGAAGTCCCGAGCTCACGTCGTAGCAAGCTGGAGAAAGGATGCTTCTGCATGGATGTGTGGCTGCTCGCCTGGTGGCTTAAGCAGCCAGGAGTCAGACACAGGTGGGGAGAAGAGCTGTGGATGGTGTCCATGTTCACTGCATCCATAATCAAGCCACATCCTTGGGCTTTTTGCATAGATGTCTGCTCAACCTGGGAATTAGGTTTCTGAGAGGTAATTTAGACAGAACATGCTAAGGCCAAGTACCACGGGGCTAGCATGCATAAAGGTCAGCAGGACTCTGAGGCCATGGGTGAGTTTCCTCATGATTTATGCCCAGGAGACCAGGACACCAGATGCCTGAGAGGCTGACATTTGAGAGTTATAAGCTGTGGGTGGCCGAAGGGAGACAGAGGCCTGAGCTATGACCACTGGGTAGAGGAAAAAGTGAGGGTGGCATGCCAGAGACTTCCATAGTGCTGACATTGGCAAGGTACCCGAGGGCCAGCAGAGGAACAAGCCCAGCCTGAGAGGCAGGGAGCCTGGCTGCCTGGTGTGGTTCTCTCTGCTGCATATCCTCTGCCCATTCAGTGCCAAGTACCTACTGTATGCCAAGTGCCACGCAGTGACTTCCACATGCTTTGTCTGATGCAATCCCAGTGTTGGGTGCCTCCTGGTCCACCCCAGTGCTCCTGTGGGTCCAGGCTGTGGGTGTGCAGAGCAGAGCCCTCCTTTAAGACCTTCTCACTCTATCCACAAAACGGTCTTGGCAGGTGGGCATTGGCTAGCCACTGTCAATCCAAGCAGCTGAGGCCCAGAGAGAACCACACACATTCTGGGCATCCCAGGATTCAAACCCAGGTCTGGCTCCAAACCTGTGCCCTTCAACCCAGTACCCTGGTTCTCAAAGAAGATACCAGAAGGCCAGACCTCTGCTCACTCTGCATTTTCTCCTTGAGACTCTCAACAATTCTTGTGAGTTTCATGGCCAGAGGAGCAACAGGGTCAGAATCTGGTCTAAGGGAGAGGAGCTTCTCTGAAGACGACAAGCCTGCTGGGGTGCCGGTGGTGGGTAAGGGACACCCTTCTTACTCTCAGTGGTGCCAAGCCAATTGCACTGGGGTAGAGTTAGGGCAGCCCCTCCCCCTTTGCAAACCCATGGACATATGCTCCAGCCAGGCAGCACCAGCTGAGGTCAACAGCAGCAGCCAGCACGGTGAAGGCTGCACTGCCCTGACTGGGTGGAACAGCAGGTAGCGCAGGGAATCTCCAGGAGAAGAGGACAGAACTGCCCTCTGCTCGGCCCACCCCAGGGACAGCCCTTTGATGGTGACTCTGGCCCTCTCTGGAGCCATGTCCCATAGACAACTCAACCAGTCCCTTGATCCTTCCCTAACCCAGGGTGGTGATAGCTCAGGGTTCTGCACAGCAGACGCTTCAGTCCACCAGAGCTAGAGGGAGCTTCTGGGGATGGTCTTACAGCGGGGCTGAGCGGTCTCTGGGGAGCCCAGCCAGGAAAGGGCTGGGGGGGGGGACACAACCGCGCTAGCCAAGTCCTTAAAATCTCTCTCTTTCTTTACACATGCATGACATCCCCCTCCCATCTTTCTCCAATTCACAATAGAGTTACAATGAAGTAAATCCACCATGAGTTGAAAATATGGTGAATTTGGAAATGTATTGGAGACCCTGATGGACCAATCTTCATGGCTCAGTAACACAGTACACAGAACACAGTACAGAGAATCTTGGTTATTTCCCCTTGTGATCGCTGGCTGGGAGCTGAGGTCATTACCACTGCCCAGAATCTAGAAAGAACATTGTACTGCATATTGCTATCCCAGGAAAAAAAAATTCAAAATTGAAAGTATGACTTCTACCGAATGCTAACCACATCCACGCTATTGTCAAGCTGACAACCATAGGTCAAACCACCCTGTGTTGGGGACCACCTGTGTGCTACTTGTGTGTGCGCGTGCATGGGCACGTCCTATTGGTTCTATTTCCCAAAAGACCTCTGTCTAATTCCCATGGTGAAGGGGTAACCAGAGGTGACTGAGTGGATGCTACTATGGAATTTTGAAACAGAGACAAAGATTCAGGACAGGCAAATTCCCTGCCCTAAACATCTTAAGGCAAAAAAAAAAAAAAAAAAAAAAAAAAAAATCTTGAGAAGTATTTAGGAGAGAACCAAATTTCCGTCAAAGCCGAGAAAGGTAGGTCCAGAGGTTCAGCCAGGGAGCCAAGCTGCCGGGGCACTGGGCAGGAAGGGCATTACCAGGATGTTGGGTGCTGCCCAGTCTGTGGGAGGGTTGGATTGGGCTGCCAGCTCACCAGGAGCTCCCAGGACAACATGGATCACCCACTCAGGACACCAGGACGCCCACAGGTTGCTATCGCCTCTGAGAGCACCATGAGGGTGCTGCCTAATACCAAAGCAGGACAGCTACTGTGGATGCCGCTGCTGCTGAAGGCTCTGGAGAGCAGGGAGCTAGAGATTGCACGGGGAACACAGCTGCAGGAAACCTCATGGTTCTGTGATCTAACTCACAAGAAAAGCGATCTTCATCACTGTTGACTTCTAACTCCTTCAAGTCTACCCAATGCATGGCACCTACCCCACACCCTTGAGCTGTCCGGCCTCTCCACTAGGAGCAGAGTGGAGTGGGCTGAGCTGCTCTACAGGATTCTCTAGGGACCTGTGCTCTGGAGACCTGTGAGTACGCACAGAGGGGGCAGTGAGTCTCAAAGGACAAGGATCCTAGCGAAGAGTGCACACAGCCTTCCAAGGAAGGTGAGCAGGCTATGCCTAACCTCTCCGGCCTTCCTAGGTGCAGAGGTGAAGGGGCACAGCTGGGAGCAAGAGAATGTTCCCTGCTCTCTGGGTGGATAGTGGAGAGTGTTAGCAGGAGGTGGGAAATTTCAATCCAAATGCAGTTGAGATCATATCTTGGCTTTGTTCCCCACAAATGCATGGTTATTTGTATTTCAGCATAAAATCCTAACTCCTAGGACCTGATTAACAAAGGCAGCCCACAACTTTGCATTCCCCCAGAGGCCAGCCAGATGGAAAGCCCAACGGAATTTCACTTTGAAGTGCTCTGTGTTATCTGGCTCATTTGCAAAAGAAATGAGCTTTATGGGATGTTCAAATGTTTCCAGACATAACCAGTTGCCCCCAAGCGAGAAAGAAGTTATAATCTCCCCTTCACCTTGTGCACAGGCAGGCTGGCACGGATGTACACAGCGCTGTTAGAATCAAAACACGCTCTTCTCCAGGCTCTCCCAGGGGGCCGCGGGAGGGGGATCAAAATAAAAACACCTCGGATCAAACAGTGATGGATTGGTTTTTCCCTCACTTTGACTGTGGAATCAGAATGACAGTGTGGCTGGGCTAATGAATTACATACTCATTTGTCATTAGGATAATGCAAAATCGGTGACCGGATGTGCTCAGTTATGCAGCCTCCAAGGCTCCGTGGTACGGGGAAGCGCTCAGCCATAGAGCAAGCACTTGCTGGTGTAAAAGAGGCCCCAGGTTCTATTCTCACTACTGCAAAACCCCCCCACAAATATCAGCCCTATTGAATTCCAGCAGTGTGGCCCTTAGAGCCTCAGTTTCCTTTTCTATATAATAAATGTACAAATATCGCTTATATGATGTGGTTCTGCAGAGGGTGTGAAAGGGTTTCAGAAACCACAAAGGGCTGCAGCATGTTAAAATCCTTCCTTCCAAAGTCTTCTGATCCTACCACCCAAAGCCCCCTCTCTTCCTTGAAGACAAATGGCAAGTGCCGCCACGGAGCCTATGCATACATGTTCCTTCTCCTGACTAGTTCCCCACATCCTTGCCTGCATCCACTGTTATCTTTTTTCGGGGGGTGGGGAGTGGAGTGGACGCAGCCCATCATGAATCTGGAAGGTGGAAATGCATCTTTCTGTTTTCTTCTCAGTAGCCCAGCATCTGAGGACACCTGGAATATTCAAATTGAAGGGCCTCGGGGATCATCCAGTCCAACCTTCATTGACGAGATAGAAAACCAGAAGCTGAGAGACCAAGGTGTATGGTCACCTGTGGCAGTGAGCCAAGGAGCCCGTGGTACCTAGGCCATGTGGCAGTGCCCCACTGACAGAGTTCCTGAGTCTTTTATTTTTGTTCATAGTAATAGTCAGGATTCTCCAGAGAAACAGAACCAATAGGAGATGTTTGTCTGTCTTTCCATCTGTCTATGTTTGTATGTGCCTGCCTATCATCTGTCTAAGAGATTTACCTTAAGGAATTGGCCCATGGGATTATGGAGGCCGGCAGGTCTGAAATTGGCAGAGCCAATTTAATACTGTCTAGTTGTTGGCAATTCCCAAATTTACATCTATACCCCAAATTCTTCAAAGAAATTTGAAGAGAGGTGATTTGGACTTTCTGAAAAAAAAGCCTAAGATTTCGAAGTGAGATTTCCAATTTAAAATGTCACCTGGTTAGAACACCCCTTCACACTCCCACCCAACCCATATGGTCACTAACACAATGATGAAGACACAGCATCCCTCCCAAGAGCACAGCAGACCCAGGTGGGCAGGAGACTGATTTCCAGGATTTGAGAGGATGTCCACACACCTGAGACAGGGAAAGCAGAGGGAGAAAACTCCTGCAGTTCATCTCCTGAAACACAAACAGGAAACCTTCATTCCAGCCCTGCACAACCCAGAGTCTCACAACACTAACAAGGGCTGCTTTGGGGAGCAGCCCCACCTTCAGTCCCTCAAACCCCAACAACACCTTTGTACTTGATGCATGCCGAACCTCAAAGAAAATAGCTATGGAAATCCAGGGTTGGGATTAAAGCAACAATGACCTATCAACACCTGACAAGACTGGGGGGAAAGACCTCATACTATGAGGTAATTGGCGAGATATGACCTTGCCAATAACCTTCATGCTTTGAAGGGTCATGGTAAATTCTTCATCCTCTTCCACCACTTTGCCACAGTGCTTGACACAACTGAGCATCTGCCTTCATTTGGTCCCCAGGAATCACTCTTGCCCTTTCCCCTTTGCTGGAAGCTATTTCTATCTTCTTTTCTGCCTCCTCTTCTTCCTCCAACTTGGTAGAGCTGCTGTGCCCCAGGGCTGGGTCTTTGGATGTTTCTTCTCCGCCATCCCTGTTCACACCCTCTCAGCGTCTCGGCTTTAATCTGTCTAGTTGTGGGCAATTCCCAAATTTACATCCACACCCCAAGTTTCCCCTGAGACCCACCCTTGGAATTGGAACTGTCAACTCAGCATCTCCACCTGGATATCAAAGTGTATGTATCATCTCAGGCTCCCATAACTACAGAGAGTGTGGCTCACCCTGTAGAAATGTATTTCTCAAAGTTCTGGGGACTAGGAGTTGAGATGAAGGTGCCTGCATGGCCAGGTGCTGGTGAGGGCCCTGCTGTGTCCTCACATGTTGGGGAGAGAGAGAGGACGAATGAGCCCTGTGGTATCTCTTTTTATAAGGACATCAAAGCCATCGCGGGGGCTTCACCCTCATAACCTCACCTAAACCTCTCCTAAAAGCCCTGCTTCCCAGTACAATCCTATTGGGAGTTAGGGCTTCAACATGCAAATTTTTGCAGTATGGAGTAGAGAGACCAATTCAGTCCAGCACAGAGAGCTGTTTACAACTTCTGACGTCCATCACCTCCCCCAAACCACCTGCACACCATGCTTCCTCTCTATGAAGCACAGCTCCATCTGCCGGTGGTTTGGGCCAGAACTTGGGCCTCGATTTGGACTCCTTGCAGCAAATCCTATTGACCCTACCACCTGAGTCTAAGCTGCCTCCTTCTCTTGCTTGGTCAGTGCCTATGACCTAGTCTTCTTACACCTACCCTAATCTGTCTGTACCCAGTTACTCATGGATGCCCAGAGTGACCTTCTTAAAACATAAGGCAGAGTACAGCAGGGTTTTGCTGAAAACCCTTGTGATTCAGCAAGAATCAAGGTCTCTATAATTACCCCTAGGGTCCCCTGTGCCTGACTCCCTGTGACATCCCTGATCTTACCTTCTATGCACCCTCACCACTCTAACCACAGGTGTCTCCTTTGGGTTTTGGTCCTCCAGGCCTTCCTGTCTCGGGGCATTTGTTCCTGGGGACCTCTGGAGAGCCACAGGCCCATTCTCTTCCTCCTCTGAGTTTGTTCAATGTCACTTCTCGGTGAGTCCCGGACCACCCTGCTTCAGTTCCCTGGAATTTCCTATTTTTCATACTTGATCTTCTTTTTTCTTTATAGGATTTCTTACTTTCAAGTGTACTGTGTAATTTATTTATCATGTTTATTGTCTGTCTTCCTCCACTGATGTTGTCAGAAAGAATTTTAATAAGAATTGGAAAGCAGGCACTGAAAAGGGAGACCAGGCAGCCGCCAGGACTTCATCACCTGAACCAGCCTGGGAGGACCACCAGTGTGCCTGGATGTGGCACCCACGCAGTGGTCACCAGGTTTCTGCCACCATGATGGCTTCTGTTTTCTCAGAAACTCAGTGTTGCCCCAGGGCATGGCCAGGAGAGGATTTTTCAAGGCTTCTGCATCTTCATATCAATGACCCTGCTCAATGCAGCTGCATGGGCTCTGCTGGAGAGGCCCTGGCAGCAGGGCGGGTTGGGAAGAATGCTCCCGTGCACCTCCGTGCAGTGACCTACATGGACCCTTCTGTACTTTAAATCATCTCTGGGTTACTTCTAAAACCTAATACAATATCAATGCTATGTAAATAGCAGTTGTGCTGTATTGTTCAGGGAATAATAACCAGATTTCAAAAGTCTGTATATGTTCAGTACAGAGGATTTCTTTTTTGTAATCCATAGCTGATTGAATCTGCAGATGCAGAGCTCATGAGAATAAAGGACTGACTGTGTTGGGCTTGCTTAATGCCAAACACAGAAAGGGGGTCCGGGTACTGAATAGCTAAGAAAGGATAAATCTCTATTATAAGGGGATAAGTTAGGCCATGACATAAATTTTTTAAATTCTCAAAAGTAGTAATTGGACAGTACATCTTCTCATCATAGTGTCACAAACCATAGCTGGCTTGTTGAACAGACCAAATTCAATAGGATACAAATAGAAAATAAGTTCATTCTTTCTCCCCACTGTCCTTTTGAATAAGTTCCTATAAAGAATGAGTTGTTGATTTAATTTTTTTTTACTAAGGTTTCAAGATGTATCCAAGGGTTCTCCAAACCTTGGACGAAATCTTAGGTGCATCCCACAATTTTTCCAGTTATCCTTGGATAATAGAAAAACCAGCCATCATTTTTCACTGTGGGTCAAAGCAAAACATACAGAGCTGGGTGTGGTAGCACCTGCCTGTGATTCCAGCTGCTCAGGAGGCTGAGGCAGAGGGTTTTAGAGTTTCAGGCCAGCCTAGACAGTCTCAAAATAAAATAAAATGCATCCCCAGGGGCTCTGGGGTTGTGGATCAGTGACAGAGCCCCAGTTCATGGCCAGGAGAGGATTTTTCAAGGCTTCTACATTTTCATACCAATGGCCCTGATCAAGGCAGCTGCATGAAGTTGGCTGGTCAGAGGCCCTGACAGCAGGGAGGGTTGGGAAGGATGCTCCTGTGCACCCCCTTGCAGTGATCTACATGGTCACTAGCAAGCATGAGACCCTGGATTCAATCCTTAGCACCACAAAAGAGAAGAAAATATACAGATCTCCTACACATCCCTAATTTATAATAGTCCATATCAATGAGCAAAAGTCCTCTTTTTTTTTTTTGAGGGGGGGGGGACCAGGGATTGAACTCAGGGACACTTACCACTGAGCTACATCCCCAGCCCTATTTTATATTTTATTTAGAGACAGGGCCTCACTTAGTTGCTTAGCACCTCGCAAAGTTGCTGAGGCTGGCTCTGAACTCATGATTCTCCTGCCTCAGCCTCCTGCTGGGATTACAGGCCACAATACTTTTGCCTCTGCACCCAGCTGCAAAAGTCCTCTTAAAGACAAGAAAGAGCAGGTTATGAGGAGAAATATAATTTCATTTTAGAGGACCATAAAGAATATTTTTAAAATCAGCTTCATTGAGGAATAATTTGCATTAAAAAATTTAGCAATTTTCTTTGTATAAGAGAGTGAGTTGTTCATTGAAATTTTTACTAAGGTAATTGTAGATTTGCAAGTGGTTGGGAGAAACATTACGGAAAGGTCCCAGGTACCCTTTACCCAGTCTCCCCTAATGCTAACTTGTTTTAACACTGTAATATAAAGTCACAGCTGGGATCCACGGAGAGTGAGCACATTCTTCTCTCGCACCCAATGCCCCCGGCTGTACTGTGTTTATCCACATGTGTGCGTTTAGTTCCGTGCCATGTTATCTCATGTGTAGGCTGGTGTATCCATCACCACAGTTGGGATCCTGACGAGTTTTGCCATTTTCAAGTCTTCATGTTGCCCTTTTATAACCTCACCCCTATCCCCCCAACATAATGAGCTTCAACAAAAGTATTTGGTATTGTAATCATCTCCACAATTATGATAAAAATATAACTCCTAAAAGTTTCCTTATGCCCTTTACAATTACCCATGCTCCACCCTAGGCAACCACTGGTCTGCTTTCTATTACTATAGACTTACCTTTTCTAGCATTTCTTAATAGTAATGAGCACAGTGTTTTCGAGATTTATCCATGTTGTTTCAAGTGTCAAGACTGAGTAGTATTACTTGCATAAATATATCACATTGGGTCCTTTCGGGTCTTAAATTTTAAAAACCTCTATTTCTCTTTATCAGGGTCACATTTCCCTCTGAACCTGTGAACCCAGGGATCATTATGGCTGTTTGGATGTTCTCGTCTGCTAATTCTGTCCCCTCCGTCATTTCTCAGTTTAATTTTATTAATTAGTTTTGCATGTGGTCATAGCCTGTACTTTCCTACTTCTCTGCCTGTGTGGTAACTTCTTTCTCGAACGTTGCACAGTGTACATTTCACATTGTCGATGGCTGGATTTTATTTTATTCCTCTTATACCGCTGAAGTTTATTCTGGAGCACAAACCAGTTGGACCCTTTCGAGGCGCCCAGAGCAGCCTTTAGATGAATCCGATCTCACTAGTGAGAATTTCACTTCTGAGAATCCTGGTTGGCATCCGGTGTGTGAGGAGGCCTTTCTGCTTTGGTTGAGGGGGAACGGGAACAGTTCCCAGCCCTGTGTGAGCTCAGGAGCTATTCTGCTGGCTCTCTGGCTGAACATGGACATCTTTGCTGAGGACTTGAACGCCTAATATAAAAGGCAGAAATCATAAAGGAAAAGACTGATAGATTAGATGGCATGAAAAATTAAGCCCTTTCTCTTTGCATTCTTCTTAGATTCACTTCAATGCGGCTCACTTCTAATTGATTTGAGGCCAGTTGGGAGAGGGAAAATACCCACGGGCCCTGGGGGGAGGCCCGAGGCTGGGGTCTGGAACCAGCTCCTCCTCTCATTGTGAGGCCAAAGGGAGATTGGTCTGCACTCCCCTCTCCTTATCTGGAAAACAAGGAGGCTGGGCGAGGAGCTCCCAGAGGCCCTTTCTGTCCTAACGCCCTTCCTCCCGGCCAAGCACGCCCAGTCTCGCAGCTCTCTTTGCCTCTGTGATAACCTACTCTCAGGCACTCCAGCTGCCCACCAGAGCAGGCTTCTTATGCCTATTTCCCTTTTTTAAATATAATTTAGTTTTTATTTGATTTATGGACTCCGTCCCAGTCGCTGAACTTCATTCGGCTTGGATGGCTTATTGATTTTCAATAATGGCGGAGCCGAAGAATAAAGAGATGACAGCAGCACTTGGCTGCAGAGCCAGGGCCAGCCGAAGGAGGCACGCATTAATCACCTCTGAGGTGGCCGCTCAGGCTCTCTGTCCCTGGCTGGGCAGTGGCCCAGGGAGTCCAGCAAGCCACCCGGTGATGGTCTGCCTCACAAGAGCTCTGCAGACTGCCCCGCCTGGGCTCTGATCCCAGCATCACCCGGGACACGTCACTGGCCCATCCGCCCTCCTCTCCTCTACAGAGAAGGAGCTGTGAGAGTCTGGGAGGCCAGCTAGAGGGAGGCCGCACCTCTAGATGGACAGGAGGAGAAATGTTCATGTATAAAGGGGCCAAGGCTGAACACATGGATTAAAAGATCAACTGGTAGTAAGAGAAGGGGATGCGGAGGTGTTGGCTGTGTCTGTCTTCAGGGTGGCTTCAGCCACTGAAACAGCAAGCCGGGTCTAGGCCTCCCTGAAGAATTGCACTTCTTTGACCCCTGGGCCTTTGCCTATGCCGTTCCTCAGATGATGCCCCAACTCTATCTTTCCTGGCCAACCCCTGCTTCTCCTCCAGGCCTCAGCTTAATTGTTGCCTCTTCTGGGAAGCCCTTCCTCATTCTCCCCCTCCCCCACCTTTTGAACCCATGTTCTCATAGCTCACTGTGACAACAGTGACAGTGGTTTAGTTTCTTCACTGTTCAACTATTTGTTGAGGGCTAGGGATATAGCTGAGTTGGTAGAGTGCTCGCCTTGCATGAACAAGGTCCTGGGTTCAATTCCCATCACCACACACACACACACACACACACACACAAGTATTTGTTGAATGAATAGAAGATAGTTAAAAAGAATGATGTTCAAAATAACTCAGTGATTCAAAGAATATTTATTGAGCATCAATTACTCACTACTGTGAGTAGGTGCTGAAGTTCATTAACTTTTTTTTTTTGCCGGGAGGGGGTTATCAGGATTTAACTCACAGACACTTAACTACTGAGCCATATCCCCAGCCCTTTTTTATATTTTATTTAGAGACAGGGTCACACTGATTTGCTTAGCGCCTAATTTGCTTAGACTGGCTTTAAACTCTCGATTTTCCTGCCTCAGCCTCCTGAGCTGCTGGGATTACAGGCTTGTGCCACCATGCCCGGCTTCATGAACTCCTTTTTTAACCCCCTCGATAACTCCTTAAGTGCATATGGAATAAAACACTCAGGGAAGTGAGGTGACCAGCCCAAGGTCAGACAGCCAAGATCTGGTCCATCCTAATAGGAAGCTGAGTCTCCTGATTCCTAAACCCAGTTTTGCCTTTTCTTCAGTAGGGGAGTGTGACTGATCCCTTCTCTCCCAAGACTCCACAATTTTCTGCGCTGTATGATAAGAGGGTTGAGCCAGATCAGCAGTTCCTAACCTTTGAGAATTAATGAAAGGTATGAACCGTAAATAACCCCAGGGAAATCACGTATGCACAGAAAAATTTACACACATGTTCACGGGTTCATGGCCTTGTAAAACCTAGCCACAGCCCTCAGGCTAGGAGGCCCAGAGCTCACCCCTGGTGGAGGACTTGCTGGCCCTCTCAGTCCTGGATGGTTTATGATTCACCCACTGACATTGGTTTTATGAAGTGACAAAATTCTTCCACTCATTTTTCAAAGTCTCAGCCTCACCTCGTCTCCTCAGCCCAGCGGGCAGCAGTTTCCTCCCTGCCGGGAGACCCCATTAACCCCCAAGCCCCGGGGCCCTGCCAGACTGTGGCTGTCACACTGAGTCCTGGTCCTGATTTATTCTCCATGGCGTCTCTCTGGATGAGAAGTTGTGCATAACAGCGGGACTCAGCCTAGATAGAAGAAGTGGCCAGGTTCAATCCTCAACAAATAAAACTACGCCCGTTCAGTAATTCCCATGGTTCATGAAAAATGTGATTTCCTTGCCGCAGCAAATATGGAAGTCGGGAGATGTAAAGATGCTCCCGTTGGTCTGTGGAAGGAACCATAACAATATAAATCAGTGAGCTGGAGAATCCTCTCTATTCATTATCTGGGCAGTCCGGAGCTAAGGTGTGTGCTTGTTAAATCCCATTATCAGCCCCCCTTCCCCCTCCAGGATGGCTGCTGAAATCTCTCAGGAACATTGCAGCAAAAATACAACTTTTAGTTCCTAGAGATCATACTAATTCTCCAGAATTTGGGGTCTTCAATCCCAGGCTGAGAATTTCACCCTATTCTCGGGGCATCCAGGGCTGATCCCTTGCGAAGCTGCCTGTGAGGCTGACCTACTAGAGTCTTGCATTAGGAAGATCATTCTGCTGTGGGCAGGGATTCACCAGGTCGGCCCAGAGGGGCGGGGCTAAAGGTTGGGAGTGGGCGAAGCCTGAAGCAGCTAGGGGAGAGGTCGAGGGTTAGGTCTAGGGAGAGGTCTCCTCTGGTTCCTTATTGTTTCCACCACGGGGATAGCAACATGCCTGCTCAAACTCTGCAGACAGGATACTCACCCACCCAGCAGATGATGGATCAGGAAGCTGATGGGTGGAACTTCTTGGAGCATTCTAGAAGAGGTTCCTACACAGCCAGGGCTTTTTCTGCACTTCTCCATGTCCTCTTTCTTCCCGTTTGGAAGGCAGATGGGAGGGCCAGCACTATTCTTCATGCAACCATAGGGGAAAGCCAAGAGGACCACAGGCACTTAGCTCCGACATGCTTGAGCTTCATCAATGCCAGACACTGCCTGCTTCTTGATTGACCATGTGAGAGAAATCTCTGCGGGAGGTTGAGTGTAAAAGTTATGTAGGTAGGTGGACAAATAAGTCCAGAGTTCTAGAGAGTATCTGTACATATGTGGAGTAATAGAGGATGTGGGGGGTGAGCAAGATGACTCAGGAAGTGGACAGATAGAGAAGATTGGGAGATAGACTGATATTATAGATAGATGATAGATAAATGACGGATGGATAAATGGATGGATGGGTGGATGGATGGACAGACAAAAAAAGATGGCCCTAGAACATCAACCTTTGAGAGACAGGCCTTCAGGGAGGGAGCAGACAGAGAAGGAAAGGACATCTGGAGAGTGTGGGGTCCCAGGAGCCAAGGGATAGCAGGCACTCAGGAAGCAGTGAGTGGTCAGTAGTTCACATGACAGAGCGGGTCCATGGCATCACTAAGAAAGGAACGTGGCCGTGACCTTGAAGTGGGCTGCACAGACAGCACTGATTATTTCATCTTGAAATGTCAGGGCGGGTCAGTTCAGATCCCTTCTGTGTCCCACTAGGCCCTCCCTGTGCAACTGTGGGCACCGCCCAGGCTGGTAATTCCCAGAACCCACAGAGACACCAAGAGAGAAGGGAGGTGCCTGGCCAGGAGATACTTGGGACATGATTCCTACATTCATGCTTCTCCCTCCTGCCAGCCCATGCCCAGGAGTGTCTGTTGGCCTTGAGTCTTCCTTGCTCAGAGAGAGAGTGACCGGGTGTTCAACACCAAGCCTACCCCGGGTTCTGGGGGCCTCGACAAATCAAAGGCAGAGCAGAGCTGGAGCTCAGGCCTTCCGATTCCAACTCCTCCGGGCCTCAGAACCTGAGCGTGGAACATTTCTTAGGTCTGGCTTTTAACAAATGCATTGGAGGTTGGCATGCTGCCGACATTTTGCTGGCTCAGGGAGGGGAACCAGGATATTTTTTTGCAAATTGGGTACTCCATCATGTAGAAAAACAGATCTTTTCGGGAGGTAAAACATCTGGAACTACATAGCATGAAAAGAGACTAAGAGGCCAGGTTACATGCTCAGCACACGGCTCTCTGGGTTTTAATGATGCTCAAAGATTTGAAATGTTCAGCAAATCTGTTTGTTGCTGCTCCGACTTTTTCGTGTCTCCCTGGGGAGAGGCTGCTTGTGTTTTTCTGTCTTGTTTAACCCACAAGGATTTCTGGAGATGGATGAATCTTCTAGAGCCTGAAACCCCCAGGAAGGCTCCAGTTCTCACGGATACCAAGTCATAAAACTATGCTTCTAAAAATAGAGATTGCCTGGCAAGCACGAGGGTCTTGGCCTACTCAACCCTGGCACCAAGGCATCCCGTTTCTTGACACCAGGCCTGTTGTTCTCTGGAAAGAAGAGCCCAGGTTGCAGAGTACTTAGGAGCTTCTGCTCAAAGGCATGACTGCGGTCAGGAAGAGCTGGGAGGAGAGCGGCAGGGAGCCCTGCCAGACGCTGGAAGCCAGGGCAGGCTCTGGCCAGGGCTGGTACTCTGGTCCTGGAATCAGGAAACCCCGGCTTCAGTTCTTTTGCCAACCACAGTCTGGCTGCCTCTAGCAAGTCTCTGCCCCTCTCTGGGCATCAGTTTTTCCATCTATAAAATAGGGGTAGTAAATTCCAAAGCCTCAGCTCCTTCCAGAGTTGCTGGGTGGTCACTGAGTTGAAAGCTGTAGGGGCCTAAGGCATGGGACCACGTTGAAGAACTCAAGCCTCCAAAGACATCAGGACAGCCTGAGTGCTCTGTGGGCAGCTGGCGGGGGGGGGGGGGGGGGGGGGCGGGGTCCTGCAGAAGCACGTTTCCCTCTGGACAGGACCCTTCCTACTGCGCCCACGGAAGCAAATGCTGGTAGGATTGGGATAGGTTTCTCCTTGTGTCTGAAGCTCAGCCGGGAACCAGTGCTTCCCTTTTCTAATCACCAAAGGGTTGAACCCCAGAAGCCCAAGGTTAGAAGAGAGACAGCTGCAGTAGATGGCCTGGGTTTGATGGGATTAGATACATACAATAAAGAGAAGAGATTTATTGGCAGGCTTTCATCCAGCCTTAGAAAACTTGGCTTTGTCTTTACTGGGTCAATTAGTCTTGGGATTTCTATGTGCAGGGCGACAAACCAGACTCATATGTTTAGGAAACATTTTGCTTCTTGGGAACTTCTGTGTCTTCTTTGTGAGTTGGTGCCCACATGTGCACATGTGAGCGTCCCCATGTGGGTGCCTGAGCATTACACAACTATGAACATAGTTACATGGTGTATGAACACCTCATTGTGGGCGTGTTGTACACACATACACATTTGAGTGTATATCCACAAACGTGTTTATGTGTGCCTATGTGTCACATATGTATGATGGGTGTGCATATATTGGTGCACATGTGTGAACAGACTCACCCTTGCTCACAAGGAGGATACTTGCTTGGCAGCACCCAGGCCAGAGGGTGATTTCACCAGCCTGGGTCTCCCTGTCCAACATGCTGAGCTATGGAAATGGCAAAGCCATCCCAAACCTGAAAGACAGATGAGTTCATTTTCAGGCTTTGCTGTGAATCGGTGGTTCTTGGAATGGCTAATGGCTCCAAGAGGCAGCATTTGCATCTCGTCGAGTCAGAGCAGCTGTGGGATTAGTGGCTGAGGGGTGATTTAGGATAGCTATTTGGGAATATCTACCATTTTCCAATAATGCTTGAGAAATTGCCTCTCCTGAGAAGAGAAATTTCAAGTGGGCCTGAAAGGGTGATGGGGGAGGGTGGGGGGAATGCTGATTCCTCCCCCACCAGGGAGGGAGGGAGGTGGGGGGGTGTGTGTGCAGCAGCAGCAGCAGCCACAGGCATTGGAGAAACCCGAGGCTCCCCTCTGAGCTCCTCCAAGCAGCTCCTCCGTCACTGAGCTGCCCCCACCTACACTGGGACCTGGACACTGCTCATCTCCCCGCACCTTCCCCGGGTCGCCCCCCAACATCTATCTGATGAAATTAGTATTTGAAATACAATAAAGTGATTAGTCCACTTGACTGTGACAAACATATTTAATCTTGGCCGATCGATGCTGTCAGAAAACCAGCGCCATTAGTTAAATTATCCTTTGGTCAGAAAAGCAAACCGCCTAATTGAAGAAGGCAAACTCACTCCCAAGACTTCCATTGCAGCCCGGGGCACTTCCTCCCCTGTCGTTTGGAACTTAGCCATAACCTGCTTTCCATTCAGCTGTCACCCTCTGTACCCTCCTTGGGCCTCAGTTTCCCCATCTGTCAGTATCGTGCAGAGATTCAGAGGAGATCCTGGAGCCCAAGCCACTCAGATCAACATGACTTGCCAGCTGACTAGGCACAAGTCACCCAGCTTCTCTGTGCCTCGGTTTCTTTTTCTGTGAAATGGAGCTGTTGAGGGTAGTGACTGGGCCCTTGGGAGGGGCAGATGGAGGAGGCCTGGCCTGAGTTCTCATCTTGGCCCTCAGTGCCCAGTCCGACCACCTGGGCCTCTTCCTCTCAGGCTCAGTCTCCCCAGGTGCAGGTGAGGAAGTGAGATGCACTGACTGTGAAGGCTCTGGCAGCCCGAATGTTCCACAGTCCTCCGAATCTACTGTCCTTGCTGACACGCCTGGGAATTCCTGCACGTGATCTGGGGTAGGAAAACCAGGGGAACTCAGTGACCCCTGGGAAGTCGTCTTTGAAGCCACGTAACTGAAGTTTGGGGACATGGCGAGACAAGAGGGTAGCATCAGTGACACAGGGAACCTCACTTTCTGGCTGTGAAATGAAATCAATCCCATTTCTGTTCAGCCCATGGCACATGCAGGGCCCAACGTGCCAGTGCCCCAAGAAGTGTCTCCCACCCTCCTTCATTCAGCTCCTCGCCGTTCTCTATGCTCAGCTCCAGGGCTGTCCTTGTCCTGGGAGTAGAGGCACAGGAATGGGCCAGTCCCAACTTTCATTCTGGGAACCCACAGCCTCACGGACAACCAGCTCCACTGTGAGGCTGTATTCCTGTCCTGTGGTTGCCTGGGGGAATCGTCACACTTCTCAAGACTTAAAACAATGAAGATGTATTGTCGTACGGTTCTGCAGGTCACAAGTCCAATATGGGCTTCACTGGGCTTCAAGCAAGGTGTGAACAGGATGGACGGTGGCCCTTTCTGAAACTGTAGGGGAAATTCATTGACTTGTCCCTCCAGCTCCTAGAAGCCACCAGCATTCCTTAGCTTGAGGCCTCACATCACTTCCCTCTGCTTCCATTATCACATCTCCTTCCCCGCCCCACCGCCCCCATTCTCTCTCACTATAAGGACCCTTGTGAGTAAGTGGACCCACCAAGAGAATCCAGAATGAGCTCCCCATCACAATATCCTTAACTTAATCACCTTTGCGAAATCTGTTTTCTCATGTGCAATGGTTTAGATGAGGTCTGTCCCCCAAGGATCGTGTGTTGGAAATTGGTCCTCAGCGTGGCCATGTTAAGAGCCGGTGGGAGCTTTACAGGGTGGACCCAGCGGGTCATCTGTGGCACCACCAGTGGAGGAGAGGGAGGGAGTTCTCTCGGGACCCTGGTTAGTTCCACAGTGGGGCTTATTATAAAAGAACAAGACCAGCAGAGACAGTGGCCCACACCTGTAATCCCAGGTACTCAGGAGGCTGAGGCAGGAGGGTCACGAGTTCAAGACTAGCCTCAGCAACTTAACAAAACCCTCAACAACTTAGGGACGCCTTATCTCAAAATAAAAAATTTAAAGAGCTAGGGATGTAGCTCAGTGGGAAAGTGACCCTGGGGTCCCTCCATTTAAAAAAGCACAAGACAGCTCCTCCCTGGTTTAACTCACTGTGTGATCTCTCCCTTCTGCCGATGTCATACCATCCCCCGGGAGGTACTCACCAACCTGATGCAGTGCCATGCCCCTGAGCCTCCAAAACCGTGATCTAAATAAATCTCTTTACGCATTATCCAGCCTCGGGTATTTTGTGATAGCAACAGAAAACAGATATTATGGAAGGTTATGTTCGTAGGCTTCAGGGATTGAGACATCTTGTGGGAGGTGGAATCATTCTATCTATCACAAATATAACAGTCTCAAAACTGAACTAAAAGGACTAAGGAGAGACTTTCCCTGGGAATATTTGAAGGAGTCACCAAAAGCAGTACTTGAAATATGAGCTGTATTTGCCCTTCTGGAGAAGGCAGAAGGATATTCCAGGTCATCAGAAAAAATAGGAGCAAAGGCCCGGAGGTGCCAGGTGATAGAGTAGATTTTGAGAGCACGGTGGCTGGACATAAGCACTGGGACAGGAGATAGGCAGAGGCCAGGACACAGCTTGTACACCATGCTTGGGCAGGGAGGCCCAGAGGAATTTAAACAAGGGAGCAATCAGACCAGACTTGAATTTCATGAACCTTATTCTGACTACAAGGTAGGAAATTGATAGAAGCGAGCAAATTAAGGTCAGGGACACCTGCAGGAAGGCTGCTGCAGAGGTCCCCATGAGATGAAGATATCTGAACTGAGTATTATCGGTGACAGGATTAATGGGGGCAGAGGGGAGGTACCTGACTGGTGTGTGTGTGAAGGAAAGAAGGCATAGACAACACCCAGGCTCTGGCTGGGGTGATGCATGGAGAGCAGAGCCAAGCCCTTAACTAAGAGAGGACCCCTGTCCCTATGTCCGTTCTTTGGTATGGCCGCAGTCTCTAGGTGCTGGCCCCTGTGTGTGTGCTCCCGCTACAGTCACGACTGATGTGCCCCCTGAAGAACAGAGTGCCAGGGCTCTGTGCCCTGTCTGCTGACACAGCCTGGACCCCAGAGGCACTGCCACGCCCTGCAGATTGAGGCCCCCTGCGTCCTCTGGGGGGTGCGCCACTCCTGTTCTCTGGGACGGATTGTTGTTGAGAAAAATCCACTTGTTCCCAATACTCCGTGGGTCAGGCTGATAAAACGTGGCCCTGAAGGTAATTCCATGAATGGGACGGGCTGGGTGTCCAGTGTTATGTGAAGAGAGCAGTCCACGGAGCAGACCCTGCCTGAGGGGACCCTGGTGGTGAGGGGCCTCAGCCCCTGACCCTGGCTCCAGTCCCCAGGTCGCAGGATTTGCCAGCACTCCCTGGGAAAGGACTGCAGGAGTCACCTGGGCTAGATCCCGCCCTTTAATCAGCTCCCTTCAATAGAAACTGAATCCCACGGTGGTCAAGCCACAAGCTTTGGGATCCCCCGGCTACAGCTTCTGTGTCCCAGATCTATCAGTTCTCGCAGCTGCCCATCAACCAAGCCCTCTCCGCAGCATCAAGGAACAGCACTGTGCCTTTGCTTGCCCTTTGCCTTTGTCATTCGGGTTTCCTTCTGAACAAGCAGGGACATTGAGGTGGGGGGGGATGAAGAGCAATTAACACCTTTCCAGTCCCCAGGTGCTGGCCCTGCCCCCTGCCAATTACCACGTGGGGACCCACCTGCTCTTGAAAGGGCTGACCAATTATCAGGAATAAGTGTGAAAGCAAGTCTGCTGCCTGGAGCCTCATTACCTGCCTCTCCACCAGCCTAGGGCTGGGGGTGCAGAGTCGGGGTGTCTCTGCTCCCTCTAGTCGGGGAGGATGGAGGAAAGAAGAGGGGTTTTCTGGGAGCACCTCTTTGGGGAGCAAGGAGCCATGCCCTGCATCATCTGTTATGAGGCCACGGCTTGAGGGGTTTTTGAAAATATATGTATGTTTCTGGAAAATAACGTGTTTAGAAATTTGGCTTCTAAATGCATCTTTCCTCTCAGTTCCCAGAAAGAACCTGGCCTTGGCTCTCTCTTGACTCGCAGGCAGCAGGTCCTTGCCACAAACTTGAGCTGCTTGAAGGGTTTGAGCAAGGGAAGAGGGGAGACGGGCCTGGCCCGGGAGGGAAGATGCCCCCCACCTGGAGCAGCTCCCCCCACGCCAGGCAGTGCCAAGGACAGTGGTGGTCCTCCCAGCGGAAGGGCTGAGTGCCTCCATGGGTGCTGGGCTCTGCTTGCATGGTACCCAGGCTCAGCAGAGATCTCCAAGCACCACAGATGGCCGACCACGTGCAGGCCAGGGGGACAGCCAGGACTAATAGCCCATCTCCCGTTCTCCCCATCCTGTGGGCCTGAGGGGCGTGAGGTATGCCCCCCTCTCCACAGTGCCCATCCCAGTACCCCACCGTCCCATCAGGGATGCAGGAGGGGTGGGGACAGTGAGTCTGGTTTAGAGAAAACCAAGCCTTGCACATTCCAACTTTTGGAAGAAGGTGTCGGCTGTGAGGAGTGGCACAGGACAGGCCACCCAGGATTCGCTCGATGACAGGTTGCCTATGGGAAAATGACGCGAACAAAATTCACTGAATGCTGACAGTGCTTGAACCTGGAGGAGTTATGGGTGATTTCTACCCTGTTCTTTTTATACTAGATGCATTATACATTTTCTCTAATAAGAAGTTTTATTTTAGTAATAAGAAAAGTGAGGAGAATTGATGTACATCCGCCACCTTCAGGGGCCACTCACTACCTGCAGGCTAAGCTTGGAAGTCCTTGGAAGAGCTTTCAAGTTTGAATCCATCCTTCCTTTGTGCCGTCATGCCCTGCCTTCTCTTCCCTTCCCTGGTCATTCATCCTTCAAGGCACGACTCTGAAATGCCTTCCCGTGGCCCATCATACCCTGTGTTTCAATACCTGTGTCCCTGTGGGTCTCCTAGCCAGTCTGAGTGCACCACAGGGCAGGAGCGAGCTTGACTCATGTCACTCTGGTTTGGGCCTGGGCACACAGCCGGTGCTCATTAGTTGTTGGCTGAGCAAATTGTGGAGGATATTGCTTCTTCGTTCCTTGAGGTGAGCAAGGGAAACGTCGCCTCTCCCAAACATCTGCAGATGGTAAGATTTGAGTGGGAGCAAGAGAGACCAGCTCATTTCTGGGGTTTTTGTGATGCCTGATCACTGGCTGTGCTGATGGGCAGTTGATGTGGGGGGCCCATGAGGCAGGTAGTGACGGTCTTCAAGCAGACTGTCATGCTCCTCAGACGTGGCTGCTCTTGCCTACCAACTCTTTAGCAGGCAGCAGAGTTCCAAGGTGCTCAGCTTACATCCTTGGCTTTGTCTTCTCTCTGAATCTTCCTACACCTAGGAATCCTGGAGGTATGTGTGCCTAAGGAGGGTGCGCCTGGGCTTAAGCAGGGCCCCAAAAGCAAGCCACACAGAGTTCTGGAAATAACCAGAAATGCAAGGAGACTGTGTTAGTCAGCTTTCCTTTACTATAACAAATACCTGAGACAATCAACTTATAAAAATAAAAGGTTTACTTTGGCTCACAGTTTTGGAGGTTAGCCCTGTCACTTTGGGGCCTGGGATGAGGCCGTATATCATGTCAGGTAGTATGTGATGGTACAAAGCTGCACACCTCATGGCCCAGCCACAAAAAAAGAGAAAAGACCAGAGTCCTACAATTCCCTTTGAGGCAACACCTCCAAGGACCAAAAACCTCCCATGAAGCCCCACTTCTTAATGTTTCTACAGCCTCCCAATAGCACCAGGCTGGGGACCAAGCTTTTGACACATGGACTTGGGGGACAGTCCAGATCCAAATTATAGTGCTTCCCACCCAGAGAACACCTCTTCCTACTAGTTGCCACTCCTTCTAAATCTCTTCTGGACATGGCCTTATTAGAAAATGGTTCTCCATAGACTTCTCATGTCTGTACATGCCATGGGCAGAGGGACCAGCAGCTTTCAGGCTGGGTGTTTATAGACTGAACAGCCTTGGAAGAGAGCGATCCTTTCTCACTCCAGAGGAGAGGGCAGATTTGTTTGCTATCCTCTTTGGTAAAGATAATGTCTCACCTCTGGGGCAGAGATAGTATTGCTTATAGGCCATTGTGAAAGAATTGGGTTATCTACACTTGGGGTTTCTCAGTTTTGAACATATCCACCTGGGCCACCCTGCATCGTCCACGTGGATCTTGAGGAGCAAGAGGAACTGTCCAAGTATGAAGCTCAAGCTACTTGCTCAACCTGAGTAATAGAGTCTCTTTGTCTCTGACCCAGGAGTCTCATGTCTTCTGCCAGCATCCATGAAACCATGGCAGGACAGCTGGTTAGCTTGCAAGCAAAATAAAATCCCCCACTCTTTGTGGCTCTTGATGGTATTAAATTCAAAGGAGAGATTGAATTTTATAAAATCAGATTTCAGTTGGCCTGAAGTTTTTTTAGACCAAGAATGGGCTTGGAATTCATCAGGCACTAGCCTTCTATGGCTCATCAGTCGAGTGCCCCTGAGTTCAATCCCCAGTCCCCATCCCACTGAATCCACCTCACAGCCCTGCAAAGAATGTGGGGTGAGCCACATTTTACCGAGGAGGAAGTTGGAGCTCAGCCGGATGAGGAGGTTGGCACCCAAGATAGACGGAATTAAGCTTAAGCTATTCTTTTTTTTTGGCAGGAGGGGTGGGGTATATCAGGATTGAACTCAGGGGCACTCGACTGATGAGGCACATCCCCAGCCCTATTTTTTTATTTTATTTTATTTAGAGATAGGGTCTCACTGAGTTGCTTAGCACCTTGCTTTTGCTGAGGCTGGCTTTGAACTTGCAACCCTCCTGTCTCAGCCTCCCAAGGCACTGGGATTATAAGTGTGTGCCCAGCGCCTGGCAGAAGTCTAAGCTTTTCTCACTTAGCCATGGTGCCTCCGTCTTGGGGAACACAGAGGCTCAAAGCCCCAGGGGCCCCCATTCTGTGACAGGGATCCAGGAAACAATAGGTGTTTCTGTGTCAATCTGTTCCCGAGGTCCATATTAGTATAGCGAGTTTCGCCCCAGATCCTGGGGTCTCCAAGGTGCAATTAGAGGGTTCACCCCCAGGGAAGGGTTCTGCTGGCCTCTCCTTGTGGAATCAATTCAGAGACAGTGAGGGGAGGGGAGATCTCCATCCCAACAAACACAGGGGCTGGGATGCACAAGTCCGCCTGAAATGGTTAGATGCCATGACAGAATCAACAACAAATAAGAATCAAAGACCAGCTGGGCACCGTGGCACACACCTGTCATCCCAGCAGCTTGGGAGGCTGCGGCAGGGATTGTGGGTTCAAAACCAGCCTCAGCAACAGTGAGGCGCTAAGCAACTCAGTGAGACCCTGTCTCTAAATAAAATACGAAATAGGGCTGGGGATGTGGCTCAGTGGTTGAGTGCCCCTGAGTTCAGTCCCCAGCACTCCCCCCCAAAAAAAAGAATGGAAGGCTAATATACATCAGACACTGTTCTAGACACTAGGCAAAGACCAGTGAAAGGGACAGATAAATGTATAACTTAGTGAGATGTGGTGATGAGTGTTAACAGCAGTAACAAACCAAACAGGATTAACAACAAAAACTAAACAGGGTAGGGGAACAGAGAACGAAGGGGCCATGGGGGCGGGGGGAGGTCAAGGAAGACCTCTCTGGAGAGAAGAGGTCTGAGCTGACATGTGATGGGATGAGGAAGTAAGCCAGATACACATGTGGGGGAAGCACATTCCAGAGGGAACAGCAAGTACAAGGGCCCTGAGGCAGACGTGCAAGCATGTCCAAGGAACACTGAAATAACTGGCTGCTAGAGGAGTGACCCAGGTGAGCCTGGGAGGAGAGGAAGTTGGCTGGGGAAGGAAGGGGAAGGTCCCTTCCAGGGAGGCCAGACACATCAAAGCTCGTAACCTAAGGCCTGTCACTTTTCATCTGTTGAGCTTGAATGTCCTCCCCTTCCCAGTGGGATCCTGCATTTAAAGCATGGCGCCCTGCGCTTGGTAGTGGCCCCTGTGATCCAGAGGTATTTATCACTGTCTGATCTCAGTGCTCCTCCTCACTTCCCTCCCATTCCCGCACCTCTGGAACTAGATGCTATCGCTGCAGCCACTTTGGGGGCTGGGGACTGGGGCACCAGCGGGGTGGCAGGTTGAGCCTTTCCCAGTAATTACCGCTCCCAGGAAGCCCTCTTGGCTCAACGCCATACTCAGCGTGGCTAGGACGACAGCCACTTGTCAGAAGCCTCCCAGAGAGACCACCTGGAAATGAGAGCAGCCCCGACTGGGAGCCATGCTGAAGGGGGGAGGGCAGCGCAGCCCCTTTGTCATTAGGCAGCCAGAGCTGGAGGGATTGCTCCGGTTTAAATTAAGGATTTAATGAGATGAGGCCAAATTAGATGCAATTAAAAAGACACTTTAGAGCTGGCAGACGACCAAGAGAGGCAGTAATGACTTTTCTAGAAGGGAATCCCACAGGCTGGGGGCTGAGGGGGTGTGCGGTTTGGTTTTTCTACTCCTGGAAACATTCATGGGTGGGGGATGGGAAGACAAAATAAAATCAATTATTGACGATTTTGGTGCTCATCAGGGGCTAAATGGTCCCCAGACGTCACCCCAGGCTTATAGTTTCCAAAGTGGGCTATTTGGAGCTCCCGGGCACCCAAAGAACTTTAGTATCTTCACTAAGCATTGCCTGAATATGTTTTTTTCTAAATTATTTTAAATCTTGGAATAAAAATGCTCCCAAAGTTTAGTCCCTGGGGCCCACCCATGTGTGTCCCCCTGCTGCTCTCCTGCTGTGACTCTCTGTGGGCCTGGGGGTTGGGGCCTCCTGGTGGATTCTGAGTGGACCCTCCCACCCTGCTTCTCTTGGGAGAGTCACTGATCATGTGAGCCCCAACCCAGGGGACTTGCACACCACGCTCAGCTAAATGTCCCCTACAGCAAGAGGCTGGCTCTCCCCTCCACAAGCAAGGCTGGTGATCAGAGGACAAGAGTCAAAACACCCTAAGACTGACACCATCCCATCTGAAAAACCCTTCCGTACTCTGTTTAAGTGTGGGTCCCCTTTGTCTGACTTTTGTTGACTCAGATGGGCTCAGTTTGGCAACAGCAGGACACCCCGTTACCCTGCTTACAGCACTAGTCAACGTGGTTAGTGTAAAGTTGAATCCTGAACCTTGGGCTTAACACGCAAACAAAATTAATTTGACTGTTCAGAAGTTTGAGTGAAGAGCTGTCAGACAAGGGCACTGAGCCATGAGATTCTCTTAAATGACAATCTTGAGCACCCTTCAGGCTGATTTGAAAAGTATTTTTCAAATAAGTGAATATTTAAGTTCAGAAACCTACTCATCATCTTCCTCCAGATTTAAT
This sequence comes from Callospermophilus lateralis, assembly GCF_048772815.1. Classification (NCBI taxonomy): domain Eukaryota; kingdom Metazoa; phylum Chordata; class Mammalia; order Rodentia; family Sciuridae; genus Callospermophilus; species Callospermophilus lateralis. Next base: position 33,980,076 of record NC_135306.1, read on the forward strand.
ACTTGCAGTTTAAGGGATGAAAGCAGGACTTAGGTATTATTAATAATTCAACCCTGAAACAAAATAATTGCCATTATTCTTCTCAAAATTCCTGGATGAGTCTAATTGAAGAATATTTTGAGGCTGTAAGGTAAAGCACTTTGAAAATGTGTTACCATTTGCAGCTGATTTTCAAAGTGGAGCAGGATTTTAACAACACAGTGAAACCAAATCCAAATACTGAAATATATTGGATATTGATGCTGAGACTGGATTGCAACTATTATTTATAATGTCCCATTTCCAATTATTTGAGTTATTGAAATAGCCTCATTATTCTCATTGGTTGACTTCATGGTAAGTAGTGCTTATGAATTGAATGGAAACATTAATGTATAATAATGTCATTCTCGTCAGTTTTATGTAATGGATTTCCTCCTACAAATGTGTTTGAATATTACTGATGGAACTGTTGGAAGCCACTGGGCTAAACATGGAACCATCCGGAAACGGACCTAGGAGAGAGAGGGACGGGGGCTTGTTCAGGGCCACAGAGTGAGTGGGCAGTAGGGCTGGACTTAGAGACAGGATCCTCTAACTTTCAGGCCCGTGCTAGAGTTACCAAGTGGCCTTTGGGACAATGCCTCCTGCCTCTGCCTGCTGCAGCCCTCTGTGTCCCAGGACACCTGAAGCTCCTCCTCCCGCTCCCAGGGGTCCCTCTCAATGCAGGGCTAAACTGTGACCAGGTTCCCTCCTTCAAAATCCTGCAGCAGATCAGAAAGATGTCTGGACCCTCTTTCCAGAGCCACCCACCACAGGGAGGAGCCTGGTGGCCCACGGAGAAGGGATGTCTGAGCCAGCGTAGCCGCAGCCCCCAGCCCCCAGCCCCCAGCCCCAATTCCAGGGCAGCGGTCCTGATCTGGCGTGGTGCTGAGGGAGCGCCAAGGGCTCTGACACCACGCGGGGACCTCTGGGTGCAAAGCCCACCTTCCCCTCTTACCAAATATCCAACCTGTGCGAATGCAGGGGTGCTATGCTGTATCCATGGAAGGTACAGAGAAGGGAGTCAGGGCTACGAACCACTATTACCTGTTTTATCATAAGGGGTTGTTTTTTTTAAAAGGATTTAGCTGTTCAGGAAAATAGGACCAAAACCAAACCAAACAATAACAACAACAACAACAACAAAAACTGGCTAAGAAGATAAATATGAAACATTCTGCCCTGGCATTGGAGATCTTTTCTCTGTGCCTGTCTTCAGCCTCTTTATGTGCCCCCCCACCCACGCCAGCCGTGGTCTTCTACTGCCCCCAAAGTGCACCCGGCCCTCACAGGCCTCCAAGCTGGGCCTCAAGCTTCTGCTCTGTCTGGAAGACTCCCACCCACCCTCCAGGCCTGCCTCTTACACCCCCTCTTCCCAGAAGCTGCCCCTGATGCTCCAGAGTGGCAACTCCAGAAAGTTCTAAGGGCAGCAGAGCATTTGGAAGAGCAGGGAGCAAGGTTCCAGGAGACTCGTCTAGAAGCCGTGATTGCGCAACTTGTTCACTATTTTCATTCAGGCCATAGTTGTGTGTGTGTGCGTGTGTGTGTGTGTGTGTGTGTGTGTGTGTGTGTATGGGGGACGGTGGCCCCATGGAACTGATGGGAATCATAGGGAATCCAGCAGCTCCCAGCCACAGTTGGCGGAGCCCGGCTGCTTCCATGTTCTCTCTGCACCTGGCTTGTCCTGGGCTGTGGCAGAGCTGGTGTGTGCATTGCCCTACTGTGCGGTGTCCCTGGATGTTTCTTACCTGCCCCCTGCTCCCAGCTAGAGACCTTACTGGCTTCTTAGCCCCATCAGAAGCAGTCACCACACCCAGAATGTCCCACCCAGCTCATTGCACAGGTGCAAAAACTGAGGTCAATAAAGGTTAAGGATTTGACCTCAGTCCTGTAGGAGCTTGGAATCCTCCCTCCTGGAGCCAGGAAGAGGGTAGGACACAGGACCAGCTGTCAACAGCAGACCAAAAAAATCAAGCAGTAGATAGCAAAATAAAACAAACTCCAGAATCTATTAAACTAATCAATAACACCTGATTGCCTGCTACAACCTTCAAATATCCAAGCCTGGAGCCAGCAGGCAATTGCCATTCAGGGCACAGGTTTTCAGACTCATCCACACATCACTCATGCAGAGAGCTCAAGAACACCCAGACTGCCGGCTTGGACCTCTGCCTCCCAGTTTCTGACCCAGATGGGCTGGGGAGGGACCAGAGAATTTGTATTCCCCCCACCCCTTACTAAGGACTGAACCCAGAGCCTTGGGCACACCGGTAGACACTCTCCCCCTGAGTTACTCCCCAACCCTGAGGATTTGTATTTCCAACAAGTCCCCAGGTGCTGCTGAACCACCAGGAAAGGGGATTGTATGCTCAGAGCCAGGGAACTAATGTTTGATCTTTATGCTAAAGACCATGGGGTGGCCCAGGGGACTGCCACAGTGGCAGGGTTTCATCTGGAATTCAGAAACGTGAGGGTCCCCAGCCATTGGTGAGGCCAGCCTTCCTTTACCCCAGCTCCCAGCCCCCACCAGGCTGTGAACACCTGTCTTCCCTTTGGATTAGGAGTCCCTCCCAGGAGGGGACACTGCCTTGCTCATTTGGCATCCCCAGGGCCTGGCACAGGGCCTGAGACCAGGACTCATGGGGATTTGGTTGACTGAAACTGAAGGTCAGTGAGGCTGGCAGAGGAAGAGATGTGCCCAAGGTCACCCAGGTGGTCAGCAATGGAGCCAGGGACAGAAAACTTGTCGACTCCACTTCCTCCAGCCTCCAAGTGCCCTCAGGTGTGGCCTGTTCTCCATTATTCCCTCCCTCACAAGTTCTGAGGAGTTTCCGACCCAAGGCTTCTGTTTTCCCCTTTTCTCAGTTAGCAAGGCCGAAATCCTCTCTTTACGCACCCGCCCCCTTTCCCAGCCGGCCTTGCAGCCCCTCCTCCCAGGAACACAGCCAGACTTTCCCTCCCTGGGGCTCTGGAGGTGCTCATCCTTCCTCTGGGTACCTTCCTCCACCATTCAGACAGGGCACCACCATTGCCTTCCCCTTTACAGCCCAGATCCAGTGCCATCTCCCAGTTCCTCCCTCCTCTGGGCACCTTCAGTCCTTAGCTCCTCAAGTTGTGCAGTGTCTGGTCTTTCTCGAGCTCCGAGCCCAGGTCAGGGCCTGTTCTGTTCTGACTTATCCGCTGCCGCAGGGCTCCAGTGCAGCCCGGGCTGGGTGAAAGTTGTTCCTCTAGGTCCTCATTCCAATCGTCAGCTAAGAGGGTCACAAAGGGGTTCCCCTCCAGCTCCCAACCCTGTCCTTTACAATTTACCAACAGGCTCTAAAATCAGAGTTGCCCCCGCAGTGACACCACACCACAGAAGAGTCTAGGGGCAGTGCAGGGACGGGGGCAGGGTCTTCCTGGTGGAGAACAGACCAGATAGGGCCAGGGGGAACAGCTCAGCCCTGGCAGAGGGGGCTCCAGGCCATTGTCCCTGCCAACCACTTCATTAAAGTTTCTAAAAACTCACACACACACACACACACAGAGACACTCTCACACACACACACTCATACACACACACACAGAGACACTCTCACACACACGCACTCACACACACACACACACACAGAGACACACACACACACAGACACACACGCACTCATACACACACACACAGAGAGACACTCTCACACACGCGCACTCATACACACACACACAGACACTCTCACACACACGCACTCATACACACACACACACAGAGACACTCACACACACGCACTCATACACACACACACACAGAGACACTCACACACACGCACTCATACACACACACCCACACACACAGAGACACTCTCATACACACACACACACACACTACTTAAACTAGATATCAAGGTTATCTATTACTGGAAAACAAACCACCCCCAAATATAATCACATTAAAAAATAACACCTTATTGTCTCTGATTCTGAGGGTTGGTGAATTCCAGCTGAGGGATTCTTCTGCCCATGCCGTCGGCTGAGGTCACTCACTGGGCTAGTGGCAAGGTTGGACTGAGAATTCCTCCGTGGTGCACCCACATGCACAGCACCTGGAGGTCCTCCCTCACCTCCCCACGTGGTTAGCTGTAGGGCTGTCTCCATGCAATTAGACTTTCACATGGTCACCAGATTCCTAAGGAGAAAGGGCGGAAGCTTCTAGTCCTCTTACTGTATGGGTGTGGAAGACTCAAAACATCCCTTCTGCCACAATCAGTTGGTCAGAGCAAATCACAGGGTGCAGTCCTGATTCAAGGGAAAGAGAAACAGACTCTGCCTGGTGGAGGGTGGCACAGCACGCACTCAGAGAAGGGGCCTGGAGGCAGCCATCTCTGGACCCTGAAGGACTTCCTTCAGCTTCAGCAGTCCCAGGAGTATGTCTGGTACAGAGAGCTGTGAAAACTTCAGAACTAAGTCACCCCACAGAGCTGGTGGCCCACACCAGGAGCGCCCTGGAAGGCCAGCCACAATAGCACCAGCACCAAGTGAAAGGGCCCTAGCCCGTGGAACAGAAAGTCCATTCCTTCCACAGCCTTGCCCCTCACTTGATGTGAGAAACTGGGCAAGACCCTGTTGAGCCGCCCAAGTGACATCTGTCTCAGCCATGGGCCATTTGTCCATAACTCTCCATCAGGACCGAGGTCTTTTGCCCTTTGCATGGCCTAGGCTTCAAGAAGGACAAGGTTGGGCTGCGTTGTGGCTCAGTGGTAGAGCATGAGAGGCACAGGGCTCAATCCTCAGCACCGCACAAATAAATAAACTAAATTAAGGTATTGTGTTCATCTACACCTAAAAAAGAAATATTTAAAAAAAATTTTTTAAAGAAAGACAATGACTTTTCTTCTCTGTTTCAACAACAACAATCCCTCATTCATGGATTTACAACCGGAACCCTGGTAGGGTTGAAGTTGCCCAATTCCAAATTGTTTTTAAAAGGAGACTCTACAGTTACAGCCAAAGTGTGAAACAGATCACAGGAACTGAATGCCAGAAAAGTGCCCCCAAATTGTTCTTAGTTTACACCCCTATTTTACAGATAAGTGTACTGAGGCCACCTGCGGTGGAGAGAGGCACAGGGACATAGGGATTTGATCCAGCCACGCCCCCTCTCTGCTGTCAGCCCGTCAGTCTTCTCCAACAACCCCACTGGCTAGGTTCAAGATGGGCCCAAAGGTCCCTGGATGCTTAGAAATCCCAACCTCCAGGAGACCACTGTGCCCAGAGTCACCTTTTTCAGGCTTCCAGCAGGAGGGACAGACCCAGGGAGAAACTTGGGAAGAGGAGAGCCTCAGGGGGTGGGGCTGCCTGTTAACTCTCAGGGCCTAGTTCCTGCCTACAGGGACACTGGGAAGGCAGGAGAGGACCCCTCTGCAGATGCCAACCCTTTCCAGGCTCGGGCTAATCCCCCTTAAGTAGCCGTTGTGATGATGGCCCCCTTGGTCAGGATGTTTGCAGTAGACCTGGCGGTAGACCAGTAGGAAGAGTCTCTGATAAGTGCTAGGGGTTGGGTATGGTCGGTGTGTTTCCCCAGAGTTCACGACTGCCTTGGGGCTGGGAGTGCAGCTCAGTGGTGTGGCAAAGCACTTGTTTAGCATGCTTGAGGTCCTGGGTTCATCTCCAGCACCACAACAGAAGAGCGGGTGGAGTCTCGCGGAAGGTAGTTGGGTCATCGGGAGTGCTGCTCTTGGGAGAGACTAGAGCAGTTCTCATGGGACCTGGGCTGTTCTCACCAGTGACTTGGTATTAAAAAGCAAGCTCTATGGCTTCCTGTTTCCCCACACGATCTCTCCCTCTCAAATGTACTCCCACCATGATTCCATCCATCAAGAGGACCTACCAGGCATCAAACAAAAGGAGCTACTTAATATTGGACTCCATCTCTAGAATTGTGAGCAAAATAAACTTTTTTAAAAAAAAAAACACAATACCCAGCCTCAGGTATTTTGGTATAGTAAGGGAAAATTGACTAATACACCAAACATATTCTATATTCTCCAGCTTCCTTGCCTGGCAGATTCCTCTGCTAGGAATGCCACTGAGCCCTCTGTCTACCCATTTATCATTCATCTCCCCAGGTCTAGCCCATATGCTTCCTCCTCCAGGAAGCCCTCCCCAACTCCCTTCTCCCCATCTGGGCAGAAACCTCTTCCTATATAAGCGCCCAAGCTCCTTATCCTTTACTTCCCAAGGCTCAGAACACTTTCTGCTTCAGTTATACAACAGACAGCTGGGAGGGGCTGCTCAGCAGTGGGACAGTCCCTGACCTGGGAGTCTATGAAACCTGGATTCTAGCTCAGGCTCAACCTTGGTCTCAGCCTCCCTGTGAGGCCTTGGGCAAGTGCCTTTTCTACTCAGGACCTTAGTTTCTCCAACTTCAAGAGGAGGATCTGGGCTTCATCTCTAGAGTCCTTCCGGCAGCGCCATTGATTACCTATAATCATTAAGTTCCTACCCTGGTCAGGCCCTGTTCCAGGAGCACCTAGTAGGATAGGATTTGTATGCACACAATTATCAAGAACATGCTCCCAGTGAGGGGAGTGGAAGCGAGGGTGGAAAGGGAGCAAGGGAGAAAACTAGGCAAGGGATTCCCACAGAGGGTACCTTTGGCCTGATCCCTCGGGGGCTCTGGAGTTAAGTCTTACGCTGTCCTATGCCAAGACCAGGGAGCGGAACCCCACACTCCTATGCCTGACAGTTGTTAGCTGAGGAAAAGGCACTTCAGCCTGTCTGCACTTAGGGGAAAGGACTTTCCAGTGGCCTGGGGGCGGGGTCGCCAAAGAAGAGCACAGGAAGTGCATGCACACAGCACCAGGGAGGAGCCACAGACCCTGCAAAGGGGATGTCCCTGTGGTGTCCACCTTTGAGACTAGCACTGTTGCTGCTGACAGAGGAGAATCGTGTATGTGAGCAGGTGAACGAGGTCTCACATATGACCTTGGGTAATTCATCGTCTTCACTTTTTCGGAGATCACCTGCAGAACGGGCTGTCAATGAGGATTTGAAGCGTGCTTGGCAGGGAGGGGGATTAGCAAGCCTGGGCTCTCTCCACACCCAGGCCAGGCTGTGACCCCCAGCAGACCACTCAGGCAACCGTGGACACTTCAGGACCCACAGGGCACTGGAGCCCCACAGTCTAATCACAGGCCCAGGATATCAAAATGGGCTGGTTTCCCCAGGGACACAGGCTTGTTTTCATAATTCTGATAGCTTCCTTTTGTCCTCTATCTCTGATAGAACAGGAACATTAATCAAGTCATCTCCTATGCAAATCTACACCCCACCTTTGTTTCTCAGGGCATAGGAGGTGGCAGTGGGGGAGGACAGGGGCTAGGGCCTGAAAGGGCTGTCTGTAGGTGACAAAATGGACAATCTGTGAAGATTCTGTCTTCCCAGCTGGTTCAGGAGCACAACCCAAATCCTGTGGATATTACGTGGACTACCCAGGCTGAAGGAAGCATCCTTGTTTCCAAAAAGGGGTATCCAAACTGTGTTCCTCCAGGCCCTCTTGTGCAAGAAGTTCCCATCAAAGTCACCCAGAGAGTTGGGCAAGCAACTCAGGTCCTGCTTTCCAATACCTAGAGGTCCCCACAAAAGGTCACTTGAAAAGACATCTGTGACTGGAGGTGTCCCAGGTGCAGTGAAGCCCCTCCTCTTAGGCTGCAGAGCCTAGGAGGGGACTGAGGGAGCCGGGAGCAGGGAGGGTCAGCAAGCTGACCAGGGCCCGGCTGGACCACAGCTCCAGGTTCCTGCCTTCACTGCCTGGCCTTCATCCCCACCCCCCCCATCCCTACCTGCTACCCAATCAGATGTTCAGAGCATGAGAACGAGAGGGACCCGAGGTCACTCAGTGCAGGTCCCCCCTTCCACCAGCTGCCTGACGCTCTCGCGGCATCACTGACAATTCCAGCCTGGGCTTGCACCCCGCGACGGCAAGCTCACTCTCTGTTGTGGAAGTCCCTTCCATGTTTGTATAAATCCATTACAACAATCTTCCTTCCATTGGTACCGGAACAGCCTACTGCTCAATGTCCTTGTTCTGCCTCTGGGACCAGCTGGTGCAGCTGTTCCCCTCACAGAACAGAAACAACAATGGCAACCAAAAGAGTACGTCGCTCTCAGAAATTCATCTTCTAGACCTTTAACTGCTATCTCACCTTCATACAGTATTTCTGTCTTTATCTGACTCTTTTTTTGTGTGGGGGGGTGGGTATCAGGGATTAAACTCAGGGACACTCGACCACTGAGCCACATCTCCAGCCCTATTTTGTATTTTATTTAGAGGCAGGGTCTCACTGAGTTGATTAGTGCCTTGCTTTTGCAAAGGCTGGCTCCTGTCTCAGCCTCCCCAGCTGCTGGGATTACAGGCGTTCGTCACCTTGCCTGGCTTCATCTGACTTTTGCTCATGAGAAGAACACTGTTCAGGGCTGGGGATGTGGCTCAAGCGGTAGCGCGCTCGCCTGGCATGCATGCGGCCCAGGTTCGATCCTCAGCACCACATGCAAACAAAGATGTGTCTGCCGAAAACTAAAAAATAAATATTAAAATTCTCTCTCTTGGGGCTGGAGATGTGGCTCAAGCGGTAGCGTGCTCGCCTGCAATGCGTGCGGCCCGGGTTCGATCCTCAGCACCACATACAGACAAAGATGTTGTGCCCGCCGATAACTAAAAAATAAATATTAAAATTCTTTCTCTCTCTACCTCTCTCTCTTTAAAAAAAAATTCTCTCTCTCTCTCTCTCTCTCTCTCTCTCTCTCTCTCTCTCTTTTTTTTTTTTTAAAAAGCACTGTTCAATATGCCCAGTAAGGACTGGTATTTCCAGGATGGGTATTTTACAGGATTTGTCAAAATGCCTTAGCACACTTGAGCCTCAAACTTTCCTTTTTCCCTTAGAAGACCACTTGGATGCTGGGCCTGCGTGGCTATGGGAACCTCATTTTCTCATCCAGCAGACGTTCCCAGGACTTCACTCAAGGGCCCATCCAACCTGCAAGCCCCCTAATTGGGATGACACTGAAACATGCGTCTGACTCCCGGGGCTGTTTATTTAAATCATCTGCATCCCACCTGGGATGCCGGGAAGGTGACTGCATCCCTCTGAGTGCCCGGGACTCTACTCCCTGTGGCTGTTCCCCACCCTCAGTCTGGCCACCTACAGTCATGGGGTCCTCATGATCACATTCCACATGGAGAGCTGGGCTCTGATGTCTGACCTTCAGATATGGGGCAGTGCTGGCTGCTCAGTCATAATGTCAGCTGAGTCATTTCTGAATCTAGTTGGTGAATAAATTAATGACATGACGCAGCCAGAGTGAGCAGCCACAGTCTTCAAGTCACCAGCCATAGCTGCCTCCTGCTTTGAGCCTCTTTAGAGAAATGCTGGGAGGGAGAGGGGGAAGTGGGGCTTGGGACTTGGGCTGAACTGGTTGGGTTCTGCTCGTCTTGACAATGAGGGATTGAATCTGGGGATTCTAAGGAGGTCTTTTGCCAATGTCCTTCTTCATAGCCTTGTGGATGAATGAGCTGGATAAAGGACAAAGACACAGAGTTGCAAACTGATGTCCAAGGGTGGTATCTGTCCCCTGGATGTGCCTTTATTAAGAAGTATGCTATTATACAGGAATGTATTTTTATTTTGAATGTGTTTATATAGGAAACGCATATTCCAGTTTGGCCCAGTCTGCACCATATCTTTTTGCCCTGTACCTGGCCCCTTTTGGTCATTTATGTTACTTGCATCTTTAATGGTAACACTATTCCTTTTTTTAACTAAAAACATTGACAAATGTCTACAGGCTACGGCCCATACATCCAACCCACTGCCCATTTTTTATGGCCTATAACCTAAGACTAGTTTTTATATTTTTTAATGGTTGGGATAAAAGTTAAAAGAGGAGTATTTTGTAACATGTGAAGATGCCCCAGCTCACGGTCCGCAGCCACCTTCCTGCTGTATCAGCAAAGCCAAGTAGTTCCACAGAGACCATGTGGTGCCTCCAGTCCCTGAGTAAATAGGCACAGATCCTCGGAGGAGGAGTGGGGGTCACACAGGACACACACTGACTGCCGTGTTTGGGGTCCCTCCTTCTAGGGACTAGTCCCCTCCTTGGGGGATGGGTTCTAAAAATTAAAATTGTTTTGTAAACTTGGGCGAGTAAGCATTCCCTGTCACTGGGGCGCCCATCCTCCAGCTCTGGGTCCTACACGCCAGTTTTCTTCTGATTGTAGATGTGAGCAGCCCCCTTGTTGGTTCCCTCTCTGTTCTGCCCCTGGGGACTCTTGTCTTCATCTGCTCGGGCTGTGCTATTTTTTGGGATTCAGAATGTCCATATGATAAAGGCGTGGCCCCCATCTTGGTGCTGTGGGAGGTGGTGAGATCTTAAATGAGTCCTAATGGGAGTCTTCCGGACATTGGGAGTGCTCTCAAAGGGGATAGGGACCCTCACCTCTTCCTGTTTTTTCAGAAGCGACAGCTATAGGGTGAGGGTTTTTTTTTTGTTTGTTTTGTTTTTTGTTTTTAAAGAGAGAGAGAGAGAGAGAGAGAGAGAGAGAGAGAGAATTTTAATATTTATTTTTTAGTTTTCGGCGGACACAACATCTTTGTTTGTATGTGGTGCTGAGGATCGAACCCGGGCCGCACGCATGCCAGGCGAGCGCGCTACCGCTTGAGCCACATCCCCAGCCCGAGTGAGGGGTTTTTATCACCTCGGAATCCTGCCTTGATGTGCTGCTTCACCACAGGCCCAAAAGAAAGGGGCCAGTTAATCAGGGACTGAAACCTCCAAGACTATGAGTTCAAGTAAACCTTTTCTCTTTATAAGTTGATTATCTCAGATATTTGTTCTAGTAACAGAAAGCTTACTAACACAGGCTGCTGTGACAAACATTATAATGTGTGACTATGTGGCTTTAAGGACAGACATTTATCTCTCATAGTTCCAGAGGCTGGGAAGTCCAAGATCAAGGGGCTAACAGATGATATTCCTGGAGAGGGTCCTCTTCCTGGCTTGCAGATGGTTGTCTTCTAGTTTGTCTCCACTAGGCAGAGAGAGAGGGCTGTGGCCTCTTCCTCTTCTTACAGGGTGACTCGTCCCATCAGGGGGCTCCACCCTCATGACCTCATCTAAACCTAGTCACCTTCCAAAGGCCCTACCATCATCAGAACCAGGGGTCAGGTTTTCACACAAGAAGGAGGGAGAGACACACACATTCAGGCCGTGACAGACCCCATGCTCTATTAACACCACCGCAGCTTCCTGTGGGTCAGCCTCCCTCTGCGGCTGCTCTAACCTGGCTGGTTGGTCGCTCTTCCCCTCGTGAGTGGCACCACCTGCCCACCATTACTTCCAGGCCCTTGCACCCTGTGGCTGTCTACAGACCCAGCCCTGGGACCACCTCTCCCACTATCACCTGCTGCACATTTAGGGATGTAGGTGCCTGATGGCCAGAACAAACTTGGTGGCTTGGTGAATGTCAAGCCCTTGAGATGTCCCTTGGAATGTAGAGCCCTCATGGATCTTCAGACCCAGAGGAGAAACCCTTTCCAATATACCTGAACCTTCTCACCCTCCTTCTGCAGGCATCCCCAAGTTACTCAGAATGCACCATTGGTGTTAGGCTTCTTCCAAGCGGTGGGTTTGCCACGGACCCTGGAGTTCCTGTCAGGGTGTTAAAGCTCAGTGTCCTGGAAAAGTGCCCCAGGATAAGCAATCTCTTATTCAGTCTCCTGTGCCACCCTCACAATTCAATCCCAGGGCTGCTCCCCACCTTCCCGTGGCCCATGCCGCAGACACACCACTGTGAGGTCTAATCTCTTTCCTCCCATTTCAGACTCAGTATGTCCCAAACTAGGTTCTGCTGGGCTTCAAGCCTGATACCACCCCAAAAGTTGTTGGCAATGTTCCCTCTCTATCCTTCAAATGCATGTGTCATTGTACCAGCAAGGGTGCTGTTCTCCAGGGGGACATTTTCCCAGGTCACCATTTATGAAACTGACTACATTTGAGCTACCACCTCATCCTGAAGCCATCCGCGCTCCGCATTCTCCTTGGGATGGGTGAGCCAGCCTGGGAGGGGGGCGGAACCCAAGCCCTGCGCTCTTTCTGCCCGTTTCCTCATATTCCGCCTCTGCTAGGTCAAGTCCTGCAAGCAGCAGGCACCAAAATAGGGTTGGACATGCAAGAGACTGTTTAGGACACATCTGTGAGGGACAAGGGTGCAGGGTAGGGAGGGAGAGTCTTCAGACAGTGATGCAGGCTCACACCTGTGGAAGGAGAGAGGGAAGGACAGGTTGCCTGGAAGGAAGAGTATCGAATCCAATGCAGTCTGAGAGGGGCTTGGCCAGAACCCTGGGGATTTCCCTTTCCAAGCAAAAATGCCTATTAGAAGAATTCCATGACGGCAGGAGGGACCAGCTCCAACATTCCCGTGGTGCGCATCTTTGGCTGGGAGCAGCCTAGGGGAACTTGGCCTCTGTGCGAATGGAACCAACTGCCAAGTCCACTTGCACCGGCCATGGGCTCTCTTAAAGAACCCTCTCTGCTACCCCAATATGTCCACTGCTTGTCCCAACTTTCAACACAATGTCATTAAAATCAATTTAGCTTACTAACCATCAAGCAGGCAACAGCACAGAGTCAGAGAGAATCCAAACAGGCATTTTTAATTTTTGTTACAAGTGGTGTCCCTGACAGAAAGGAAAAATTGGAAAAGAAGAGAGAATTTCCAGTAAATCTTGAGCAAAGAAAGGGATTAGCTGGATAAAAGTAGGTGCAACATGGTTGCAGGGATGGGGGTGGGGTTTGCAAATGCAAATTAGATGCATAATTTAGGTGATGGTATAACTTGAATCTAAGGGATCTGGATTAGGAGTCCAGTTGTATTTGAACAGTATGGATCTGGAATCCGTGAATTCATATCAGAAAGTGCACAAGAGCCAGGCTGAGTGGCACCTGCCGGTAATCCTGGTGGCTTGAGAGGCTGAGGCAGGAGGATCATGAGTTCAAAGCCAGCCACAGCAAAAGCAAGGCACTAAGCAACTCAGTGAGACCCTATCTCTAAATAAAATACAAAATACGACTAAGGACGTGGCTTGGTGGTCCAGTGCTTCTGAGTTCAATCCCTGGTAACCAGCCCCCTCAGAAAAAAGTACATGAGAACAATCACTCAGGATGATCATAGTTTAAGTGATTAGGGCCAGCCCCAGCCTCAGGACAGTGGCAGCCACAGCCCTGTGAGACGGTCCTCAAACCACAGCCATGTATGATTGACCCAGAACTTCAGCTCACTGGAAATAAAAGGTGTTGCTGGTGTGGAAACCTCAATTCTCTTGGGATAAGAAAGCAATTCCCTCAGTAAAAAGGGGTCTTTAAAATCCCTGGAAGGTATAAATTAAACACAGAAATAATGAAGTCAATTAAACCTATCATTTTAATGCATTTGTATTACATTTAGGAATGATCTGCACATATTAGGCGTGTGCAGGGCTTGTGATATGCAAGAGAATTTGACATATCTTAGATTACATTGTAAATGTGTAACTGGGTAATTGATTTTAGACTTGTGGTTTTAAATTAAAAGTTGTAAGAAAATTTGATTAGTTGTATAAACAGTATTGGAATGTTTATGAGAACCTGAGATTCACCGTATTTATGATTTTGATTTATTAAATTTACAAGAGTAATTTAAGTGCTTGGGAAGGTTTTGCTTGTTAGGTCAGGCACGCAAAGTGCTTTAAAGGAAAACAGGATGCATCACATTTATAAATGCACTCCAAAACACTTAGAGGAATTTAATAAAATGAGTTGTAATGAGACTGTTTAAAGGAATTTGGATTTACAATTAGGATGTTAAATTTTGAAATTATGCTTAAGGGCTTAAAGGGAAAAAATAGGGTTTTTAGTTCAGTTCTTTTTTCTACATCAAAAAAAAAATCTCCCCTTTCAGGCATAGAGAACTCCCTCTGACATTCGTTATATCTAAAAATGCATCATCATGGCTGCCCACCCCAAAGGCTGGATCTTTAATAGTGAACAGCGACCACGTGCATGCCTTTCCTGACATGAGCTCCCTGCTCCTGACACTCCCTTCCTATCCTCAGGATCTGTCTCCAGCTTCCCCGGGCCCCACCAGCTAGCCTCAGCCTTTATGGGGTTCCTGTCTGCCTGGTAGGATTCTGGTCTTTCCTCCTCTCTTCTCTCTTTCCTTCTATTGGGAGAATTGCAGACACTGCTGAATGGAGAATGGAACGCAGCCTCTCTGGCTCTGGCTGGCTGTGTGCCTCTGCTGGTCCCTGGCAGCCCCAGAAGTCTGTGGCTGGTCCTTTCAGTTGGGAGTTGCAGTTCCTTGTCTAAAGGGACACCAGGAGTTATCACCAGGAGTGCTCACCAGTTATCACCAGTCTGCTCTCAATATTTGTGGTCATTGACTGATCAGGACATGCCATGTTAGGAGAGGTGCCGCCTCCTCTCTCTGCCACACACCTCTCAGCTGCGCCTCTGAGTTAGGCTTGGAGGCCCTTATAACATTGAGGGTGATGGTGGCCACTTTCTCTAGGCCTTCCTCCCTGGCTGATCACTTTCCTTCAAAGATCTCATGACCCTGACCTAAGGCAGTCTCTGCCATTTCCGTCTCTCCCCAAGAGCATTCACTGGAGACCAAGGAAGCAAGGAAAGACTTTACCTTTCCTGTCACAAGCATGGGGTCAGAGCCCAGTTTCAACTCCACCACGGACTTCCTGGGTGAGCCTGAGCAAATCATCTCCTCTGGGCCTGGTGTTTCCTACCATCAGCAAAGTCGCGTCCAGGTCTTTGTCTGAGAAAAACACTCTTACAGGTGCACAAAAAGACACAAATGAGGATTGTAGCCTCGCTAGCAACATCGAATAATGTCAACCTAAATGTCAATCAATAGAAGAATCCTTGACTCAATCAGGATACACACATAGACTAGTCAGTTAGGGTCCAACTAAGAAATGCAGTGAGCACCAGTTATTTTCCCCACAACATTCTGTTACACAAATTTTTGAACATACACGAAAGTGGAAAAAAATTGTAAACACCCACATACCCACTGAAATTAACGTTCAGCCTTATTTTCTTTATCATCTATGTATCCATCTATCCATCTGTCTATTCATCTTATTTTTTAGATGCATTTCCAAATAAGGTACATATGCTTCACCCAGCAACACTTCAACACATATATCATTAACTAGAGTTCCATATGTGTTTACAGTTTTCTTAAGGTAAATTTTTGTATAATCAAATGCACAAATCTTACATCTACTATTTTTAAGAGTTTTGCCAAATTCATACACCTATGTAATCAAATCCCCTGTCAAGATATAAAACATGGCTTTCACTCCCAAATGTTTCCTCTTGTTCTACCCCATTCCATCTCCACCACCTCTGTCTATCTCTACCTGTAAACACTGTCCTGATTTTTTCCCTTAGTTTAATCTGTTCTAGACCATCCTATGAATTGAGTCCTATTATGTGAGGCATCCCCAGTCCACCTATTGTTTTTAAGATTGTTGTTCATCAGTATTTTCACCTTCTCTTCAGTGCGCAGTCTTGCCTTGTGTGGGTGGAACACAGTCTGCCCTTCTCCTGGGGGTGGATACCTGGGATGTCTCTGGATCTCTTTATTATGAATAAAACCACTATGTATTTTATCTCAAACAATTGTTTTAGAGGTCTGGTGTTTTCATGTCTTGGGTCAATCCCTCAGACTGGGTTTGCTGGTTCACAGTTAATGCTTAGATCTGTAAGAAGGTTCCAGAACTGCTCACCTCCCAGTCCTCCCATCCATTGCCCCAGTGCAGCTGTCAGGTTCCTGACTGCAAGAGCTAGGTGGCAATGTTGTTGCAGCCGACCTATGACCTCGGGCAAGCCAGGTGAGGCAAGGTAAATGGAAGACTCTCCCACCATCCAGCATGGCCCCTCCCTTTTATATTTATGCCCACCAACACCTCCACCACCCACCTAATCCTCAGCTCAGGTTTAGAAGGAGAATGATTGACCTCCTTTACAGAGGAGGACATTGAGGTTTAAAACAAGGAACTGACCTGTCATCCCAAGGAGGGAGCCAGGTCACGGACTCCATTCGGGTCCTGGGGATTAACATATTCACTCATGGTGAACTCCCAGCTGTCAGAGGGAGGCAGATGGAGCCAGGTGGAAAAGTCCAGTCAGGAGCTGTTTTCCGGATGGGTTCCATGCCTGGCTCTGTGCCTACCTGTGCAGGTGACCTCACCTTTGTGTCCCTCAGTTTCTTCCATTGTAAAATCAGTATTCTGAGAGTATGCTTATTGTTAATAAGGATAGCATTAGTACTATTGCAATGATGGTGGAAATTAAATGAGCAAATAGGGGTGGAAGAGTTGGAATAGCCCTGCAGAGTAGGCACAATGGTTCCAATGTATCCACCCAAATCTGTGTGTTGGAAACTTAATCCCCAATGCGACAGTGTTGGGAGATGGGACCTGATGGGAGGTGTCTAGGTCACGAGAGCTCCACCCTCATGAATGGATTAATGCCACTCTAACAAGAGCTTACCGGAGTGGGTTTTCTCTATCCTGCTCCATTCAATAATGCAGCATTCAAGGTACCATCTTGGAAGCAGAGAGACTAAGCCCTAGTCCCCAGCACCTTGGTCTTGGACTCCTCAACTGCCAGAAATACGAGAAATAAATTTATCTTCTTAATAAAGAACCCAATCCCAGGTATTTTTTTTTAATAGCAGCAAGAATGGATTAAGACAGTTCCATGAGCATTTGCTATTATTCTGAGGCCTCCTCTTAGTCTAGGGGGCAAGGCCTGTGCCTGGTTCCAAACTCTACCGCCCCCCACACCGAGCACCTGCAAAGCCACGCACAGCTGCAAGGTGCTTGGGGTTCCGTTGCTGAATGAGAGAAAGCACCAGGGCATTTGGGCCCTGGGAAGTCTTACCCTTGTGGATATAGGCCTCGAGGAAAGGTGAGTGTGGCTGGTCTGGAGATGTGTGCCTAGAGCTACCCCTGCCTCCAACCACAGAAATGTGCACTCCCTAAGCCCCTTCCCAGCTTCCCTGACCCTCGCAGGGTGAGCCCCAGCCAGCATCGGGGAGCCCATTACATTTGGAGCTCACAGGTTCTCTCTGGCTGTGGCTGTGGCTGTGGCTGCAGACTCCCCCCTTCTCATTTAGGTTTCATTTCTGAAGGCAGATCTTCTCAGTCAGTCACTCTTCAGCTAATGATGTCCGCGGAGACAGAGGTGGCTGCTCTGCGCAGCCTGACCCAGGAGTTGCCAGGAAGAGCAGTTTGCCTGGGGCTTTTCGGGCTGGAGCAGAGCAAGGATGGTGAGCACATCCCGAGGGGGCAGGAGGCCTGAGAGCTGGGGTAGAAGGAGCCTTTGCATACATCTTCCAAGTCACCTCCTCCTCCTTGGGGGGCAGGCCCAGCCTTGTCACCAGGAGTCAGAGAAGCGCCAAGCCTGAAATCCAATCCCAGGCCACCGACCACATTCCTCAGGACAGTGGGTCCCAGACTTGAGCGGGCATCAGAATCACCTGGAGGGCTTGTCGGATCACTGATGAATGGTGTCTAGGCCAGGTGGAGGCTCAAGATAACACTGGCTGCTGACAGACACAGGGAGCCCCAGGGGCAGAGCCAGGATGGGGTGATACAAGACAGGTGCTAGGGCACAGCCACGGTTAGTGAGGCTCAGCATTCTTAAAGGAACCTTCCTCTTGGTTTGAAGAATGACTTTTAAAAGCCTAGGCCACTAGGATAAGGGATAGGGTATAGCAGGGAGGAAAGGGAGAAAGGGAGAGAGCAAGACAGATGGCAACAGAGGGGCCCAAGGTGACATGTAGACTCCATGCTGATCGCTATGCCCCCTGGACCAGCACACCAGCATTACCTGTGGAGCTGTATGCATTCCGGTGCATCCCGGGGCCCATGGCAGGGTAAGTTTGGCTGACAACAATCACTTTAATATTGCAAATAGCTAGTAGAAAGCTTTTTAATGATTCCGACACAAAGAAATGAATGTTTGATGTGGTGGGTAGGCCAGTTACCCCAATCTGATCACTAAACATTGTATACATGCACTGAAAGGTCACACCATACCCCACCCATTTTTATGTGTCAATCAAAATTTTCTTAAAATTCCAGTGTCCAGGTCACACCTGAAATCTGCCTGTTCACAAGATCCCCAAATGATGCAGGCGCAAAACACTGGGTCACCTGGAGAGTATTTAAATACTCTGGGTCCTGGTCCAGAGATGCTGGCAGAAGTGCCCTGGGGTTGGCATGGGCCTGGGGAGGTTCAG
Organism: Callospermophilus lateralis; assembly: GCF_048772815.1. Classification (NCBI taxonomy): domain Eukaryota; kingdom Metazoa; phylum Chordata; class Mammalia; order Rodentia; family Sciuridae; genus Callospermophilus; species Callospermophilus lateralis. The sequence goes on from NC_135306.1 coordinate 33,998,428, forward strand.
GGGCATGGGAGTGCCACTGCCCCAGGCGATGCTCACAAGCTGCACATTCAGAACATTTTTGGCACACACTTCTCCAGAGGTCTCCAGAATCAGGACTGGAGGAAATGTGATGCAGTGGACCTCACGTGGGATTTGAGTACCTGAAGCATGAGCTCTCTGACTCAGCTTACTCTGTGTGGCTTTGGATAGATTGTTTTCTTTCAATTTCCCCAGTGGTAAAATGGGAATATGAACAACCTCTCTAGACCAAAAGGCTAACTGTGATTAATTATTAGAATTTAAAGGGGTCTTGCTTAACATCAAGGTCATAGATACTCAATTTTATCCTTGAGAAATCTTAATGCCTTTCTGGGTCTCAATTTCCCCACTTGTAAATCCCAAGCGGGCAGGAGGCCTGAGAGTTGGGGTAAAGGAGCCTTTGCAAGTCTTTGCAAATTGAAGGCTTGGACCACTAAGGGTCCACTATAGTTTGAACGTGTACCCCCATTTCACAAGTTGGAAACTTAATCCCCAAAGCAAGCATATTGGGAGGCAGGTCCTGAAGAGAAGTGATTAGGCTAGGCACAGAGAATGGATTCATGTCCTTATTGCAGGTGTCAGTTCCTTATAAAATTGGGCCCCTCCTTATTCTCCCCCCCGCCCGCCCCACCTTGCCTTTCTGCCTTCTGCCATGGGATTTGGGAGCAAGAAAGCCCTTGACAGATGCAGCCTCTCCATCTTGGACTTCCCAGCTTCAGAATTGTGAGCCATTAATTTTCTTCATTATAAACTACCCAGTCCATGGTATTCTGGTATACCAGCAGCATGACATAGAATAAGATAGGACCTTTCTTCTGTTTAGCATGCACGCTTCTGCTTTTGTTCCATCTGGCAGCAGGACCTGCCCTGCCTTTCTCTATCTGGAGCTTCCTGCCTCTCCATGCAAACATGGCGCCAGGGTCCCTTCCTCCCAGGATCCCTCCTCCCTGCCTTTCCCTCCTCTACCCACTTCAGCTCCAGTTTTTGGCTCAGAGTTTATGTCCTCCAAGAAGCCTTCCCGGACTACCCCCTCTCAAGCCCAGGTTAGGGGTTCCCTGAACTTCCCATCCCCTCCAGTCCTTTGTCTTGACAATCACCAGACAGCACTAGCCCTGGAGGCACCTCCATGTCTACCTGGTATCCAGTAGGTGTCCACTATGTGTGTGCCTGAAAGGTGAACGAATGACACTGGGAGTCTGCAAAAATCAAGACTTCAGAACTCATTCTTGCTCCAAACTTGTGGCCTTTACCTTCTCAATTCAACCCGATGCGTAGAGGCTAATTGAAGCATGAGGGAGGGAGACCTCATTAATTTAGGTTTCTTCCCTCCTGACATGAACTTCAATTATCTCACTGCGGGAGGAACAGAGTTTTTGGGATGGCTAAAGAGAAGTGATTTGCAGGCCTGAGCGGATCTCGACCACAGCCTCTGCTGAGGAAGGGCTTTGCCAGCTGCCCTCTCCTCCCTGGAAAGTGAGTGGGGCAGGAAGGACACCCATCGCCCCACTGTTTTGTTCACTGAGGTATCTTCAGCATGTGGTAGGAGTTTGGTAAGTATTTGTCCAATCAAGGAATCTCTTACAAACAGAGAAAGGAAAGGGAGGCTATCTATGGGTGGGGCTGGATGGCTCCATCAAGCTCACAAAGCTGGAGCTTCAGAACTGAGGGTCCTGACGTCCTGTGCAAAGCTCCTTTCCACTGTCCCGAGCATGCGGTATCTAAAGGGTTCAGAATTTATTTCCATACCCCCTCTACTAACACCCACCATCTTTTCAAGGACCGGGGTGATGGTGCCCATATCAGTGCCCTGCTCAAGTCCTAAGCGCACATTTTCCCACTGCCCAGCATCTTCCCTACCCCTGAGGGGTCAATATGTAAGTATGATTGAGTGTGTCCAGTGACACAGCTCCCTGCCTCCTACCCCTGGGCAGGTTCCTAACTATAAGCACAAAGCAAAGGGGCGCCCCCAGCCCCAGCCCCATTTAGCCCTCAGCTTAGCATCTGGGACACACTTAGGGCTCGACGAGTACAGCAAAGAGAGGCCAACCAGGCCCTTCACACTTGCTTCTAAGTCAGGCAGGGACATATGGTAGCTGCCACATGGCAATAGCTGGGGGCAGCTCGGTCAGGGTGAGCACCAGCCCCTCCCTTATTCCATAGCAACAAATGACAGGGAAGTCACAAGAGCTGCCGGGAGAAGTCAATGACCAGCTCCCAATCCCATTTCCTACATTCTTTTAACACTTGCTGTTAACAAGGACAGCCAATGACCTATAAATAGAAAAGGACTTGGATTTCCGTTTCAGCTCCACCACTAACTTGCCACGTGACCAGAACACTCAGGAATAGGAATGAGCAGTAGCAGTAACTGCCATTCATTGAGTACTTGATAGTTTCTCAAGCAGTTTCATATACATCATTTCCCCCATCCCTTTAAAGCAGCTGTTCCTGAATGTTCTGGGTGGTGTGAGTCGACGTGCCCAGGGCTACTTGGTAAGCTAAGGGTGAAGCTAAGACAAAGCACAAGAGGCAGTGGTGGCCCTGTGGGGGTGGTGAGTGAGACCTCACAAAGGAGGTGGCAGATCACCTGCCCTGGAATGAGGAGCAGGGCTTAATAAGAAAGAGAGAGGGTAGAAGAGGCAGAGACATGTCACTGTCAAGTGCTCATAGTGTGCATAGGGGACAGAAAATTCCCCCGTATCCAAAGATACAGCAGAAGAGGGGGCTGTAGGAGTCAACTCAAAGGAGGAAGGGCCGTGGCCTGCAGACTGGAGGTTCAGGATCTTCCCATGTGTGCCTGGGAAACTCTAAAAGACTTAACATTGTCACTAGCTCACACTTACTCTAAACAATTAATCTTAAAATAATTTTAAATTATTTATATTGATAGCATTTATTATGTATTTTTTAAAAAGTTTATTTTGGCTCACAGTTTAGGAGATTCTAATCTGTGATAGATTGGCTCCCTTGCTTCAGGGCCTGTGGTGAGACAGCAGATCATGGCAGATTGAGGTTGGCAGAGCCACGCTGCCCGTCTCATGGCCTCAAAGCATGACCTCATGCTATATATGCCCCTTATAAAAATGCAGAGAAGCAAGGGCAAGGAATAAATATCTTTTTTTTTTTAAAGATACAACATTTTTTAAGATACAACATCTTTGTCTGTATGTGGTGCTGAGGATCGAACCCGGGCCGCACGCATGCCAGGCGAGCGCGCTACCGCTTGAGCCACATCCCCAGCCCCTAAATATCTTCTTTAATCACATTGCCCAGAGACAAGCAATATTTTCTATGAATATATACATTTTCCTACAGTGGCATCATACAGCTGCTGTTCCTTTGTGAGTTCTCTCTCGTTGTCTCATGAACATTTTCCATGTGATCAGATAGTCTTCAACTGTGACTCTGTGTTTTGGAGGAATCATGGACTTGTCCTCTCCACGAAACACACGTCCCCAAATGCATGCCAGGCCTGTTCACCAGGTGGAAAGGCAGGCCCAGAGCTGCCAGTACTTTGGATTTTCCCAGAGAGCCAGGAATTCCTTTCTCGTGTGAGATATTCTCATTTTTAAAGGTTGGCAATTAACTCAATATAGTAAAAATAAAAACAAAAGTACCCCGAGGACAAATAAACTCTCTGGAATCTCTGCCTGTTTGGAGGAGCTGACAAAGGTCAGGTTCAAGGGTATCTAGGGTTTATAGTCAGACACAGCTCTTGCTTCTAACCTCACCTCCCATGACTCGCCTTCTTCTTTGGACAAAACCCTCTCTCCAGTTCTCACTGCTACACCTTTGTGCATGCCACTTTCACACTAGAAAGTGTGAAATGCCTGCCCCACCCCTGCCACCCGCACTGTCTGGACCCCATGCAGACCTTGCAGGACTTTCTGATGACTGCTCCTTGGACGTTTGCCATGTTTCTCTCTGTTCCTGGCTCTCTGCAGCCCCACGTCCAGTTCCCTGCTGGAGATTCATCTCTGTGTCCCCTACCCAGGGCCCCCATGGAGTCGACCCAGAGTGGCTGCTCAAGCTGGCAAGGGTGACAGTGAATTCTTCCCTCCTTTGAGCAGAAGGATAGATAATTACAGGCTGGCTCCAGCAATCTGCTCTGCATTCACCCCTCAGGGTGTGCGAATTGCTGTGAAATTCTTATTGAGGGGAAAGCAGAAAGTGACTCTAAAAGGGAGATTTAAAGGAAAGGAGGAGCAAAGAAAGAAATGCTTTTGTAAAGCTCGGGAGTCCCTGTGATGACCTTCGGCCATGGAAAAAGGGATAGAGCCAGCAGGCAGACCTAGGGCCCAGCCCTGGGGGCAGGCGCCATCCCCTCTCTGGACAGTAAGGGGCAAAACCAGAGCAGCTCATAGGGCCTCACTTTCTAAAATAGTAAGATTCTGCACAGCAGTCAAGGGTTTTGGTGTCCCTGGTTAGCCCAACTAGGGCCTGCAGGGGCTGACTTCCCAGTCTCCCTTTCTCTCTCATAAGGCCTCCAGCAGGGAGAGGGCTAAGCCAGGAGCTCCTGCCCAGAGCCTGCTGGCTAAGTAGTCACCGCTAACCCTGGAGGTGATGGCACGCTGAAGTCCTGCAGGCTCCCACATGGTTCCAGGCCGGGGAAGTGCCCACTGATGGGCAGGCCCCAAGCCCAGCCCAATGCCTGGAACAGCGTTTTAGTCAGCATTCTCACTGCTGCGAACAAAAGAGCTGGCAAGAACAATTTTAGATGAGGAGAAGTATATCTGAGGGCTCATGATTTCAGAGGTCTCCGTCCACAGATGGCTGACTCCATTCCTCAGGGCCTGAGGTGAGGCTGGACATGATGGCAGAAGACTGTGGTGAAGAAAAGCAGCCCAGGACTTGGCATCAGGAAGGAGGGAGGAGAGAGAGAGAGAGAGAGAGAGAGAGAGAGAGAGAGAGAGAGAGAGAGAGATTCCTTACCACAGACAAAACATAAACTCAAAATAACCTACCTCCTCCATCCATACACACACACTGTCTGCCTACAATTACCGTCCAAGTTAATCCCTATCAGGAGGATAGAGCACTGATTAGGTCAAGGGTCTCATAACCCCGTCATTTCAAATATAAACTTCCTTGCATTGTCTCATGCATGAGCTTTTGGGAAACACCTAGTATCTAAACCATAGCAGGCAGCAAGAAGCGGGCTGAGTTGGTGGGTATCTGCAGAGCCTTCAACAGGCCATTAAAACTCCCTGAGCCTCAGTTTCTCCAGTAGTGAGATGTGAACAATAAATCCAATGCTACTAGGTGGTTGAGATTCTAACATTAAAATAATCTTCAACTAGTAAGTGTTAAGTCTCTTTGCCTCATGAACCTCAATTTAATATGAATGATCAGCCTTTGGATGTGGCCTCAGGCTGGTCTGCAGATACAGGCTAGTTTTATCTTCCCTAGAAAGACCCCAGCCCCACCTTGATATAGACTTCAGGAAAATTCTCCCAGCAGGACAAGTGGGCCTAGGGTGGTGACTGCAGAAGGAAGCATTGAAGGCAACAGGGAGAACAGGGATCAGGGGACTGAGGACCTGAATCCCCACACTGGAGGTCAGAGGGCAGGAGAGCCCCCCTTGAGCTGGCCAGACCTGGGATTAAGGGATCAAGGACCAATGGACAAGAGTCCCAGACCCTGAGGAGGGCCCAGCTGGCACTTCCTAGTGGCAAGAACTGCCAACCCCCAGTTAACAAATGGGGAAATTGAGGCCCACAGTTGGGAGGTGAACAGTTGGGCAGGGCCAGAATCAGGGTTTCCAGAGTTCTCGAGGGACACGGGCTGCTCCCAGAGAGGAAGCCAGCAGACAGGATGGGGTAACAGCTTCAGGTGCACAGCCCCAAGAGCTAAGAAAAAAAGAAACCTTTATAAGCGTGGGGTCAGACTTATCCCCTCTCCCAGTCTCCTGGCTCACCTGTGCCACACACTGCCCACTCTCTGAACCAGCCAGGTTAGCTTCACTGGCTTCAATCTTAAAATCAACTACTAAATTCCTGTCTACTTTAAAAAAAAAAAAAAAATCTCAGTTTATATGTTCGACCTGCTTGCTTTATCCCAGTTTCTTTCATCTCATGTTCCCATGAGCTGCTTTCTCTGTTGCTCTGCCTGTGAATCCGACCCCAGAACCAGGGATATAGGAGAGTTCCTTAACTGCCTGCTAACAGATGGACAGGTTCGTTCATTCGTGAGCATGATCTCTGGCCAGGCCCTGTGCGGAGTGTTGGGACACTGAGATGGCAAATGAGCATCGCCCTTGTCCTGCTAGCGGCCTCCGTGGCTCAGTCAGTGCCATATCCACCTCCCTTGACTGGGGGCTGTCTTAGTGCAGACACCCTACATTACCCACTCCATTCCCCACAACACAAGGTCCAGCTCAGAGCACAGACTTGGAGACCAGGTGAGCAGAGAGCAGATGTTTGACTCAGCCTCTGGACACCAAGTCATTCTGACCTTGAGGAAAAGTCAAAAGTAGAGCAGCCAATACAGAGGAACAGCTGCACTGGGGCCCGACATCTGTCTCTGTGTCTCCCTCTTTTTATCCATCTCTCTTCCCCCCACCCTTCCCTTCCCTCTTCCCTCATCCCTCTCTTCTAATGTCTTTTTTATTCACAAACTTGCTCACAATTTTCCCCCAGGATTAGTTTAGAAATTAAAGATAAGCTCTCAATCCCATACCCAACATATGATCAAGATGTCCAGTGACAATTATGAGCACAAAATATAATTGACAAGGGCTTAACATCCACATAGTGAAAATTTTTATTGGCTGAAGATTGACCAGAGCACCAAGTTTTCTTGACACTACGTTGATTTTCTCAGTAGGGCCCAGCAAACTTGGACTTGGTGGAAATGGTAGGCATAAAAGAAAAGCCATAATGGCGGACACCATCAGGAATCAATGAACAAAGCAAGACAAAACTGATGGAGAAACCAAGTCTTCATGGTGAAACAACAGCCTTGGTGGAAATAACTTCAATAAGATTAAAATGGGAAAACCTGAGGAGAGAAACTAAACCAAAGAGAGAAGTGACCAAAGGAGTCAATTAACTTTAGGGTGTTTGCCTTGAAAAATAATTTCCCCTTAAAAATTAATCAGCATCAATATGAATCTTATTAAAATATTGATAGCAGCAGAGTCAAATGCCCAGGCCTGGGGTGCAGTGAGGGACCACGGCTGAGTGGGCTCCATCTACCTGTCTGCCACCTCCGTTGACCCCGGGGTACACCCTCAGTTGCCTGGGATGCGCTGCCTGGCTCCTGATTTATAACCATCGCTATCTTGCTGGTGGTTTTTGTACTTTCAAAGGAGTTAAGTTTTTACACTAATCGCTACCTCCTAAATCAATTAATGAGACTTAAAAGGTCATTTATCATTAGAAATTGCAACTGGAATCACCAAACCACTACCTTGGCCCGCAGACGCTAAGGAATTGCATCCTACATTGATAATTGTACCCTGGCTTTAATGAGATTCTTATTAACATATACATTATTAATTAGACCATTAATGCAGATGTCATTCTGAGTCACACCAGGATTCCCGATGGCTCGCGCGGTTATTAAACCTCGCTAATTTGCACAATGAATTAATACTATATTAAAAGTTCTCTCCACTGTGTATACTAAATTAAATGCTTGCTTTCGACACCTCACCCACCGCATCCACTCCTACTTGATAAGGAGAAGATGAAGAGGGAGGAATTTCCCTTCTAGGACCTGAGAGCTTCCTGCTTTGCCAATAACGTTGGTGCCTGTGAATAGATGAGGAAGAGGGAGGAGAGGAAGCCCCGCACTCGCACCCCTAATGCCTCAGCAGCGGCCCACTGTTCTTTAATTAGCAAGATTTCCTAATGTGCCTCCGTTAGCATGTTTTAAGTTGGTGCTTATGACAAAGTATCATTTATTCATGGTAATTTAGGAAACACACGTGAGCAAAAAGGAGAACATTTTCATTACCCATTCTCTCAGCTTTCAGTAATTACCTCTCTGAACAGTATCCTGTGGTATTTTGGTCCATTTTTTCTAAACTTAAAGAGGTGTGCTTTTACACAAATGGAATGATACCCTTCGTATTGTTTCACAACCTGCCTTTGTGATTTAACATTTCGTGAACACTTTCCCCAGATCACTAAGTGCTCTTCTAGAGCATGGCTAATTGTCCCATTGTACCCAGGCGCTTGCCTGACTCTTTTCACTGGCTCTGGGGTGGTCCGTTTTACCTGTGCCTTTAGCTGGGCTGGGGTCCTTACCCCAACCCCACTATTCACTCAGACACTAGTCCTGTCACCTAATCATGACATTGCCATGAGGTTAGTTTGTAGGTGTGATTCAAGTCCATAATCAGTTGACTTCAAGTAAGGGAGAGTATCCTACACGTCCTGGGTGGGCCTGATTCGACCCGTTGAAAGGCCTAAGAGCAGAGCTATGGCTTCCCTAGAGAAGAGACCCCACCTGTGGACAGTCTGCCCCTTCAGATGACCTGCCCTGCAGATTTCACTCATGCTTAACTAGACCCCATAATTGTATAAGTCAATCCTTTGCAAAACAATAGATTAATCTCTTTGTCTCTACATAGATACATCCATCCATCCGTATAGACATTCAGCCTTGATATCTGAGGGGGACTGGTGCCAGGACCCCCAGGGGATGTCAACATTGAGGATGCTCAAGTTGCTTATATTAAATGGCATATTTGTATATAACCTGCAGGCATCCTGTGAACTTTAAATAATATCTATACTCCTTACAATACCTAACCATGTAAACATCATGTAAATAGTTGTTATACTCTATTGTTTAGGGAATAATGACAAGAAAAAAACAATTGCAATTTTTTCTGAATATTACTTTAACCATAGTAGTGTGATAGTAGGAGCAAATGAGACTCCATTTTGTTTTGTGACTTCATCCTGTAAAACAACCATGCCAAGTAGAAGAGTCATGACTGGGGCAAGGTGTTCCTTTCCTTTTGCTATAGAAACCTTACAGAACACACTTATAGTTCTTAGAACACGGAACTACCTAATGGGGCATTGTTTCTGTAACTAGGGTAACGGGGCTCTGTTTCTGTAACTGGGGTGACTGGGCTAACTGTGATTGGTTAGGCTTCCCTCCGCTTGACTGCACTGTCCCGCTTCTGGAACCTGGCTTGCTTGCATTGGCTAGATCCCCCCGAACATCCCTTTTGTGGTTTTCAGGCTTATAAGGAGTGCCCTTGCAATTGTTCGGGGCTGATCAGGGGAACAGCTTTATGTTCTGGTCAGCTGCCACCAGTGTGCTTCAATAAAGGCTCGATTTGATTATACGTGAGTGGTCTGGAAGTCAGTTTATGAAACCCTGGGATGAAGCTTTAACTATAACATTTGGGGGCTCGTCCGGGATCCATTCCTTCCCTACCCTCACGCCAAATTTGCCTCCAACGACGGGCATTAGGACCTCGGCCCCGGAGTAGAGGGGAGCTCCTGAGAGACGTTCCTCAGCCTCACTCGGAGGACGACTCCAATCCGTCCTAGGACACTCTGTCAGTTCTGGGGAGTCGACTCGTCTCTGGGGGAAAAGGTCAGATTGGACGCAGTTGCTTACACCTTCCCCGGGACAGGAGGAGACGTTGTCACTGTCTCCCTGGAGGTCTCCCTGTGAGACCTCATCTGTCTGTATCTGGGAGGCCTCATCTGTCTGGGGGCAGGACGAGACGTGGTCTCTGCCCCATTAGAAGTGTCCCTGTGTGACCTCAGCGATTGTTGCTTGTCCTGTGTCTGTTCTGCTGTTGGTCATTTCTCCAGTGTCTTCTGCTGTTGGTCATTTGTCCAGTGTCAGTTCGCCGGCCGTTTGTTCTGTTTTCGGGGTCTCTGCCCCATTAGAGGTCTCCCCGTGTGATCTCAGCGATTGTTGCTTGTCCTGTGTCAGTTCTGCTGTTTGTCGTTTCTCCAGCATCTTCTTGCTGTTTGACATTTGTCCCCTGTCTGTTGGCTGGCCGTTTGTCTTGTGTTTGTCTGTCCGTGTGTTGTATGCGGGCCCTTTTCTTGTTCTCATAACTGCTCTTCCTTCATCAGGACTCCTTCGCTCCACCAACATCAGAGACAAGGAAAAGCTACAGAGATCTCTACTTGGACCCCTTTAACTTGTTTTCTTAACAATTTTCAGGACTTTGTCTGTTGGTTGGTTTTTGTTTGTTCCCTTTGTGTTCTGTGTTAATTTCTACCTCAGTTTGTTTCTAATGGAAAAAAAATGGTTAAAACGGTTTTAACTGTGCTCACTACAGCTTACATTAAAATGTAATGTGCTGCCAACAGGACTAAAAAAATTGTCAAAAGTAAAAGCTAAAGGTAAAAAAAAAAAGGTATTCTAGAGATTATCTTCATTTAGGAACTGGGCCAGGTGGCCAACTGGGTAAATCATGTCAGTTCCTATAGAGGACAGATTAAAACTAAAGTGTTTTATAAAATTATTATTCCTAAATTGTATAACAAAAAACAGAATTTTGTCTAGAAAATTTGGCTTTTGTCTCTCAGTATTTGCAAGCATGAATAACTCCCAACTATTAAAAAATAGTCCAAAGATTTTTCAATGTCAGGCTAAAAGTTGGTGGCCGCTATCCAAGAAACCGGAAAAACCAGTTTAAAATGGGACCCCAATCGGCGACTCTCCCAAGGAGACCAATGGAGCTGCATCTTTGGGAAGTTCCTCCAGGGAAAAATAAACCCCCTTCGTTTGTCTATGTTCCCTCAACTTTTCAGCTTTCATGAACAGGATCACCTCAGGAAAAAGGTCCGAAAACTTTTAAAATTCTATATTTGTTATAGGCCTAGGTTAATATGTTTTTCTGATTACATTCTGCTTTATTCTGAGGCCAATTTACAAGGGTTAACTCTCAATCTAATAGGTTTTAAAAAATAAGCTACAAGGCTTTTGTTTGTCTGTTTGCTTTGTGTGGGTGCACCAGTGTACTGTCTGTCTATATGTATTGCCATGTCTACATATATTTGGTACAAAAAATTGACATATGAGCTCATAAATTAAAATTTTAAAAAATGGATCCAAATACTTTTGGTGAATATAATTTAAAAGGTTCAATTTAAATTGGGGAAATAGATAAAAGTACAAATGTCTTTAAAGTTACTAATGCACAGTTTTGTTTCTAGATGGTTAAACAGCTGTTAAAATGTTAATGTCTATAAAGTATCTGATATCCATTGTCTCTAGGATTTTTATTCAACAACAACAACAAAAAAGATTACTAATACTATTCAATGCACTTGTCTGATACCTTGTTTTTAAAAAAGATATGTAAATTACATCTAAACATATATAAAATTAATCATAGACATGTTTGTTAGAGACATCTAATTGGTACAAAGTTAAAATGCTGACTGTTAAATATAATATCAAGTACTCTTAACTCCTTAAATTCCATAAGGTAAAATACTTAAACAATGTTGGTGTTTTTCATAAGTTGGTAAACTAAAAAAGAAATTTGAAATTATTTTGTGTTATTATAAAAACAAGGTTACTCTAAATTACAAAGTCCCAACAGTATAAATCTACATACAAGAAGTCAAGAAGTTTCAACTGTATTTTAATTAAAGTACTGTAAGTAACAAATATTTCATATTATTAAAAGGAATTAATTTATCTAAATTCAAAAATTTATAAGGGTTGCTTCAAGGTTAATAAAAAGATCAATGGGTTAAAAAATTACTAATTACATTATGTCTGTTAAGTTTTATCCCCTAAAACAAGTAATTTTGGAAAAACTAAGGTTTTTACATCTGTGGCTAAACAGCAACTGTTATTTTAAAGTATTGTCCTACATTACAAAGTCTAGATTTTCCTTTAAAAACTAACCTTGGTTAATATAAAAACATCAATGAAAGTGTAGTACATTACTCTTCTTTACAGATTAAATGTGTTCGTATCTTTCAGGTATACAAGTTTTTAAGGTAAAAGGTTTAAAGAAACATTTTATCAAGGTGATATTCTCCAAACTAAAATTGTCTGTAATGATAATTTAAACTTATAAAGATAATAAATTTTATTGGGGATTTATTTATATTATTTGATGTTTTGTAACCAAATCTTATGTTACCTTTTACACTAAAATATAAAAATTTAAAGATATTTTAAAAAGTAGTGAAAGCCTAATCTATTTAAAGATTAATGTTATAAAACATTTTGCCATTTTTCTACATTTAAAAAAAATGTTAAGGGTTCTCAGCCTTTCCTTAATTATGTTTCATATGTATGTCATATTGTACTACTAACATTCATACAGAGTCAAAAACAATATATGTAAACTTTATAAAATGATATCTAAAAAGAGAGACAAAGATCAGCTTTAGAACTAAAACACTTTACCTAAGAGCCCTGCCTTACCTGAGATAAGGCTCTGCCTCCTACCTTACAGCATGTCAGAATAACTTCAAAGTAGGCCAGATTTCAGTTAATTTAAAGTTATATTCAAAGATTAATTTATTGAAAAGATTACTGTGATCTCATATAAAAATATAATGTATAACTCAGCCAAGGTTCAAAATTATATACAAGCTAAATGTTTTTACTATTGTTAACTTCACTTTGTATTTTCATTATATCTAAAAAAATGTGACCACTGCACTCAGAGCAACCAAGAGACCTTTACTGTGACAGTGTCTGATTAACACAAGAGAGAGAGAGAGAGAAGGAAAAAGAGAAAAAAAAAAGTAAATGAGAGTGAAAGTGAGAGAAAAAGGAGAGAGCAAGAGAGGAGGACCTGGCAAGACTGAGTTTTTATAGCCAAAATCTAATGGGCTCTCTGGGTCTGCAAGCTGCGTTGGTGTACAGTGATTGGATCATACAGTAGATGCTAAGGTATCATCTTCTGCCTTCAGGCAGATCTTCAGCATTACGTAAATTAATAAATAAAATAAGGATATTGTGTTATGCAAAAATTAACTGTAAAGTTATAAACATTAAGTTAAAGCCCAACATTCTTACTTTAAAACTGGTAAAACTGACTTGCTGGATGTTTAAGGCCAAATTTAAATATTAAGGTTAAAATAAAGGGGCCAAAGAAACCAATATTTGACTCTTGCCCTCTAAGTCAGCCTGAACCCAGGACAGGGGAAAAAGCTTTGCAACTCCGGGCCACATAACCTCCCGGTAAGGGAGATTAATGAGACCCCTGGAGAACAGAAAGCCAATGAGTGTACATGCTGCAAAAGAGGAGGGTCATTTAAAAAGGGAGACATGCCTGATGCTTCCAAGGGAAGCCATATGGTCAACAAGACCTGGACCCATACTAATACAGATGACACTATTAGTGCTAAAATTCTGCTCACACGTTCCTCCAAAATGTCCTCCAAGGAAACTCAGCTGACTCTTACCAATAGATAGAAACAAGGTCAGTTTGACCAGCTTGGTCTTAAACACCTAGCAAAAACAGTTCAAACCAAAGCACAGCCATTCCTGGACATTTAAAAAAAAAAAAAAACCAGTTATTTTAATGTAACTTAAAATGTACACTAGTGTTAGCATCCCCCAAAATAAGTAAGTAGAGGCAACAAAAGAAAAATTCTTAGGCAAAAATGCCTGATAACTATCAATAAAAAGTTTTTAGTCAGTTTAAGGCCTCCAAATCTTCCTAACCTCCTACACAGGTAGATATAATCAGTGTTTATTAATATAATTATCTAATCCTAAATAACAAAGGATCTTTACTGAACACAGTGGTCATGCCAAAAAGGTATTTTTACAAAAATCAGGTGACATTAACTAATTTAACTAAATGTTGTGTCTACATTCCTGATAATTCTGACAATGTTAAAGATTTATGTTCCCTAAAAAAGTGCCTTATTAGGCTTTGTTAGGCCTTGTTATGGGGACATTTTCTCATGTCTTCTGCCTCCTAGTAAACAATTATTAATTTCTGTCATTTTCATGATATTCATAGACAGGTTCCAGATGCTACAACTGCTATTTTGTATTAATCTTACTTCAGCACTCATGTCTTTTTGTTTCTCTCATAGAAGTGCCCACCCCAGGTGAATTTACATCCTGTTCTTCCTGAGCCAGATTTTTACCATGGACGCCTTGACACACTCAGTTTCTAAAAAGGGACTCCAAACTGCTTGCCCACTGCACATCGCCCCCCTTTCAGCTGGAAGTAGCAAGAACGGTCATCGCCCTTTTCCCTTACAGCAGTTAGAGGTCCCTAATATTAGAGGAAAAATTATGGTCAACATAAGTGTTCGCCAATATGTCTAGCTCAGGAAGATGTACCTGGGAAACTACTCCCAAGATCACCCTGGGTGATCTCCCATAAAGAGACACTTGCTTCCACAACCCAACTTATAAGTAGGACAACTCCCCATTCACCAAAAATTGTGCTTCTCCGTTCCCACTTTGAACTCCTTGCCTATATCTCCAAACTGTCAATAACTCTGAACTATGTAACCTACTATTTTGATGAAGTAAAAGGAAAAGAACACCTGGACTTATTAAAAGGCCAGGGCCCACTGATTTATCAACATAGACTGGCTGCCCCCGTTTTAGTTCCCCTCCTGGCTGGTTTGGGAAGTCCTTCAGCCATCAAACCGATATAGATTTAGGAAAACTAGAAAGGTGAATCTCCAAACTGAAGGTTTCACTAGACTCTCTGACAGAAATAGTCTTACAAAACAGATGAGGTCTAGATGGTCTCTTTCTGAAATAAGGAGGACTTTGTATGGCTCCAGGAGAAACTTGTTTCTATGCAAACCATTCTGGGATAATAAAGAACAGTTTGGCACTTGTAATAAACAGGTTAAAGGAAAGAGATGAAGCAATTGGTTCCAAAACCTATTCTCATAGTTTCCTTGGTTGACTACCATCATTTCAGCCATAGATGGGTCCCTAGTCCTTCTCCTGAATGATATTACTGTAGGATCCTGCCTCTTAAAAACCCCCCTAAACCATATACACAAAAATGTAGGTGAGGTCAAGTTATGGTCTTGCGAGCCCAGTATAGTCCCTTAGACACAGAAGGATGGAAAAAAATTGAGGCATAATGATGTGCAAGATTGACATCAAACCTACTAAAACCAGTGGGGAATATGATAGTAGGAGCAAATGTGACTCCATTTTGTTTTATGACTTCATCCTGTAAAACAACCATGCCAAGTAGAAGAGTCATGACTGGGGCAAGATATTCTTTTCCTTTTGTTATTGAAACCTTTAAGAACACGGAACTACCTAATGGGGCATTGTTTCTGTAACTAGGGTAACGGGGCTCTGTTTCTGTAACTGGGGTGACTGTGATTGGTTAGGCTTCCCTCCGCTTGACTGCACTGTCCAGCTTCTGTAACCTGGCTTGCTTGCATTGGCTAGATCCCCCCGAACATCCCTTTTGTGGTTTTCAGGCTTATAAGGAGTGCCCTTGTAATTGTTCAGTGTTGATCAGGGGAACAGCTTTATGTTCTGGTCAGCCGCCACTGGTGTGCTTCAGTAAGGCTTGATTCGATTATATGTGAGTGGTCTGGAAGTCAGTTTATGAAACCCTGGGACAAAGCTTTAACTATAACAGCAGGTTGAATTCATAGATGCAGACCTGTAGGTTCAGAGGTCACAGATTCAGAAGACCACCGTATATATAATACACCTGTGTGTGTGTGTGTGTGTGTGTGTGTGTATGCATATATATCCTGGGTTCACTTCTCTGGTTGAACTCCGATGCACAGGATTTTATTGTATAGCCATACCATAAATCATGTAGCCAATCCCACAGCAGTGGACAAGGCACTGGATTGCTTTGCTCTCAAATCAGCACCGATGCTCCTGTTTCAGGCTGGAACTACACTTCCCATCATACTGTTTCCTGTATGGCTTCAGGATGGAGATGCCAATGAGAGGACTTTATACCAAATTTGGAAGAAGCAAAAGGGGAGCCATTGCTATTGGAAAGGTGTGGCAGTCAGATCCCATGCCTCTGTGACCAGACCTGTCAGCTGTGACAGTCAGACATGGAGGTTTTACAGCCTCCCCTGAGCCCCTCTCCACAGACCCATGCTGGTGACCAGAGGTATGCAGTTGCTCAGACTTCCCCAAGCTCCTATTTCCACCTGCTCTACCTGTCTATGTGCTTCTGGCAGCAGGGATTTGGGACAGCTTCTTGGACCCCTTCACTTTCCCTTCTAGAACTTGCTGTCACAGCTACTCCCAGATTTACCCTAACTCTCATATTAAACCTGTACATCTGTGATGCTCACAATGGCTCTGTTTTCTTGCTAGAAACCCCTAGTGGTTCAGGGAAACAGATCCTAAGAACAGGAATGTGCAGTTCTTATACTAATGTTAGAATAAGGGGGTATTGTTGACACTGGGGTCAGGTCATGGTAGTCCACAACACAAAGTGACCAAATGTTTGCTTAGATGATTACCTTCAGTCATCTGAAGTTGGATACCTGTGGAAAGAAATTCAGGTGACCGACTGACTCCTGCAGTAGAACTTCATAGTAGAAACAGAGTCTAAGGATCATGAGGTGAGTCAGCTACTTCCAACTGCACTGACAATTGTAAAGAAGGAACTGAGCATTTTGGGCTTTCAGAGCCCGACTCAAGAACCAGCTAGGAAAAGAGAAGGTTTTGGTGACTGTCCAAAAATAATCCTTGGGTTCAAGGTCACTAAATTTACCCATCTGACATCATTCCCCATCACTCTCAAACAGTAGACCTGATAGAACAGTGAGATGACCTTTCGAAGGCTCGTTCATGGCACCAGCTGGGTAACAAGACTCTACAGAGCTCAGGTAACATACTACAGAATGGGTTGTGCACTCTACTCAGTA
This sequence comes from Callospermophilus lateralis, assembly GCF_048772815.1. Lineage (NCBI taxonomy): Eukaryota > Metazoa > Chordata > Mammalia > Rodentia > Sciuridae > Callospermophilus > Callospermophilus lateralis. Next base: position 34,015,248 of record NC_135306.1, read on the forward strand.
GCCAATGTATGGTGCTCTTTCTCCTCCACAGCCAGGACTCATGAGCCTGACAACCCATGGGAGGAAATAATGGTGGCTCATATTGCTATTACCCTTAATGATGCACAAACATTTTTGCTTCTATCCTTGTGACTTTGGGTCTCTGGTGTAAAAGTCTTGATTCCCAAGGGAAGACTACTTCCAGCAACGGATGCAATAGTAGGTCCTTTGAACTGGAAGCTGAGAGACCACCTGGCCACTTTGGGTTCTTCTACCATTGGACCAAGAGTCAAAGAAGGAAGTTACTATAGTCACGAAAGTGATTAATCTTGATCACCAAGGGAAATTAAGTTGCTTCTACACTCTGGAGGTAACCAGGAGTCTTTCTGAAACCCAGATTTTTTCAGGATATGTCTTAGTATTTCTACGTCCTATAGTGAAAGTTCACGGAAAACAATGCATAGGCCAGGTATGGTGGTGCACTCCTGTGATCTCATAATCCCAACTACTTGGGAGGCTGAGGCAGGAGGATTAAAAGTTTGAGGCCACCCTCAGAACTTAGCAAGGGCTAAGTAACTTAGAAAGACCCTGCCAAAAAAAAAAAAAGACTGGGGATGTATCTCAGTGGTAAAACACCCCTGGGTTCAATCCCCTGTGCAAAACCAAAACAAAACCAATGCATAGCCTAGTGATATAGACTCTTCAGGAATACAGACTGGAGTCATCCCACCAGATAAGGAAACCTAAGGAGCCAAGGTGCTTGTTGAGGGCAAAAAGATGAAGGGCAGTTGGAGTATGGACAGAAACTGTAATGTTCTGAAAACAAAGCACACAGGGTCCCTGCTTAGAGGAGTCAGTCCCCTTATTTTTGTAAGACCTCTAAAACAGAAAGTACTCTGAGGTGAAACTTCACAAATATTCCAATTGCAAAATGTCAGGTAGGCCATCGTTGATTCACCTGCCGAGTGGAGCAGCACCCATCTTTTCCCTGCTGAGGTCCAACTGCAGTCCACACGGCATCTTCATGCAAATTAGAATAAGACCCCCCCCTGCTCCCATGAAAAGTTGTTAATGCATATATTACTTAGTTCTTAAGAATACATTATTATAACCAAGTCATTTGGCATAGAATCGAATAAAATTTTAGACCACAAAAGAACAGTTGAAATTCATGGAGCTTTACACTTAAGATCTGCGTGTAAATCAAACAAAAATAAAGTGTTTTAAATCAAATAAATTTTTAAAAAATTTTATTCATAATAATTAGACTGTAGTTATCTGCTTTAAAATACCTAAATATGTTGTATGGGACACCTTTCGCACCCCACCTCACATCCTCTGGGCCACCGTTTAGTCTAGCTATTCTGGAGTCCACCAATAGGCAGATGTAACCTGGTTACAGCTGCTCTCGCCCTGCCCCACAGCTCCTGTTTTCTGCTCTGAGGATTTTTTGCTGTGGGCATGTAAGACATCCCGACGAATATGCACACTTTGATTTTATTGGTTGACTGATTGATTTCTTTGAGAAAGAGTCTTGCTAAGTTGCAGAGGCTGGCCTTGAACTTGTGATCCTCCCACCTCAGCATCCCAAATAGCTGGTATTACAGGTATGTGCCACCAACAAACTTTAAAGAACAAGAGAGTTAAGCCCTCACAGGTCAACACACTTTGACCAGTGGGGGATGAACACCAGTAGAGGAATCCTCCCTGCCTCTGCCCTGTGGGCAGACAGTTCCGAGGTGCCTTGGACTTGGTTCTCCAGAGGGTCCCAGGCAGGTGGAGCCCAGGCGCCCACAGGATAGCCAGTTGCATAACTTGGATTTGACTTTCTTCTTTCTTCACTCTTTCTAGTTCTTTGGGGCCAGTTTCCTAAAATAAATCATTTACTCACAAACCTCTATTTTTTAGGGAAACCAAGGCTAAGGTGTACATGTCCCTTAAAACAAAGACAAATCATGATCATTTTGAGGCTCACTTGGTCCATCATCTTTTTTTTTCTAGAAATGATCGCTAGTTTGACAGATTACAAATCTTCAGTAATTTTAAATACATCTTATTCTCAAAACACTACATTTTCCACTAGTAACCAATATTGGCCAAGTAAAATATATTTGGAATGCTACAGAATTATTCAGGAATGTATCCAGAAACTACTGCTTAAGGGTATTGCTAAACGTCAGCAGGAGAGTTTAGAAAACAGTTTAAGGTTTGAGTTCCTCACAGATCGATGCCCCATCAATACCATAACAGTCAATTTCAATTGCAAATTTTCACAGTTACAGTAGCTCAAGTTCATCATAATTTCTTCAAATTATGTATGTCCTTTAGAAGGATTAAAGATAATGGTCTTTCTCAGCATTATAAACCTTCCCTCTAAAAATAATATTGTTATAGTCAATATTCTCTAAATGAAATGGATCTTGAAATTTTATATGGATTATAATTGTGCCGATCACAGAACTCAGACCCAAAACAAACCTTCTGCCTTTTTATTTTTATTTATTTTTCATTTATTTATTTGTGATACTGGGGATTGAACCCACTGGTGCTACATTCCTAGCCATTTTAATTTTTATTTTGAGACAGGATCTTGCTAAGTTGCTCAGGCTGGTCTCAAACTTGGGATCCTCCTGCCTCAGTTTCCCAAGCTGCTGGGACCACAGGTGTGCACTACAGCACATGGCTTTTTCTTTCTTCCTCACCCCCCATATTCTCTTCTTTAAAGAAGTTGGCCTTGGTGATCTTCAGTTTGTTTAGCATCAAGAACATATTTTTCTTAAGTGTCATCATTTAATTTTTCTCCAACTTTTTAATTTCTTTCATGCTCGGGGCATTTTTGTATGTTGATTTTGGTTCCTGCATCTTTTCACTCACAGTACCAATTTTACATAAAACACTTCAGATCAGAACTCAGAAAATTAATTTAAACATGGATATTTTTGAGAGTATGTCTGGGGTCCTAGATTCCACAATCAATGTTTTCACAAATTAGGTCTCTCAATTGTAAAATGTATTCCTCCTTCCAAAGCAGAAACGGGACACTACAAACCAAACCCATTAGAACAAGACACTATTTCTATCTGCCAGAAGATTGTCATCCATTTAGAAATCACCCATCTTTAGAGTAATTTAAAATTTGTAATTAAATGTTTTTTAATTTTCAAAACAATGAAGTTTTTTGCAAAGCAAATGGCGCCCTGAGACCCGGCAGCCTCGTGCAGTATCACCTGAACAGCTCCACGTGGGACTCCCGTGGACAACGTGTCTTCTTAGCAGCTCAGGCCTCCATCCAGCCTGTCTTTCCAGCCCTTCAGGTTGCAAGCCCTCTGCTCCAGCTAAATAACTGTTCTGACATAGGCCTTTGCTTGTGCTGTGCCCCTGCAATGAATGCCATCCCTGCTGCCCCTACCTGGCCAGTGGAGAGCTCCCTCGCCCAAACTCCAGGACACTATTTGCAAGGCGTTTGGCCCTGTCCTCCTGACCAGACCGAACTCTCTAGAACAGGGAAAGAATCTACCCCACCTCAGCTTCCTGGGAGTTGAGCCCAGCTGACAACAGGTCAGGACGGGATGGCCTGAAGAATGACTAGGGTCCAGAAGCCTCTGAAGATCAGGGGATTCCCTGATGGTGGCGCTGGCTGCTGTTGGCATGAAGACAGGGCTGATTCTCTGAGACTCTTCATGGGCAGAGGCAGGTCCCTGCCCTGAGGAGCTGGGAAGCAGGGAATTTACAAAGAATAAACTTCTTTGTTTTTTGTTTTTTTGATACTAGGGATTGAAGCCAAAGGTGCTATGTCCCTAGTCTTTTTATTTTTTAGTTTGAGACAGAATCTTGCTACATTGCTGAGGCTGGCCTCAAACTTGCAATCCTCCTGCCTCAGTCTCTTGAGTTGCTGGGATTACAGGCGTGCAGCACTGTGCCTGGGTAAAAATGAACTTTTTTAACCTTCTCTCCATTTGGGCTCTTTTGTAGACACTGAGACCTTCCCTAACTGCCTCAGCAATCAAGCCTTTCTTGAGCATCTACAAGTCCTTGACCTTGAGATAAACCAGAACCAGACTCTACCCCAAGTAATTCACAAGCTGGTGAGGAAAACACATGTGGATCTGTGAGACAGTGCAAGGTGTTTGTGTTAAGTACTTTGCTGGAAGGTTATGAAAGTGTACTAGTCTGGGCCCTCCAGAGAAATAGAGAGTCATGCATAAGAGATTTACTTATGAAGAATTCGCCCAGGCAGATACAGAAGCTCAAAAATCCCAGTCAGCACCTGGAGACCCAGGAGAGCTGATATCATGGTCCCAATCCAAGCTCAAAGGCCTGAGAACCAGGAGAGCCAATGGAATAGTTTCATTCTGAGTCTGAAGGCAAGACAAGACTGACCGCCCAGTTCAAAAACAGTCAGGTAAAGAGAAAAAATTCTTCCAAGTATTTTGTTCTAGTTAGGCCTTTAACAGATTGGGTGAGATCCACTCACACTGGGGAGAGAAAGCTGCTCCACTCAATCTACTGATTCAAATGTTCATCTCATCCAGAAACACCTCCCAGACACGCACAGAATGAGTGTGATGAGGGCTGGGGATATAGCTCAGTTGGTAGAGTGCTTGCCTCTCACATGCAAAAGGGCCTGGGTTCAATCCCCAGCACCACACACACACACACACAAAAGAAATAATGATGAACCAAATAACATACTCCAAGGCCCAAACTGACATACAGTTTGCATCCCAGTGGGCTGGAAGGATGCAGATGTCAATCAGGCAACACCAGCAGGAAGCCAGCTAGAGGCCAGGGTGAAGGCCCAGCAAGTGTTTGTTTCTCAGAGGAGAAAGTCCAGGGATGGAATTCCAGAAACAGGACATAGCGCGTGCACATGGAGACTGAGGGTCTGGCCTGTCAGGAACTACAGGGGACCTGCTGTGAGAAAAGCATTCAGACATGAGTGGGGTGTAAGACTCTAGAGATGGGTAACCGCCAAATCATGATTCCTAAGAATCTACACTTTATCCTGAAAACAGCAGAGACTTTGTGTGTGGGGTGGAGAAGGGGGTATTGGGGACTGAAACCAGGGGTGCTTGACCACTGAGCCACATCCCAGCCCTTTTTCGTATTTTATTTAGAGACAGGGTATCACTGAGTTGCTCAGGGCCTCGTTAAGTTGCTGGGGCTGGCTATGCCACAGCCTCCCAAGCTGCTGCATAACCGGCGTGCACCTCGTACCTGGCTAGCAGAGACTTTTTGATGGGCTATAAGCAGCAGATCTGGCCAGACTGGAGTTTTAGGAAGGTCATCCTAGCATGATCTCCATGCCCTGGAGGCTAAGCTAAGTAACAGGACCCTGAGGGTTCATAAAAGATAACAAAAGAGCATATGGGTCACCCAGAAGTCTTGTTAGGGAAGAGTTTCTGATTCAGAACATTAGGAAATGACTCAGGTTCTTCATTTCAGCCAATTCCCAGGAGATGCAGACATTGCTGGTCCATAGCCCACACCTTGGGGAGCAAGAGAATGAAAATTATTTGCTGGCCCAGTTACTGGGGGCTGAGGGTTCATAGACTCTCCACCCGGCCCCGTACTCCCAGCTTTTCACTTGCATGGAATTGAATCCACTTTCCCTGGGCCCTACCTGTCCCACCTCTCCCCTGGGCCCTGTCTGTACCATCTCTCCCCTATGCACCCAGAGGAATCAGGGGAGCCTACATCCCTCAGTGGAATCAGGAGGTCACCTGTAGATGGTCAGTGGGTCATAAGGCCATGTGTCTCATGCCAATGTACAGATAGATGGTCCCTGGTCCTATGATAAGCATTCATCACAGGAAATGTCCAGCCCCTGCTTCTGGAGTGCTGTGCTCAGCTCCAAGAGGGATAAAGGTGAACCACCATGCGCCCAGAGTGGAAGGACAGGATGGAAAGAGGACCCAATTCTGGGAAGACCCAGTGAATGATCTGGCATCAACCTGGAGGAAAACAGGTTCAAAAAGACTTGGTGAACTCTAACCCTCAGAAGGGCTGTCACAGGACAAAGGGAACAAACATGACCTGTGGCACCCAGGGACTAAGCTAATGGGGTGGGACCACAGCAAGAGATAATCACATCATTATGAAAGACAGATCCCTGCTTCCGGAGCAGCCTACATGAGGGATGAGCTACTTTGGATGGTGATGAGCAACCTGTCACAAGAGATGTACTAGACTAGTTTAAAGAGCAGGCGGGTGGCTGGTGTGACCTGTGAGTCCTGAGATTCTCTTATTCATTCCTCCATTTCGGGAGGCCATAATCACTACACTGAACCTGGAGATTCTGTAGCCCGATAGACTCCCAAGCCGACCCAGTTGTTAATCATCTGTACAGATAACCAACTGTCTATCATATTTTCACATTGCTTATGCATCTCCTACAACTTTTTCCAGACTAAACCATGCTTCAGAGAAACTCCCCTCCTTGGACTGGGAGTCAGAGATCATGGCCTTGGCTTCTGTCACCATTTTGCTCTGTGACCTTGGGAATGTTTTCTTCCCTCGCTGGATTTCAGTCTTGACTTCAAACAGCGCACCCTTACTGACCCATTGCCAAGTATTACAAGTGGAAGTCCTTGAAAGATGAGGACCATCTTAAGGTTTGCTGACGATTTTCAGGGCCTAAAACATAGTAGGTTCTCAATAAATAGTTGATGAATTTGACTTGGTTTCAGCACAGTGACTGGGACTATTGAATTGAATTGGATTGATAAATGTTTATGGCATCAAGCAGCAGAATGTTTGTGCTGGATGAAATTTATAAACCATTCAGTCCTAGCCTCCCTCCACAGACCCTTCCCTCCCTACCTTACCTTCATCTTCTACTGAAGGACAGAGAAATAGACAAGATGATTCTCCTCATAGAAAACACTGTCTCTGAATCATCTCACCCAGGCTTAACAAGTTCTGCTTTTCAACCACACCCGTCCCCTAAGCTCCAGGCCTATTTGACCTATGACCACCAATCTCCCTGTGATTGTCCCGCATGTACCACAAAAATCAACATGCCCTATTCCCGCCCTGTCCATCTGCCCCTCCACTGAGTCCCCCATCATGACTGGCGTCACCCCACCCCCCCGTCCTTAATCAGGAATCCTGGGGTCATCCCGGACTTTCTTGACTTCTTAAAAACCTACACTGACTCTTGAGAGCAGAGTGTAATGAATGATTCCTGAGTTTATTATTTCTACATCAGTATTAAACTCAATTTTGCAAGCTTAGAATAATAATTTGAAAAAGATGCAGTGTAGAATTGATCTGAAAGTGCACCTTTCAGCAAAGCATACAAATATTTGCTGAAATGGCCGGATTATAAATTCTGCACTCACCACAGTTTTCCCCCCCCCAGAAGTTTCGGCCCCTTCCATCAGGTAGGCCTCGCCAGCGGCAGACCTGGCCCACCTCTCTTGCCTAGGAGGATGAAGTGGGCTGAGTGTCTGTGTATGGGGTCACTCACTGTCCTGAGTTGGACTAAAGCACCAGACTGCAGCTCCCTGGGGCTGCTGAGCAGTAGTTGACAACCTGGGTGTACATTTTTAGCAGGTTTTCCAAGCCATCCTGAAGCAACTGGTTTGCTGGCACCATTTTGAACATCACCTGACTAGACCATCCCAAGGGGTCCTCCAAGGACTGACACTCATGAAGTGTCCTCTTATCTGATGCTCAGAATAGGAATTGACTCTTAAGTGTGACCGGAACCAAAGCAAATCACAATTATGAGATGTCACAACACAGCCTCCTGGGGGGCTGCAGGGGGCGTCATGCTCAGAACCACTGAAAGAATGGACCGCAGGATGGCTATCCAGGGGGGGAGTTCATAATAGGCACTAAAATAATCCTGGAAACGTAACAAAATGTAGTTCCAGAACATTCATCCATAGACACAGACATGACTGGGAAGAATTCTCAGATGCCCTGCCAGTATGGTCAGAAGATACTGGACTGTTTTCCAAGTAGGAGCTCCTGCTAGTGAGCAGCAGAAACCGACTCTTGTTGCTGACAAGCAGAAATGGAGCACCGTGAAAGCACCAGGAGGACCCCACCCAACAGCTACGACACATGCAGAGCCAGGATTATAAGATGACCAGAGGCCAGGGGCCAGGACCACGGCCAAAAGCTGTCACGGAACAGAAGATCAAGGACCCCAAATCCTACTAGCTGCAGCTAGCACTGGGCACTGGAGGCTACCACCTGTTCCGACATCGCCAGTGCCCTCAGAAGAAGGAGCCTCTGCTGCTCAGGAGCTGGTGGTCTGCGTGCCTGTGGTCAAGCTGCAAAGGAGGCTGGGAAAACGAGGGTCCAGCTTCTTCTGAATCTGTGATGAGAGTCAGGCCCACTGTGAACACAGGCACAGGCAGGGTGTCCAGGTGCCAGGATGCCTCCCAAGGGGCAAATGTGTACCCTAGCAAGACCCCCTTGCCTGCCCCACCCCTTTCAATACTGTGGGTTGAACCCAGGGTCTCACACATGCTAGGCAAGCACTCCAACCATTGAGCTATATTCCAAACCTTTTTATTGCTTTATTTCAAGACAGGGTCTCACTAAGTTGCCCAGGCTGGTCTTCAACTTGTGATCCTCCTGCCTCAGCTTCCCAAGCAGCTGGGATTACAGGCATGCGCCAGGCACCCAGTTCCTTGTTGATTTTCACTTGTCCATGGCCAAACATTTTGTAGAAAAAAATGGCTAAGGTCAGGAGAAGCTTAAAAAGGGCTAAACCCAGAGATTGCGGGTAATTAGACGGCAGCAGGCTGCAACCCTTTTCCAAGATGTGGGGCCAACCAGCTTGGATTCGAAGGGGTCTGCATCAGTCTGCTTTTGCTGATGTCCCTAACATGGCAGTGACTCACCTGGAGCATTTCTTTCTGTCTCACATCCATATCTGCTACAGGTCAGCTTTGGTGCTGTCTACTCCAGCTTCACTGGAAAACCCAAATTAGATAAGAGCACCCATTTTGGTCCCTGGGCAGCAGGGAACGGACTATGGGACAACTCTCAACACCGATGTTCAAAACTGGCTCCTTCACTTTTCCTTGTTTTTCACTGGCCGAAGCGAGTCACATGACCGAGTGTGATGTCGGTGGAGTAGGGGAATTATAATCAGCATCATAATCCTCTCACAAGGGCAGGAAATAGCACAACCCACCATAGAACATGCACGGGAAGCCACCACAGAGGCCCCTTCTGGATCTCCTGTTCCTCTGACACCACTGTCTTCCAGGTTTGACACCTAACTGTCCCTATCCATCTCCTTTGCACTGTCCCTAGGGTTTGGCCCCACAGTCCCAGTCCCATTTTTGAGATGCAGAGACTGATGCCCACAGAGGAGACTCAGGTCATCAAACTCCCCCCCGCCCCTGCCACAATGCCCTTCCCTGGACAAGTGGCTCTGTGAGGACCGTGCCCTCTTCCTTGTCTCCCCTGAATCCTTCAGAAGTATCTGCTCTCTGCGGAGCCCTTGCTGAACACCAGCTATTAATCTATGTGCTTCTCATGTGAGACTCCCAACCAGTCTGTGTCAGTAACATTGCTCAAGCCCATTTCACAGAGGAGGAAATGGAGGCTTACAGGTGATCGACTTTCTCAAGATTACAGTGGTGAAAGGTTGCCCAACTCTGAAACGGATGTTCCACCACTACCCTCATCCTGGTTCAAATCCCTTCCTTCCCAGCCCTGCCACGTCCATGGTCACCCACACATCATCCATAGTTGGGACGTCCCGGCCACAGGACTATTTCCCTGCCCACCAGCTCTAACTCATCTGTGATTCAGGCCCATGAAGTCAGCCCTTCAGGCCCCATTGCCAGCCACAGAAATGAGGATAAATGCGGCTGTCAGTGGCTTCCTGCCTCTTTGTTTTTTAATTTACTTAGAGTTGAGCAGCAGAGATGGCAGGAGAGGAAGCAGATGGCTCAGTGTGACAGATGGGATCCTATCCAGTGACACAGGACAAGGTGAGGAGAAAACGTGATCAAGAGAAAGCACAGGCTCTGTGTGACAGTGCGCAGCGTGAGCTCCTGGGCCAGGACCTCCTGTTCTGTCAGCTTCCAGCCTCCAGGATTCTAGGGGCTGGGCCCCACACCTTCCCCTACCAGTGGTGGCGCTAGAGAGCAACTACAAGCCGCCAATCACAAGGCTGGGACTAGAACTCCAGACCATCTTTGGAAAGGGCAGTTCCCAGTCCCCCTCTGCCAACCTGAAGAAGGAGCAGAGGAAGGGAGGTAGCCAGGAGAGGAGTCTTACTCCTCGTGCTCTCCCCTGGCCATGCCCTGGAAAGAAACAGTACCGTTGACAGTCACTGCTGAGTTCAGAGCAAAGAGAAGCCAGGAGATGAAAGATCCATTTATTCTCTAAGGTGGCCTGAAGCTGAGTTAGGGAGCAGAGACTGGACCAGGATTCAGAACCCAGCAGAATAATGAGAATTTGAAGTTCCCCGGGGGCGTCCAGGACAGCAGGTGAGGAAAGGAAAAGAAATGGGGATTGGAAGCCTTGAGCCTGCCCTGCAAGCTTTACTGTATTTGGGGAAGTCTGTTTATGTGGGAAAATATGGGAAAGAGGTGCATTTTCTATCTTATTAACAGTGTAGGAAAGAAACACCCCCCACTAACCCCCGTGAGATGAAAAGATGGCCCAGGAATGCAACTAACTCAGAGCCAAAGGCGACCATGGGAGAAGTCCTCTGCTAATACACAGAAATCTTGGGGCACCAGGTTTTTTTCTCAGAATGGAAATAGGAGTTTGAGTCAGTCTTATCATTAAAGGCTGGAGGATAATATCATTATGAAAGCCATTTTGTAGGAGACAGAAAGGTAGAGGAGAGGTAGCTGCTTCTCCAGGAGCATCCTATTTCAACAGGGGAGGGAGAGGAGGAGGAAGAGGAGCAAGTGCAGGACCAGCCCGTGTTCCAGCCCTTCCTGTCCACCACAGGTACCATCTTTGCTATAGCCTTGGAGCTAGGAGATGCCTAATGCTCCTATGTTATAGATAAAGGAAAGAAACAGAGATGAAGAGGCTTTTCCCAGGTAACCCACTGTGGAAGAGGAGGATCCAGAATTCAACCTCAGTTCTACCCAACCCTAAAAGTCAGCTGTTCCTTCTCCCATGAAACCAGGTTCCACATGGACTTGCTGAGCTGAAAGGTGGGGTGAGGTCTTTGTCCCCCTGGCTGGTTTTTCTCACCTGCCCCAGGTGAGCTACATGTCACTCTTGCCTTTCTTAGAGACCCCAGGACTGAGCTCCTGGAGATGAAACAGGCGCTGCATACTTGAACCAGCAGCTGAGCCTTCTGTCACAAGGCCCTAGTGGTGGGAGTTGGCAAGGTTCCTGTGTGCCCAGGGCCCTTGTTACAGAGGAGATAGGAAGAGGGCTGTCCTACCAGCAGAGATGAGGGACCAACAGGTGGGCAGGGACCCCCTCAAACCCTGTGGGTTCCTGGAGCAATGAGGTCTTCTGTATCTACTTGTTAAAGTTTCTAAAGCCAGACTTGGAATCAGACCAGGGGAGTCCAGAGATGAACAAGGCGGGAACCCTGATCTCCAGGAGACAGGAAATACAACGAACTCCACTGGAAGAGACTTCAAGGAAGGACCCCTTCTGGAGTGAAGCAGGATGTTGTGGCACCAGATGTTAGCAACAGAGGGAGGCATTGCCACCCCCAGGCCTGAAGGGGCCAAGGGAAGAAATGCCAGAGACATCATACCAAAACCAAGGGAACAGGAAGAAACACCCTGACTTCTCCCTCCTGCGCCCCCTGATCTCCTGTGCTGCTTCCCACGGGCTGAACCTAACCTGATGTCCAACAGCAAATGCCGGGAGCCATCCGTGGGCTGTGTGTGGTCATTTTCGGCATCGCAGCCTAGCAAATCGGAATATCTGGTGTCTGGGAACTTCCAGTGGACATTTCCTCTGTGTAAGACTGCCCAGAGGCATTGTGAAGTCCTAATCCGCTCTGCCATGTCCCATACAGCACCTGAGATGGCTGTGACCTGCCAAGATGCCAATCAACCTGCTGACTGAAAGACATGGGAGGCAAGACTCCACCCTTGAAACCTTATCCCTGCCTTTGATGTACCCCCTTAAATAAACCACGGGAGCCATTTTCTTTGTCTCGCTCCAGCTCTTGTGTGGACTGGATCTATCAAAGGCTCCGTTTTTGAAAATACATTTCTAACTCTGTCTTTGGTTCTTCACTAATTATTCTAGACTTTAATTTCTTGGGTGGCTTACACTATCCTCGGCAGGAAGAAGAACCCCCCATAAGCTGGTCATCACCCCATAAGCAAAAAACAAAAAGCCCAGATGGCACTGTCCACACGGGTCAGCCCCTGAGGCTCAGAGCAGGGCAGACACAGCCCTGCAGGGGATGACAAATGGAGAAGAGGTGGCCAATCCTGCACTGTGACCATCAGACTCCTCCAGCACACCCCTCCTGATTAGGGCTTGATACATCCACTGTGAGTCCCAGGTAATAGGTTGGAAATGAGAACCCTATAGTTAGGGACAGGTGGACCTTCTTCACTGCTTCCATGAAGTCACTGCTCTCCATGTTGACCTTGAGCCTGTCAGCCCCACTTGGCTCAGACCACAATGGGAAGATGGTGGTGCTGACTGGACTTGACCTCTATCTCACCCCTCCAGCGTTAGCAAGGGCCATGAAGTGTCGGGGGCGCGGGGGGGCGGGGGGGGGGTAGTACCAGAGAGTCTGCCCTGACGCTAAGCCCTCCCTTCCAGACGGGGACATGCAGTGTTCCTTATGGACTCAGAATACACAGTTAACATAAAGAGCTGCTGTCACGGATTTTTTACTGTACACTGAAAATCACACAAGACTCCAAATAGACACAGATCTTCTCCCTTCCCACCGAGCTTTTCTCCTCTCCCTTTAGTCCTACCCGGATCTGGGTCTAGCCACCAGAATTCAAAATCATTCTCAGAGACAGAAACTAATTTGAAACCTCAAAGCCACTGGAAGAGGCACAGATGGTCTGCAAAGCAATGCTCACAGTGACGTTGACAGAGGGGGTTGGGTGTGAAGGAGAGGCCTGACTGTCACCCTGCAGGAGACAATGCAGCAGAGATTTGTTGGACTTCAATAGATTAGCAAAACCACATAGTTAACATCAGCCAGAGCTTGTCTGTCCTCAGCCCGGGCAAACCCAGCATCATTGCAGTTTGGATATCTCTGATTTGCGTGCCCTCATCTCCTGGTCAATAATGTACAACTTGCTTGCTCTCTGCCAAATCTCTGAAATTCTTCTCATCTTTCAAGTCTTCTCTCGAGAGGCATCTTCACCCATTCATTCACTTATCCCACAGATATTTTTGAAACCTGCTTTCTGCCAAGGCACTTGAGCTATCGCAGTAGCCAAGACAGACTTAACCTCAGCCTTCGGAATCTTTCTTCGTCTCACAGTCTCTTCCATCTCTGACCTCTCCCTGAGCACCCATCTCCAATGACCCTATCCCACTTGACCTTCAGTGACCGTCACATCAGTCTGTGTCTAATCCTCCCCACCAGAAAACCGTTCCTGAAAGACAAGCTGTGCCTTTCTCCAAATGGACCAACGTGGCGCCAAATACACATTAGAGCAGGATCCAGCCACGATCTTTCAAATAGATGAGGCCGATCAATCGCTTAACCTCAGCCTCTTCTTCTGTATAATGGGAAACAATATCTCGCGGGTTTCTAAGTTGAATTTTTTTAAGTTGATGGATGTGAAAGCACTTTACAAATTACAAAGCTCTAAGCCCCTAGAAGCCTTTATTCACCATGACTGCAAAGGCAGTTAACCAAAGAGAGACTCGGGCCAGCTCTCCAGATAACGGGTTGCAGAGCGAATCTCTGCAGAACCTGGGAGACAAAAGCTGGTTGCTGAAGAACCCCATGCCCCACCCTTCATCCTGAATCCCCCCATCCCTCCCTGCAGCTAAAAGGCGGGTCAATTACCATTGGCTCATTTGCAATCATTACAGTTGTTGTCTCCAGTTTTTCTGCTGATTGCTAGGATTAAGAAGCCCCTAATCAGTGAAAGGGGCGCAGGGTCTCAATAGCTTTTGTCTGCAACCCCATCCAGTCCCCACCCCTTGCCTGGAAGCTGGGGGGAGGAGTGTCAGGAACAGGGTGCAGGTGCCTTCCGCTCTCACTATCCAGCAGCTTTATGGAAACTCCCAGGTTTTCCTGGGCCGACCTGAGATGGAGGGGCTGGGAAGGTAATCCCATTTCAGGAAGGGACCCCTGGACACTTTCATTAGGTTGATGCACCCTGTCCATATTTCATCCTCACCCAGGCAGGCTTTCTCACTCTTTTGACACGAAAACAGACAGGTGGGGCCCTTCTGATTTCGGCTGCCTGGTTTCTTCCCCAGGGAAGCTGCTTCCTCTGGCTTGCATGATAATTGAATTTCACGGATGGAATCTTCCACATACTTCTCAATTAGGGATGTGTACAGGCAGTGAGATTTTTTTCAGGTGTTGATCTATGATTGTCACTCTCTTTTTACCTTTAAATTAATCTCCTTAATTTCTGCCAGCTCTAAATCCGGCTTTGCTAAATAGCATTATTCCGACTTAAATGGTCTAATCTGTTTGTCGTAAACTGGGTACAGCTGAAAATCGTGTATGCGGGAGACTTCCTCATTAATCACAGCTGACAAGAAGTCAGAAATCAAGAAGCAAAATTGTCTCCGAAGGCAAAGAGGGGAAAGAGAAGGGAAAGAAGGTACCTAGGTGTGATGGCCAAAGTAGAAGGGCAAGGGGAGAGGGTGGCAATCCCGTCTCTGACCCTGTGGCCCCGAAGTCCCTGCCCTCTTACATTTCTACCTCTCTTTAAAAAAAAAAAAATTAAATTAAGTCAGGCACAGAAATGCACATCTGTAATCCCAACAGCTCAGGAGGCTGAGGCAGGAAGATTCCAAGTTCAAAGCCAGCCTCAGCAATTCAGTGAGGCACTAAGCAATTTAGCAAGACCCTGTCTCAAAATAAAACAAAAAGGGCTGGCAATGTGACTCTGTGGTTAAGTGCCCCTGGATTCATTTCCTGGTGCATATAGAGAGTTACAGAGTTGTTATTAATTTTTTTTTTGGGGGGGGGGTACTGGGGATTGAACCCAGGGTGCTTAACCACCATGTCCCCAGGCCTTTTTATAATTTATTTTGAGACAGAGTCTTACTAAAATTACTTAGGACCTCACTGAATTGCTGATCCTGGCTTTCAAATCACGATCATCCTGCCTCTGACTTCAACTTCCAAGTAGCTGGGATTACAGGTGTGGGCCACCACAGCCCAGTTACTGTTTTTGACTCTTAAGAATAGTAACAGAAGCCAGGCCTGGTAGTGAATCCCTGTAATCTCAGCTATCAGGAGTCTGGGACAGGAGGATTGCAAGCCGGAGGCCAACCTCAGCAACTTAGTCAGACTCAAACCTTAAGAAAGAATAAAAATTTAAAAGGCCTGAGGGTGTGGCTCAGTAGTAGAGGGGCTCTGGGTTCAATCCCAAATACCAGATAAATAAAACAAAAACAAACACTAAGAGAACCCACAGTCTCATTCACTTCTTCTCTACATTTCCCAAAGTGAGGGAGGCAAGATGATCTAGGTGGGAAAGGAACACAGAATTTAATAACACAGCAACTCAGTGTCCCTTTCAAGTCCCACCCTTCTAAGCGGCTCAAGGAGAGGAGCTGAGCTGAGCTTGGTACCAACACATCATCTCCCAGGGTAACAGAGGAGGAGCAGCGTGCACACACGCACACACACACACACACACACACACACACACACACACTTGCAGCCCAGGATCAGGCAGCAGACCAAGTCAGAATCCAGTTCCAGCTTGGTGATGTGTGGTTTCTCTGTGTTTGTCCATTTAAGATGAAGATCGTGTATTAAGCTGCTGATTTTAAAGACTATTGAGTAATGTGGCTTTGGAAAAAAAAACCTACTTTTTGCATTTTCTAGGAAAATGTCTCTTCAGTGCAGGCACCAGGGAGACTGGTGGGCAGCACGGCTGGGTCCTTCACCTCCCTCCCAGCCAGCCCCTGCAGCTCCTGCGCGCACAGCCACCTTTCATCCCTGCACCTTCCCCAGCCTCGCCCTTGGCGCTGATCGTGAAGACCCTTCCTCAGCCCACTCACATCCAGTGTCTTTGTCACTGCGCTCAGTAGTTTTTAGCCATCGTGGTTTGCTTGGCCTGAGCGGTTCCTAGATTTTCAGACTTCCATTGTGGAAGTCCCAGGTGAAGAGAGACAAGTTGGTGATCCTACTAGTGCGCGTGCCCACGCCTGAAGTCCCTCTATGCTCCAGCTTCAGCACCCTCCGCCCAGCCTTCGCTGCCACAGGTGAAACCCCACCGCACACCCCGCCCTCTCCTCTTCCCCGGTGCCTTCCAGACTCCCCTCAGTCTAGCAGTGCCTCCCCTGCTCCCTTCACGCTCCCTCCACTCAGCCTGAGCCCCCTCTGCACCTCTCCCTGGGGGGGTGGGGGGGCGGGGGGTTGCTCCCTGCAGAACCTGCCACCTGACCCTCTCTGATTCCATTCCCTTCCTCCTAATCTGTGTCTCCAGCACCTGGGATAGGGTCTGACACCTACCACAATCCTGCCCTCAGGGAAGTCACAGTCTAGGAGAAGCGACAAGACAGTGGCCACTAGTGTGTTGGCTGCTATGTGGGAATCTGCTCAGAGAGCTCTGGGGAGGTAAGATGAATTGCATTTTTGAGGGGAACCCCACCTGATCATCATCTCTTGTTGATTCAATCTGCATTCAGAAAATTGATGATAGAGTTGTTGGACTTTTATCAACACCTTAAAACTTTTGGGAGAAATTGATGTTGAACTGGTACTCTGTTTTTCTGAAATAATTTGTAGAGTTTATCAGTTTCTTTTATTAATAAAATTTTATTAAAATTTATTAATTTTATTAATTTGGTTTCTTTTATTAATAAGGGTTATTTGGCTCAACTATTTCTCCTTGAGTACATTTTGGTTATTTGTGTCCTTCAGGGAATATATGCAGTTCATCTAAGTTGTTGATTTTATTGCTAGAAAGCTCATGATATTCCTATATTAACCTTCTGTTAACTGGGAAATCTGTAGTGATGTCACCTCTTATTCCTGATATTAAAAATTCACATTTTCTCTCTTCTCCCTGATCAGTCTTAGAAGAAGTTTATCATTCTTACTGATCTTATCAAAGAACCAGTTTTTGGTTTTGCCGATTCTGATTTTTCTATATTCCATTTTATGGATTTTCACTTTGCTCTTTATTTCCTTTCTTCAACTTATTTGGGTTCCATTTGCTTTCTCTTTTCTAGTTTCTGGGTAAGAGTTGAAGCCATTGATTGAGTCCTTTGTCTTTTCTAATACAATTATTTTGTACCATGTGTTCCCCCAAAAGCACTTAGTGACATCCCACAGATTTGGACATCTTATTTTCATTTTCTTCTCTTCAAAATATATTCTAACCTCATTTTTCATTTTGCAGATTACTTAGTAGTGTGTTATAGTTTTCAAACATATAAGGATTTTAGAGACTTTTGCTGTTGTTGATTATAACTTGATTCCATTGCAATTTGAGAAGATACTTTGTATGAATTGAATGATTTTAAATGTATGGTGACTTGTTTTATGGTCCAAAACATGGTCCATTTTGATAGATGTGCCTCGTGCACTTGAAGAGAATGTGTATTTTAGTTGGGTAGAGTATTCTAAAAACTGTCAGTTGAGGGGCTGGGGTTGTGGCTCAGTGGTAGAGCACTTGCCTAGCACATGTGAGGCCTCAGGTTTGATCCTCAGCACCACATTAAAAATAAATAGATAAATAAAATAAAGGTATTGTGTCCATCTACAACTAAAAGAAATATTTTTTTAAAAAAACGCCACTTGAGTCAAGTTGCCTGACAGTGTCTCACTGATATTTTCTTCTCATTCTATCAGTTTTTGAGAGAGAGATGTTGAAACCCTTAAAACAGTTATGGAGTTTTCTATTTCTCATTTTGATTGAGTCAGTTTTTGCTTCATGTATTTTCAAGAAAGCTTGATTATTAAGTACATAAATATCTTGATTAATTGGCCCCTTTTATCACAAGAAGTAACCTTTATCTCTGAAAATATTCTTTGCTTCTGAGTATGCTTTATTTAGTTTATAT
This sequence comes from Callospermophilus lateralis, assembly GCF_048772815.1. Taxonomy (NCBI): domain Eukaryota; kingdom Metazoa; phylum Chordata; class Mammalia; order Rodentia; family Sciuridae; genus Callospermophilus; species Callospermophilus lateralis. Next base: position 34,033,380 of record NC_135306.1, read on the forward strand.
TTAATTTAGTAAATTTATTATTTATTTATCTATTTATTTACTTAATGCAGTACTGGGGATTGAACCCAGGGTTCCCTACCACTGAGCCATATCCCCAGCCCTTTTGAAAAAAAAAAAAAAATTTTTTTTTTTTTTTTTTTTGAGACAGGATCTTGCTAAGTGGCTATGGCCTTGCTAAGTTGTTGAGGCTGTCCTTGAGCTTGTGAACCTTCTGCTTTCAACCTCCCAAGTTGCTTAGATTATAGATGGGCACCACTGTATCTGGCTACTTTACTAATTTTAATATACCTACCTCCTGCTCTTCTCCTGCTCTGCTTCTTCTTCTCCTTCTTTTTCTTCCTCCTCTTCTTCCTCCCCTCCTTCTCCTCATTTTTATTCTTGTTCTTCTTCTCCTTCTCTAGTTTTGAGACAGGATCTCACTAAGTTGCCCAAGCTGACCTTGAACTTGCCATCCTCCTGCCTCAGTCTCCTGAGTAGCTGGAATTCCAGACCTGCACCTTGCTGCTATGCCCAGTTTACTCCATTTTTCTTTTGACTAGGAAATAGCATAAAGTATTTACCACCCCCCATCCATTCACTTTTACTCTATTTGTGTCTTTATATTTAAAGTGCATTTTTTTTCAGCATTGCTGAAAAAACTTTGATGCTTGCTTTTTTATGCAGTCTGGCATTCTGCCTTTTAATAGGAGCATTTAGACTTTACATTTAATGTGCTTGTTGATTTGGTGAGATTTAAATCTATCATCTAGCCATTTGTTTCCCTTTTCTCTACCTTCCTTCCTCTGATTAACTAAACGTTTTCTGATTCCATTTATCGCCTTGTTGATTTATAAGCTATACTTCTTTGTTTTATTGTTTTAGTAGATGCTTTGGGTTTTAGTAGTTGCTTTGGGGTTTATAGAATACATCTTTAATTGATCACAGACTACCTTTAAAATATATATATATATATATATATATATATATATATATATATATATATATATTCCTTCATCTCTTTATGTATAGGATAAGAACCTTACAATGGTGTATTTCCTCACTCCTAATATTTGTGCAATTGTTGCACTTTTACACGTGTTTACATCCATACCATGCTGTAATTATTTTTATATTAACTGTAAGTTATCTTTAAGAGAATTTTAAGTAACATGAAAAAAATCTTGTATATTTACCATGCAGTTATCATTCTAGTACTTTATTACTTCCTGTGGATTCATAATATCTGATATTTTTATTCTGTCTGATTTCTTTAGCACTTCTTTCAGTGTGAGTGTGTTGATTTTGAATTTCCTCAGTTTTCATATGTCTGAAAGTCCTTATTTTATCCTTGGTTTTTTTGTTTTTGTTTTTTTGGTACTAGAGATGAACCCAGGTCCCAGGCATACTAGGCAAGTGCTCTGCCAGTGAGCTATGTCCCCAGTCCTTGTTTTTGAATGATCTTTTTGATTGCGATGACATTCAACATTTGACAGGCTTTTTTATCTTTAAGTGCATCAAAGATTTTGCTCCACTATCTCCTCACTTGCACTATTTCTGATGAGAAATCTGCTGCCGTCTCATCTCTGTTCCTTTGTGCAAACTGTCTTTTCTCTTGCTGCTTTTTAAGTTTTTCTTTACTGTTGAGCAATTAGATTGCAATATGTCTAGATATCATCTTTATGTTTCTTGTTCTTGGGGTTCATTGAGGTTTTTTGTTGTTGTTTCTTTTAGGGGGGAGCATTGGGGATTGAACCAGGGGTGTCTACCACTGAGCTACATCCCCAGTCCTTTATATTTTTTATCTTGAGACAGAATCTCACTAAGTTTCCCATGTTGACCTTGAACTTGTGATCCTCCCGCCTCAGCCTCCTGAGTTGCTGGGATTACAGTTATGTGTCACCATGCCCAGCAAACTTCTTAACTCTGTAGATTTATACTCATGATTATGAGTAGCAGAGAAAATATCCTATAAGATATTGTCTTTTAAAATTTACTGACACTTATTTATAGCCTAGCTTATAGTCTATTCCAGTGACCATTCATGGGCACTTGAGCAAAATAAATGTTCTACAGTCATTGGGGTCAAAGTACTTGATTATGTTGTTCAGATCTTTAATATTCTTACTATTCTTGTTCTAATAATTACTAACAGTGTAAAAATTATGTTTTTCCCACTTAGTTTTGTAAGTTCTTGCTTTATGTATTTTGAAGTTCTCTTATTGCACACATTTGCTTTGATCATTGTTCTGTCCTCCTGATGAATTAGGCCCACTTTCCATTATGAAGTGTGCTTCTGTATCTCTGATAAACCTCTTGTCTTGGAGTCAGTGTTATCTGATGTTCGTATAACCACTCTAGCTCTCATGGTTAGTGCTTTTGCATAATACATCTCTATCCTTTTCTTCCAACCTATCTGCATCTTTGTGTTTAAAGTATGTCTTACAGACAATGGGTAGGTAATTAGCTCTTGTTCTTTTTCTTTCTTACTTTTTTTTTTTTTTTTTTGGTACCAGAGATTGAACCCAGGGGTGCTTAACCCCTGAGCAATATCCCCAGTCCTTTTTCTTTTTTATTTAGAGCCAGGGTCTTGCTAAGTTGCTCAGGGCCTTGCTAAGTTGCTGAGTCTTGCTAAGTCTTGCTAAGTTGCTGAGGCTGGCTTTGAACCCTTGATCCTCCTGCCTCAGCGTCTGGAGCCATAGTTCTTGTTCTTTTAACCAATCTAAGAATTTCTGTCCTTTTATTGAAAGGGTCAGAGTTCATTTACATTTAATATTATTTTTTTTATGATCCCCTTTAGGGAAGCCATTTTTAAATTTACTTTCTTTTTGTCCTACCTGATTTCTTTTTCTCTGTTCCTCTTTTTGTCTTCTTTGGGGTTATTTTATTAGGATTCCATTTTAATTACTTTTCCCCCTGTTTTTAACATTTTATTATGAAAAGTTTCAAACGTACCCCCAAAAAATTGGGAAAAGTTTTACAGTTAATATAATAACCTCTCTAACATTTTCTAGACCTACAGAAAAGGCCCCAATGTACCCAATTCCTTATTGGGTGCCTTATCTGTTGATTGAAGCAGGGTAGAGGCAAAAGCATTTAAAGCATTACTGCATTCATAGAAATGTAATTCCCAGAACCTGAGAAGTCAGAGTCCACCTTTACATAGTTATCAGACCTTCACTGTCAGAGGGAGTAGAACAATCTGGACTGTGTCCAAAGGGGGTATCCAGGATAAGGCAGTAACTGGATGCTGTTTCCCTATGAGGAAGGAACTGGCTATGCTGGACCCAGAGGCCAGAGGAGGCTAGGAAGAGGCATTTACAAGCCCAGCCTTACAGCCTCAGGACCAGCTGTCTGTGGGAGAGTTCAAAAGCCAGGGCTAGATGGAAGCTCCAGGGAAACAAATGTAGTTTCAATAATGGGAAAAACTAACAGGGAAAAGTGCACAACACCAAGGAGAGACTTCCTCTGGAGGCAGTGACCTCCCCATCACAGGAAGTATGCAAGCATTAGGACTAGATACTGCAGGTAGAGTGAACAAAACAAACAGGGGTTCTTATCCTCCCGGGGGAAGTAAATATTAAATAATCTCATATATAAATGACTACCCGTGGTGATTCATGCAGGAGATTTGCTCTGGCAGGAATTGGAGAAGAAGAATAAATGTCTTCTAACTCTGGGACTAAACAGCATAGAATCACAGGAAACTAGTGTGATGACTTCTTTTACTGCAGTATTATTATTACTGTTTGTTCTATTATTCATTCACTTTCACATTTTCTGGGCACTCACCTAGGGAACAGAGATGCAGAAGATGGGACACTGTCCTCCCAGTGAAGGGACATTCAGTTAGCTGTCAGCCATCCTCTGCGAAGGATGGGAAGTGAGTGTAATTAGAAACCAGGAGCCCAGGGAGCGTGGCCTGCCTAGGAAGCAGGAGGGGAAGTCCTGTGGTGTCAACTCCCCTCACACGCCCCTTCAGATCTGCAGGGGACTTGACAAGTGCACTGCCGCCGTCCCCTCCCCTCTCCAGCCCCCTTCCCACCTCCTGGTCCCACCCCTTTCCCTCTCGGGTGGTAGTTTAGCTCAGCTGGGTCTCTTAGCCAATTAACACTCTTTGCATCTGAAAAGCTCAAATCAGCCCCTCAGAGGTGTGAGAGATCAGAGTAATTAAGGTCTCTTTCTAATGCAAATCCAAACCAGAAATGTAATGTTTTTCTCCTTGGGAAATTTGGGCCCCGAGTTTGACAGGGGTTGGGGGAAATTCAGCACTGGGAAAGGCAGTGAGAGGCTTGAGAACAAGCTATGATTCTATTAAGTCGAATGGAAGTGTTGTTCTTTAAAGGAAGTTCCATGATAGTCTTTAAAGGTAAATCAAACTCCAAATCTCCGCTGGTTTCTGATGTCTTCGCCATAAAATCCAAAGCTCTGTCCACTGTCTCAAAGCCCAAAACAATCTGATCCCTTCTTTCCCACCCCCCAACCTCATCTCAGTCCCTTTATGAAGTGCTTGTCACACTTTGTAATTATTTTATTTACAGGCTGGCCTCCCCACATCATTAAGTAAATACATCTCGTTGCGGTTCACCCTAGAGCACAATATATAAAGTTGTCCAAGTGAAAAACAGCTCCGCTGCAAATCAGCGCATGCAATTTGGAAAGTGCCTTAGAGCCATTCCTGATAGGGCTCATATTCAAAATCAACCTTGTTTTTCCTTAAACACCAGCTTTCCCTTCTCTACCCTACAGGTCTCAAGGCTGGTGACATAGGAGGCAGCGGTCACAGACCTCTTGCTATATATCCAGGTTCAGGCCTTCTGCAGAATGACTAATGACTCCACTTGTCCACCTCCTCAGTTCTTTCCATATTTGGCCAACTTTTTAAGTTAAACACTCTAAATATTCCCTCCCCATGCCACAAAAATCCCTCTGGCCATGGGAACAAATGGGCAGAAGCAACATTTTATTTAACAAGGTTGTTGGTCTCCCCTTTTCCTGCCTTCACTGTTGGAATGCATGCTTTGAGAAAGTCGGGACCCTATCTGAGCAGTGCCTAGCACTTGATGTATGTTCCAGAAATGGAAATGTTTTGATTAAATGCACTTTCTGAAACTACCTGTGTATAAGCATGCTGAGGGCACTATGGCTACAAAGGGATACAGACCCATGCTCCACCTTTGAGACCGTCTGAATCAAGGACTCATTTGTTGTCTAAGCACCTGAGTTTCCCTGACAGTGGGGAGTCTGACCAAAAGTTTAACTAAGCAAATTCCATCATATGGATTTAGAGGAAAGGAAGCAAAATGACTATCTTCCTATGATGAGTGATGCTAGTTGGCTAGATTACACCCTAAAATGGACACCAAGTGGGACATATAAATCGAGATGACACCAGACAGAGGGAAAAGGCGGTGCAGACACAGTGGCAAGAAGCCACATGCTAGGGCAGGATGCACTGAAAGAAGAAAGTGACCGTGGGAGGAACAGCCACCGCTTATTGAGCTCTAATTATGTGCTGGGTGAGCACTGTGTTAAGTGCATATAGAAATACTTTTATTATCAAGACAGTGAATGATAGCTGGGTTGCAGAGAACCTGCAGCACCATTTTAAAGAGACTTTACCTTCCCCGTGGGCTGCTGGGGTGGGAGTATGTTATGGTTTGGACATGAGGTGTTCCCAAAGGTCCTGGGTGCATGCAGGAATGTTTGGAGCTGAAGTGACTGGATTGTGAGAGCTGTCACCTGACCACTCTGTTCTAGTTGGAATGAAGATGGCAGTAACCATAGACAGGAGGGGCAGAGCTGGAGGAAGCAGGTCACTGGGACATGCCCTGGAAGGGTGCATCGTCCCTGCAGTCATTTCTCTCCTCTCCTCTCCCCTCCCCTCCCCTCCCCTCCCCTCCCCTCCCCTCCCCTTCTCTCTCTCTCTCTCTCTCTCTCTCTCTCTCTCTCTCTCTCTCTCCCTCTCCTCTTCTTCTTCTTCTTCTTCTTCTTCTTCTTCTTCTTCTTCTCTCTCTCTCTCTCTCTCTCTCTCTCTCTCACTCTCTCTCTCTCTCTCTCCACCCCCCTCCCTTCCATTCACCATGAAGTGAGCAGTATTACTTTGCTATGCCCTTTGCCATGATGTTCTCCCTCACCTTAGCCCAAAGCAATAGACTCAAGTCAACCATGAACTAAACCTCTGTGAGCCAAAATAACTTTATTTTTTTCCTTTAAGTTATTCTTATCAGGAATTTTGGTCACAGTGATGACAGCTGATAAGACAGTGTGGCAAGAGGTATTTAAATGAAGTTGGACATAGTCAGAATTGGGTCCTAGACTTGGAGTACAGAAGGAAGGGAATCTTTACAAAGCCCTCCGTTCTGCTGCCCCAGAATTTGAACTTACCCTCAAATACATAAAACCTGGTGTCTTTGCAGGAGGTTTGGGTGTGGATGGCCCAGCCAGGTCTGGTGACCAGGGACAGCCTTGAGAAGCTGACAAGCCAGCAGATGGTTTGGAGATGGATTCCAGATTGAGCTGGTAATCCCCTCACTGTGTAGAGGAGATGGAGGCTCAGGGATGAGAAGGGACCCATGCAGGGTCAGGGAGTATGTGAGGCAGCAGCAAATGGAAGCACTGGAGAGTTCCAGTAGCAAGCTTTCTCTCTGTTTTCTGCCAGTTCAACGTGATCTCAAATGACTGTGAGGTTGGAGATTCCCCTCCTCCTCCCCTCCTCCTCCCTCTCCTCCTCTTCCTCCTCCTCTCCCACCCAGCTCAGCAGGTCCTTGGTGAGAAAAGACAGTGAATACTGAAATCTAGAAAGGTAATTTTATTGGTCTCACAAAGGGCCACAGGGCAGAGACAGAAGGACAGCAACCACTTCTCTGGAAGATGCTATTTGTCTTAATGATCATGGTCTCTGTGCTCTTCGAAGAGAAATAAAAACAAGAACTGTTTCTCAGCTCCCCAAGCCCTTTCCCTCCTCATTTGAACCACAAGGCAGCCCTGAAAAGCAGGCATCAAGCGCTTGTCCTCCCAAGTCACAGAAGAGGAACCTGCAAAGTCCTTCTGGAGTCCCAGCTTTCACTTGCCAGGGACGGGGCCTGGCCACAACATCAGACTGCCTCCTGAGCTTCTTCCTCCTCAGATGCCAACCTGCAGAGGGGACACGGGTCCCACCTTTGTAAGCAACAAGGCCGACAGAATGCCCCAGGACTTTTTCCAATGTTCAGATATTTTCACGACCTTCTCTTGATAAAAATCCTTTGAAAGTGAACTCGAACCAATGCCAAAGGAGGCCTTCCCGATCCAGATGCTCACTCTGGGAGAATCACGGAAAACTGAAGGCCGCACTGTTCAAGGGCAGTGTCACAGAAGAGATGTCTCCCAAGAAGGGTCTGAGGAATTCCTGGAGAGAAGAAGGGCGACCTCGACTCAGGATGAGTGAGATCTCAAGAGAGAGACATGTCTTGGGGGTTCCCAGCTCTTCCTTAATGAAAACTTGGTGAGGGGTGGGTATAGGGAGGCATGCAGGAATGACATCAGTCTGCTGCCCTCAACCAGGCGCTGGTGGCCCTGTCAGTCTCTGGATCCTGAGGCTGACGTGGTCTTAATTATCTGATCCAGAGATAGTGCTGGAAGGTCCCCTATACTGTGGGTTCCTCAATATATCGTATCTTTTCTTGCTTAATTGATTTATTGGGGGTTTAATTAATAGTGCACAGGTAGATATTACAGATTTCCTAGGAGTTTGGGAGTAACAAGCCTGGAAGGGAGATAGGCTTAGGGAGTGACAGGTCTGGAAAAGTGTTGAAACTTGTGAGTTAAAATCCTATTTTCTTATCCTTTCTTTGTGTCTCCTTTCTACCCATTTTTTTTTTTTTTTTTTTTTTTTTTACTTCTGCTTCAGTGTAATGCCTCTGTGTCATGGTGCTATGGTTTGGATAAGTGTCCCCCAAAGGTCCATCTGTTAAAAGCTTGGTCCCTGGGGGCTGGGGATGTGGCTCAAGCGGTAGCGCGCTCTCCTGGCATGCGTGCGGCCCGGGTTCGATTCTCAGCACCACATACAAACAACGATGTTGTGTCCTCCGGAAACTGAAAAATAAATATTTAAAAAAATTCTCTCTCTCTCTCTCTCTCTCTCTCTCTCTCTCTCTCTCTCTATCTATCTATCTATCTTAAAAAAAAAAAAAAAAAAAAAGGCTTGGTCCCCAGGATGGTGCTACTGGGAGGTGGTGGAACCTTTAGGAAGGTTTAGCAGGGCATTATGGGAAATCTAGGTCATCGGAGGCATGCCCCTGAAGGGCTGCCCTGTTGGTCTGTCCTCTCTCCTTTTTTGCTTCCTGGCTCATAATGTGAGAAGTTTGCCTTGCCATGTGCTCCTACCATGATGTGTCACCCTTGCCAGAGGCCTAAAACAGGAGCTGCCCACTCTAGAACCTCTAGAACAATGAGCCAAAATAAACCTTTTCTTTTTATAAGGTGATTGTCTCCTGTATTTTGTTATAGTGAGGGAAAACTAGCTAATAAGATGGGAAATTTTAAATCATTATTTGTGAAGAATTTTAGCAACATGGGATAAAATACTATTAAGAAGTAAAATTTCATGCACAACTATATATACATGCCTAGAAACAGCATGGAAGGAAAATGGCTAATTGTTAGCATGGTTCTTCTGGTTGTGGGATAGTGAATTAGTGTATCTTCTCTTTTCTGAATCTTCAGAAATTTATTCTTCAGACAACTATTTGTGACAGGCAGTAACCAACCTTGGGAATCCCTTGGTAAACTGTTAAACCCACTCTCTGTCCTTTTGATCCTATGGTCTGAGATGTGTGTGTGTGTGTTGAGGGGGTGTGGGGGGGTGATAGACAGTAATTAGACAATCATAGGTCCATGGCCTAAAAGCTTGCAGTAGCTAATATGGAGAGGCATTGAAGTTACATCACAGAAAAGCAGAAGTGCATGTTGGTTTTATAATTGAGGAAAGTCACCATTTAAAAAACCTAATCCACCATGATGCAGATGTCTAAATAGTTTTAAAGAGCTCCCTAGCCACAAGGCAGCTGGTGAGGGAGAGGCCTCTTGCAGAGAGAGACCCCAGCAAGCCCTTCCCTTCTCTGTGCAGTAGAGACAGTGAATGGACAGCTTAGCATCTCTGCTTCCATGTTCCAATAACATTGTGGCAAGTGTTGCTCCAGGGAGTTTCTTCCAGCCAGAAAGCAGAGGGATTTGCCTCCCAGTGGGGACCAAGATGCACACAGCAGTATTAGGGCATTTCCTACCACCCAAGGTTTCCCTTGGCCGCTGGTCATCCCCCCCACCCCAATGCCTGTGACTCTCAGGAGGGGGCGGCAGTCGATGAAAAGATGGTTTGGAGGAGGCAGCTACAGCAGCTGCAGGGCTCTGAGGGTCCAGGCCACCCTCACCCTGCCCAACCATCAGAGCAGCTAGCCATTCAGGATGATCTGGCTTTGTGGTGGGACACTGCCCTGCATCTCTTCCTGATGGGTGAGCTTTCAGAAAGATAATACTTTTCCGATATCTGTGTGTCCACATCCTGCCATTTAGTCAAGGTCCAACTAGGATGCTCCCGGTTCCAGACCCTCCAGCTTAGAGGGATCCTAACAGCTCATTTAGTCGTCAGGCATTAATGGAGACGGGCTCTGCTCTAAGCACTGAGAAGTTATGGCATTAAAGCGGTCCTTGGCCTCGAGTGGCAAATATGGATAAGAACAAACTAAAAAGAACTCAGATCATAACACAAGGTCATATGTGATAGTAATAGATTCATATGATGAGTCCGACACATCACAGAATGGAAGTGGTTTTCCCAGGTGGGAGAGGACAGCACAGTGAGACTTCCTGGGAGGAGCAGGTGCCTGACCAGGGTTCCACAGATGAATAGGTTTCCAGACAAAGAGAATTGCATTCCAGGTGCCACCAGGTGCATAGGCGGGGAAATGTGTGCCACTGAAAAACTATTAGTTATTCAAGGTCCTTACTAAAATGTGTACCATTTGAAAAACTATTAGTTATTTACTAAAATGTAAAGGGAAAGGGGAGCCGTGGAGGTGACAGGACAGGAGAAGTAGCAGGGCTCAGCTGCTGGAAGCCTTTGCCTGGACCAGCAGTGGAGCTTAAGTGGAATGCCAAACAAGCTCCTGCTAGGTAGTGAGCCACCCCAAATCTCAGTGACTTAAAATAGCCATCGACACTTATGGCTGCACACAGCATATCTGGGTGGGATTGACGGCTTGGGCTGGACTTTGCTGAGGTGGTTTGCTTTTCTCTCCTCCTCAGGTGACTGCCAGGCAACCTGGACATGGTTTCCCATGGCAATGGCAGAGGCACAAAGATACAAAAGGGAACATGCAGGTGCCTGGAGGCCTGCGCTCAGGACGGGCTCAAAATCACTGCCACCTTGTTCTCTTGGTCAAGGGAAGTCACGTGACCTAGTTCAGATTCAAGGAGAGGGAAACTCACAAGGGCACCTGCAAAGCCAGGTGACAAAGAGAATGGTGAGTCAGGTCCCTACTGCGTTCTAGTAGGAGAAACGTGATCAGAGTGGTTAGTTCACCTGCAGAAGGCAGATTAGAAGGGACAAGACCATTTCAGAAATCCAAGCAGGAGCTGAAGGAATGTCGGGGACCTTATCCACCACGCTTCTCTCCTTCTCTCGTGGTGCACGTACAGGGTTCAGCCAGAGCAGCCAAAGGCAGGGCTTATCTTTAGCCTTTAGTTCGATTCCAAGAGCTCAGGCTGAGCACATCAGAGCTTGCAGGGGTGAATAAGGAGCTTTGAAATAAGCAGATAAAGGCTAATATTCAATAAACTAGTGAACAAGAGTTTTCTTTAACTCCTTGCAAAAAGACATCTCTGAGACAAAAAGCAGACCCGGGCAGCAATATTGGATAAGCCCCACCGATCACCAGAAAACCTAACGTAGGTAATTGACTATTGGCAAATGCAACAGAACCAAATAAAGCAAGTAATTAACAATTATTGTGTTTGGAGGTAACGGAACTCAAAATCCAGGCTGCCTCGGCATTTTGTCCCAGGCATCGATAAGAACAAAGTGTTTGTTAGTGGGTGAGCAACCCAGGTGTGAAATTCATTGTATTAGACTAGATCTAAGAATAGGCTTGAAGCAGGGAGTGAAGAAGAGAATCCCTCTCCAGTTCCTCACTGGACACTCGGAGGTAAATTCGAGTGTGTTTGCAAAGAAGGGATTGCTGTAGTTTGGTTGCAGACCATGACCGTGGTTATTCCCTCCCCATATGTGTCTGTAGCGCTACCCACCAAGATGGAGTCCACCCACCCCACCCCACAAGTCTGCGACTGGCTTTGGCTAGTGACACTGTGCTAGTTCCAAACTAGAGCCTCAAGAGGACTTACACGCTGCCACTTGCTTTCTGGGGACCCTGGTCTCCACATATGAATGCGCCCAGCCATGCTGCCCAGAAGATGAGATTGAATGAGTCAGGCCAGTTGTGACAGCCCAAGCCCTGGACATGTGAGACAGCTCAGCCAAGATCAGCAAAGTCACCCTGCAGGCTACCCACAGCGAGCCACAGACAGCAAAAAGAACCCCAGCTGACCCAGAGCACCTGCCAGGGGAGCCCATTCTAAATAGCCAACCCACAGAATCTCCAAGTAAATAGTGGCATTTATTTTACATCTGGATCAAATTTAGATAAAATAAAATTACAGCTACTGTGCCTACCGTATAGCAGGAACTTCAATGTATCTGAAATGTTGCGAGGTCCTTAGCCTCTTATCTTTGAAACCCTGCAAGGTAGAGTTATTCTCACCATTTCACAGAAGAATAGACAGAGAAACTGAGGCCGGGGACCCAGCTTAAGCAACCCGAGGTCACACAGCTATTGTATAAAATTTTACACAAACATACTCTTTGATGGAGAGGCAGGTCTCAGAAGCTGAGAGAAGCCTGGGCCACTTCCAATTTTTGAGATGCTTTGAATACTAATAAATGAAGCTATGAAGAAACAATTACCAAAATTGTAATATATTTTAATCAAATATCAAAGTGATCAAATTATCACTTTTAATACCAATAAAAAAGACAATATGATATAATTGCTAACCAAAAAGTAATTTTCACATTTATTTCCTGTCACAGTCAGGCTGGCTGCAGCAAAATAACCGGGGGGTGACGAACAACTTGTGTACGTTGATACAGCAGGAGTAGGAGCCATTTATTGTAGGACAGGAGTGGTATTTATACATTCCACACAGCTTATCTTAATTAGCATAAACTAGATACATCAGTCAACCAATAAGGAATCTCCACACTTAATGACTCGGTGGAGTTACTTCACAAACCACTCCCTCTGGCATTTTGCCAGGCGCCATCCAGACTTGTTTACAGACTCTAACAATTTCTGAAGTATATTAATGTAAAGTTTACTATATGTGGTATGGCTTAGTAATAAAAGGGTTGCCAGTGTTACTTTGGTGAACTATGATCCAGTCAGTGCGTCTCTGAATTGCAGTGTATAACCTCGCTTCGAGGTAGTATCAGAATATCCAATATGAGGCCTTTCAGGAGGCCAGGCCCAGCTGCAGGGCCTCTTGGACACCCCTGCCCCTAGCTCACTCCCACAAGAGACATGTGGATGGGCTGGGTGCAGTGGCACACGCCAGTAACCCCAGCGTCTCAGGAAGCTGAGGCAGGAGGATCAAGGCCAGCCTCAGCAACTTAGTGAGGCACTTAGCAACTCAATGAGACCCTGTCTCTAAATAAAATACAAGAAAGGGCTGGGGATGTGACTCAGTGTTTAAGTGCCCCTGAGTTCAATCCTTGGTACAAAGAGAGAGAGAGAGAGATCCATGTGACCAAGGGCTCTATCCTCTACCCTCAAGCGGCTCTGCTGAGAGATCTCTGGAGATGGTTGTTATAGAAACTAAATTTCCTGCTTTCAGCAGAGACCCAGCTAGCTTTGTTTTCAAAATGACAAAATGACCACGCTCTGTGTCCAGGCTCACCCAGAGCCAAGCAAGGTAGGGATTTACGAAGGAGCCAGCCAGCACTGCAGTGCCGAGAAGGAGCCGGGCGCAGGTCTCTGTGTGGTCCAGAGGGTCGGGAAGGCATCGTCACTTAGAGGCTGCTTCTGGAAGCATGCATTGGAGTCCGCTGGGTGGAAAAGCCAAGAGCAGGTGCCTGGAACAGTACTGGCAAAGTCGTGGGGTTAAGAAAGTATGTGTTCCCAGTAGAAATGGCACAAAGGCCGGTGTAACTAGGGCCACAGGGGAAGGAGGGGAGATTGGGGGGAAATAGTAGAGGGTGCTTCACCCAGGAAGGCCTTGCCAGGTCTCTGTCTCTTGGGGAGTGTAGCCTTTTGCTGCCAAAGAGGAGTCTCAACCCTGAAGCACAGCTGTGTGCCCAGAATAATCCCCTGCTCCTTGCAGTGGCTTGTCCACTGTCCTCATTTCAAATGACTGCAACAGCCCCACGTCTGCCCATGCGCTCTGCAAACAGCTGCAGGCCAGCGCTCCTTGGAATCTACATCCTCTGTTTCTCCATTAATCTATATTATCCTGGACCAACCTGGACACCTCGCTGCTCCTTGAAAGCCCTGAGGTTCTGCGTACAGAACAAGGTACTTCGAACAGGAAATGTAACGATGTTGTGAAGAAATGAAGTCGGTGCTTCCTCGACATTTTACAGGCTCCAGAGGAAAGAAGAGCCAAGGCTCAAGACAGAAATGGCTGGGGTGACCTGGAACCATCAAGTGTGGGCACCTAGAGCCATCGGGGCTCTCTGAGATCACCTCATCCAGGGACGATGAGTATGGAGCACATGTGCCCTTCGTCTCCTTCCCGCTGGTGCCCAGGGCAGACATTGCTAATCTATAACCACGCTCTTCAGTGAGCTGTGCCAATCAGTCAGAGCCAGCCTGCGAGGGAAGGCCAGTTGGTCATTCCTGAAGGTTTCCATACTCCCATTTCACAGAGGAAAAAGTGGAGGCACAGGGAAAGGGGGCTGGCCCCAGCAGGGCTTCCTCCTAGACCATGCAGCCTCCTCATCATCCCCACCTGATTTGTAGAAGACCAACGCTTTTATGCCTCAGCTATAATCAGGGAATGACTCTCACACGTGGGATGGAGTTTTACAAGCAACATCATTTTTTTTCCCATTCCCTGTTCGGATTGTTATTTGACTGTGCTCTTAAAAGCATGTTTTTTATTATCATAGTAAAAGAATACATAAATGGTTAGTAAATTGTGCCCGCCTACTTAATAAAACCCTGAGGAATTCAGACATTCACTTGTGGGCGGGCAGGGTGCTGGGCATTGAGTTGAGGAGGACACATGGCTGTCCCAGGGACCCAGGGAGGGGTAACATGACCAGATCTGACATTCTGCTTAGCTGGGGGAGGTGAGAGCTGCTCTCACAAGTGGGCTCAGTTCAACTCCCCTTCCCAGGCCTGGAAGCCACCAGGAGCCCCCATACATGCCACCCTTCCCCTGTCCTCTGCACAGTCCTCTCTAGAGCCCCTGGCAGGCCCCCATCACACACACCTCCAGTAATGGGGACATCACCACCTCCCCAGGCTGCTAACTGCATCTTCAACTGGTTCTGCCTGCTACAGATTCCTCTTTTGTTGAAAGGAAATGTGTCTCCCATGACTTCCACCCATTGGTCCTGTCTTTGTCCTCTGGGGAACTAGCTTTCAGGAGACCTAGGGGAGAAGGTTGCTGGGCAGGGGTGCCCAGGGAAAGGAAGACAAAGAAAAGGAAGGAGGGAAGGCACTAAAACCGTGCTTATCGATTTATAGTGTCGAAGAGAACATTTCAGATCCTGCTCATAATTCTTACTTGTGTTAGCAGAACATCTTCCTGCCCATTCTGCACCGGTATATGCCAAGATCCTTGTAAATCCCAGCTCCTTCAGAGGGCCCCAAATGCATTTTCTAAGGGATCTGGTGCAAGAGAGCTGGTTGCTATGGTAACCATTGGATGTAAATTTCCCAGAGCCCCCAACTAAACTATTAATCAGAAAGATGAGGAAAGGGCCAGGGCAGTAAATAAATCAGGTAAGAAACTAGTTCCTACCAGGAAGGACAGGGAATAGCCACCCCACCCCCCACCCCCCCCACCCCCACCCCCCCGCTAGGCACTCACCCTCCCTTTGATGTTTCTGCGTGGAAGGAGGGGGCAGCTGGAGCCTGAGGAGCGCAATGCTCTTTTTTGACTGCTTTGTTCCTCATCCTTGTGGAGTCGGAGTGGTTGGGAAGTAGAAGCTGCATCTGGCATCCTTATCACCTGAGCGGGTGAGGAGGCCTCCTGTTAGCAGGAACATCAAAGGTAAAAAAAATATGGGAGTCTGAAAAAATCAAGCTACTGTGGCCAGCTCGAAAGAAGTGTTCTACCAAAGCATGGTGATAAGAGCGGGATTCCTTCAGCCTTGATGGAAATAGAAGGGTTAGACTGACAGGGGCTACATTTTCCCTCCTTTGCTCCTTGGTTTGTGTGGGTTTGTTCCAAGGACTTCATCTCCCTGGCTGGCTTTGAGGTTTATATTAAATGAGGAGTGGAGTGGAAAAGCTGGCCAGACCAAGTGAACGGGACCCACCAGGAACCTGGCAGGTGCCCCCTGCAGCTAGTGGGAGGAGGTAGCTCACTCTGATTACAGGAACCACGGCGGGGAGGAAGCACTCCTTGGCACGGAGAGCACCGGGGGTGTGTGCTGGAACTCCTGGATTTCACCACACCAGTGTCCCTGCTGACCAAGCCCCTGGTGGCAGGGGTCTCCTGGCTTAGGCTGGTGGAACTAAGGTAAGAGATGTGGGGGAAAGAAGCCTGCTGAAAGATACCCACCCTGGATTCCCAACAGATCTCCATGGAATCTGGAGCAAAGGCCTTCCCACCTGGGGGGCTCAGTTTCCCAGACGGCACAGGGAAGAGCGTGGGCCAACAAAGTCACCATGAAATTAGGAGTGGTGGGCTTTGATGCAGAGTCTAACATGGCATCCTCTCCCCCAATCAATCTCTCTCTCTCTCTCTCTCTCTCTCTCTCTCTCTCTCTCTCTGTTATATTGTTTAGCTGTCAATGGACCTTTATCTTATTTATTTACATGCGATGCTGAGAACTGAACCCAGAGCCCCACACCTGCTAGGCAAGTGCTCCACCACTGAGCCACAACCCCTGCCCCTCCCCCAATCCCTTGATTCCCCTTCCAGGGAAAAAAGGAAACCTCATTAAGAATGGGCAAGAGGAGTGGGGGGCAAGGAAGAGGGAATCTCATGTAAAAGCAACCCGGGGAGAGATATACCAAAGAATGGAGAGGGTTGCCTCAAAGACTCCAATGAAGGGGCAACCCTGACACCCCTCTGATGCTCTCCGGCTCTGAAATTTGTTTCTTAAGTGAGAGAAGAAGAAAGAGAGGTGATGAGGGGATGGAAGGGAGTATTTCCACCCTGGATGCAGGAGGTAGAAGCAGGGAGATCGAATTAAAGATACACAGAGAAAAGACAACCACACCCACTCCCTTCCCTTTGCACACAGGCAAATCCTCAGGAAAAGCCACTTTGCTGCCCTTTGTTAGGTCAGAGAACCTTTCAGCTCATCAGTGGGAGGGCCCCTTGTAGGGCCCCGGAGAGGAGGGAGGTCCCCATAGTGAGCAGATGGGAGATGCAGCACTGGTCCCCACCAAGCTCTCCTGCCCCTAGACCTAAGCAGCGTCCACTGCCCTGCAGCCAAATCCCTTACCCTGCCTTCCTTGCACCTTTCCTGATTCATGCACACTTTGCAGTGAAAATGGTGGAGAGAGATCCTGCAGGGATTGGTAATTTCTCACCATGGGTGGCACTGAGGCTTCCCTGTTCCCTGGAGGAGGGAAATGAAGAGTTGATTAAGTACTCGAAACATCCCTGCCTGTGGATCATTTAATAAGCGCCTCGTCCATCTCTCAGGCATTAGAACAGACATTTGGTTTGCTAATCCAATTTGGCAAGCCTCTCCCAGGCCGCCATAGCTAACGGCTGGGCGCCATTTTGTTTGATGTGTGAGCAATCAATGCGGGCTCCCTGCACTTGCTCTCACTGCTGCTTGATTAATTACTAAAGAGACTGCTCCCTTACACTAATGTTCTATCATCGACAGAGCAACCCCCCATGGTCCAAGAAGCTTTGAAGACCCGGTGATGACCCAGTCATTCCCCTGATGCTCTCAGCATCCTTCCTGGATCTGAATAAATCTGCAAAAGCAGGTGTGGGTTGTACAGTCTTGGCTCCCTGAACTGTGATCTGTGATATGATCTGTGTACTCAGCAGGAGGATGTCTATAAGGAGGTGCACAAGAGGACCTTTCAGCATCTTGCATAAAAACCAACAATTATGACATTGTCATTTTGCTTTGTGAGATCCTTTTGTTGAGTACAGAATTATTACTCCATCTATCTATCTACTCTAAGTCTATCTAGCTTTCTTTTTTTTCTTTTGGGTGGATTGAACCCAGGGGTGCTCTACCACTGATTTATACCCTCAGCCCTTTTATTTTATTTTGAGACAGAGTCTCATTAAGTTGCCCAAGCTGACCTCAAATTTGTGATCTTCCATCTTCAGCCTCCTGAGTAGCTGGGATCACAGCTACTACCACCATGCCTCGTTTGTGGATCTGTTTCTTTCAGCCAGTGGGAGCTCTGAGTTACTGGGGCTCTTCTTTGCCTTGGTCACCATGAACTCAAATCTAAATGCAGGTCCATGGTCTCAGATGCTAAAGTTTCCCTGCAGACTCAGTGTAGTATTTTACTTCCTTTTTAATAAATGTTGCTGTTATTGTTGTTGCTGTACCAAGCTACCTCCTCTGTCCTTAAATAAATATTTTAAATGATTATATCATATGTGTTCCTTAAAAAAAAAAAAACAAAACAACAAATTTATCACTTTTCCTTGCAAGCATTCCTTAAGCTGTTGGAAGACTCCCTTCCTTCTTGAGGGACTACTCCTGGGAAAGGGAAATGGAGAGTCTTTAATAGTAACCTTCTTTACAAGGCACAACCAGGATTTTCCATGGGATCCAGGAAGCGCTGCTCTTGCTGCACATGGTCTGGACGGCCCTCCCTCCTTGGCCCCTGGTGATTGGGCTGCAGTGACTCTTAACCTAAGGTGGTCCAGTCAAAATGAGCATGAGACCTTCGGCTGGGCATTCTAGAAAAAGAATGCAAAAATGATGTGGGTTCAGGGGCTGCTAGAAGCCATCTAGTGACCAAAAGAGAAATGAGAATGAGTCAACCTTGAGGAGGAGCAACTGAGAGACAGACAGGAACACTTCTGACAACATTGTTTGAACAGGTATATCCAGCTGCTTCTGAAGCTAAATCTGCCTCTGGACTGTGCAGGGACATGGGCCAACACAATGGCTTTAGGTCAGGTTTCCAGTGACTCGTAGCTGAAAGAGCCCTGACAGATTCCAGGAGTCGGGAAGGAAGTCCTCTGAACTGTGCCTCCAGTCGTTCTCTCCCAATCCCCCTCTCTGGGAGATCCCAGGTGCCCCTGTGACCAGTCTAGCATCCTCCTCGGGGAAGCAAAGACAACCGTGGTGGCACGAGGGGCCTGTTATGAACTGGATCTGGAATTTTCCCCGCAAAGCAGCTCATGTGTTGAAGGCTTGGTCCCCAGTGCAGCAATGTTTAGGGGGGCTTTTAGGAAATGATCGGATCAGAAGGTCTCCAACCTCTTCAGTGGATCAATCCATTTGATGAATTCATAACCTGAGTGGACTATTGGGAGGTGATGGATATGGTAGGAGGAGGGACCTAGTTGGAGGAATTAGGTCACTGGGGCACGCCCTGGAAGGTTATTTGGTGATTCCCTTCTCCCCCACCCCTTCTTTTCCCCTGCCCTTCCTGGCTGTCATGAACATCCATGATGTTCTGCCTCAGCTCAGGGTAGAGAAATGAAGCTGGCTGATCATGGACTAAAATCTCTGAAACCCTGAGCCAAAATAAACCTTTTCTCCTTTAGGTTATTATTGTCAGGTGTTTGGGTCACAGTGAAGAAAAGCTGACTAACACAGAATATTGGTACTGAAAAGTGAGGTCATTGCTTTGACTACACCTAATGGTAGTTTGGAAAATTTGGGAGAGGCAGGCTGGAGAAGCTTCGGAATGCTGTAAGCAGAGCTTAGTGGACTGTTCTGGCAGGATCTGGGAAGACCAGAATGCTGATAGGATTGTGCTTGTGAGGTTCCAGATGGGAATGAGGACTCTTAGAGGAACTGGAGTAGGGGCCACATGTGTTACACTCTGTCAAAGAACTTGTATATATTTGGTCCAGATCCTCAGACTTTGTGTGAGACTGAAGTTAAAGGTGATGAATTAATTAATCAGAGGAAATTTCAAAGCAGTACAGCATTTTTGCAGAGACAGGGGTACTGCTGGCTGCTTTTAGCCAGGTTTTCAGTGACCATCATGAGCAAATTCACTGAAAAAATTGAAAAACTTGGCAGTTTGACCAGAAAATGCTTGTACAATTGGGGCAAAGGAAGATGTCCTTGCTGAAGAGATTGGTGTTATTAAAGAGCAAACAAGCACTTTGCACAGAGACAATAGGGAAGATGCCTTGCGGGCATCTCAAGAATTGGCCAGACTGCAGCCAAATTGGAAAGCAGTATAGAGATTCCTTGGAAAGCTGGGAACCACCATTTTACCCAGCTATTCCCCTTCTCGGGCTATACCAAAAGACTTAAAAAGAGCATACTACAGGGACACAGCCACATCAATGTTTATAGCAGCACAATTCACAATAGCTAAACTGTGGAAGCAATCTAGGTGCCCTTCAATAGATGAATGGATAAAAAAAATGTGGCATCTATACACAATGGAATATCACTCAGCACTAAAAAATAACAAGATCATGGCATTTGCAGGGAAATGGATGGCATTAGAGCAGATTATGCTAAGTGAAGTTAGCCAATCCCTAAAAAACAAATGCCAAATGCCTTCTCTGATATAAGGGGGGTGACTCGAAATGGGATAGGGAGGAAGAGCATGAGAAGAAGATTACCACTAAATAGGGAAGAGAGGTGGGAGGGAAAAGGAGGGAGAAGGGGAATTGCACGGAAGATGGAAGGAGACCCTCATCATTATACAAAATACACGTATTATGTTGTAAGGAGAAAAAGAAAAAAAAAGTGTGTCACATTAGATTGGATAGAGAGAAGTGATGGGAGGGGAGAGAAGGGGAAGGGGGAATAGGAAGGGCAGCAGAATAGAATAGACATTATGATTGCTGTTTGTATATAGGTGACTCTATGATCAGAGTGATTCTGCCATCTGTACAATCAGAAAAATGAGAAATTATACCCCATTTGATTCAAATGTATGAAATGTCAAGATCATTGTACTGTCATGTGTAACTAATAAATATAAATAAATTAATAATAAATTAAAAAAAAAAAAAGAATTGGCCAGACCCCATCCATAACAGGCTTAGGGGTGTAACAGTGAAAACTTGTTTGAAAGACTTTGTTTTAAGAAGAGAGTACTAGGGCACCCTGCTTGCACAGAGCTGCCAAAGAAGTTGCTTCCCCAGGATACATTTCACCGTGCTCCCCCACCCAGGCACTCAGAGACTGGTGCAGTCGTAATCCAAGGAGACTCAGCTGCTACTCAAGCAGACAATAGACCTTGACATGGTCCATGTGGTTTGCAGGAAAGAAGGATGCTGGGGTCACAGGGTCATGGAGATTTCCACGGAGATCTCAAAGGAAGGCCTGGGAGGCCGGGCAGTTTGTGCCAGGGTCAGAGTCCTTGCAGGCAGATCCTGAGAGGTCAGTGTGTGAAGCTGTGAGAGTGAAGCCAAAGCTACAGGGGAGACGGTGGGATTAAGAGATGCAGTAATGTGGAATGTCTGTTAAGCAGAGCTGCAGGCAGGAAGCAGAGCTAGCCCAAGAGAGGCCATGTGGGCTGCAACTGGCAAGGCCGTGGGGGTGGGGGGCGATGCAGTGTGGGTCCATATCCCACCACTCTGACACCAGATGCTGGACGTAGAGCTGTGTCACTTAAGGTTTGCCCTGCTGGGTTCTGTCTTGGTCCCATCCCTTCTTTCTATGCTCCTGTTCCTCCCTTTTGGAATGGGAATGTTTACTATGTGCCATTATATATTGGATATATGTATCTTGCTTTTTGATTCTTACAGGGGCTCCCAGCTAAGAGTTAGCCTTGAGCCTCAGAGATGACTTTGGACTTGGACTTTTGAACAATGCTGGAGCTGTTAAGAACATGGGGGCTCCTGGAGATGGACTAAAATTTGCATTATGAGATGAGAATGAGCTTGGGGGAGGCAGGGTTGAAATGTTATGATCTGCATGTGGGATGTGCTCCCCCACAGCAAAAATTCATGTATTGAAGGCTTGGTCTCCAGTGCAGCAATGTTTGGAGGTGGGGCCTAGCTAGGGACTCTTCCTTCTCCCTCCTCGCTCTCTCTCCCTCTCTCTCTCTCTCTCTCTCTCTCTCTCTCTCTCTCTCTCCTCTCCTCAACTCAATTCTCCTCCCCTCCCCTCCCCTCCCCTCCCCTCCCCTCCCCTCCCCTCCCCTCTCCTCTCCTCTCCTCTCCTCACTAAGGCAGTGGTCTTAGTGCAAATCCTGGGGGCAGTCTTGCTCCCTTTGGGCAGGAAGCCACAGGGTGGAGAGCACAGGAGCAGGGGCCAGAAAGGGTGTGGGTGCTGGGCTGACTCCTCAGCGCTGTGGGAGGGCCAAGCTGTCCCTCTGGAGCAGAGCTCCTCACACCTTTGTGTGCAAATGCATCAGGTTCTCTAAATGCCAAATAAGTTGTCAGGCGCCCAGCTGCTGCACAGCAGGAGCAGCGAGGAGCAAGAACAGGAAGCTGCAGCCCAGGGGCAGACGGAGTTCTGTGAGCCCTATGGAGCCTCCTCTGATACTTGATGGGTAAGATACATTGGAGCTATGGCTCTCCAGAATGAGGTGGAGGACAGTACGTTCTCGGTAAGGGCTGCTGAGTCTCAAGTTATTCTGTGCTTTGCATTCATGACTCCTCACCCATGGGTTCTCCCAGCAGCCCAAAGAGGCAGTGATATGGCAGGTTAGTAGATTCAGACTTCCTGCCTCCAAGTTCAGGCCCTTTGGCTGCCTGGTCTGTGAGCACCCATATAGACACCCTCCCGCCCCCCCACAGAAGGAATAGAACCATTTCCTGGGTCTATATTAACTTTGACACTGCAACAAACCTTACCATCAAAAGCTGGGCATAGTGGTGCTCACCTATAATCCCAGTGACTAGGGAGGCTGAGGTGGGAGGATTACAAGTTTGAGGCCAGCCTGGGCAACTTGGAGAGATCCTGTCTCAAAATAAAAATAGAAAGGACTGAAGGTGTATTCAATGGTATAGCACCCCTGGGTTTAATCCCTAGTGCCACACACATTTAAAAAAGAAGGAGGAGGAGGAGGAGGGGGAGGAGGAGGAGGAGGAGGAGGAGGAGGAGGAGGAGGAGGAGGAGGGGAAGGAGGAGGAGGAGGAGGAGGAGGGGAAGGAGGAGGAGGAGGAGGAGGAGGAGGAGGAGGAGGAGGAGGAGAAGGAGGAGAAGGAAGTCTTTAAGGTGGTGTCAGAGATGGAAAGTTGCTGAGCTCTCCCAAGGGTTTTCCCTTCCCTTACCCCTTCCCTGGGATCTAATTTTACATCCTAGCAAATTACTCAACTTGCTTCTCACCTTAGCCATTGCTGACACAGTTGGGCTTCCTTCCAGCTCTTCTGGTCCCTAGAGAGCAGATCTGGCAGCGGACTGAGAAGCCAGGCGGGGTGGGAAGGCACAGATTCCTTCTGCCTTTGTCATTCAGGGCTCTTAATAAACCAAGACACTTTTAATCACTTTTTCCTTCATCTTGGAGTCACTGAGCATCACTGTGCTCTAGCACAATTCTCCCGGGTTCGATCCTCAGCACCACCTTAAAATAAAGGTATTGTGTCCAACTAAAAAATAAACATATTTTTAAAAAAGATGGGGAAACCCTCTCTGAAGCCCAGAGAGGGTGATGACTGGCCTCAAGTCCTGCAGCAAATTAGTATGAGCCACAGCCAAGCCACACATCTCCTCATGGCAGTCCAGTCCTCGGCCCTGCCCCACAGTGTCTCTTTGTTAACCCACCCCTTGCCCCACCTTGGCTGCAACGAATTACCCCAGGGACTTGAAACACCACAAATTCTGTATCTTACAGTTCTGGAGTCAGAAAGCTAAAATGGGTCTCAGGGGCTAAAATCAAGGCATTGCAGGGCTGGCTCCTTGGCTGAGAATGGAAGGGCGAAGCTGTGCATTTTCCGGCTTCTCCCGGCTGCCCACATTCCTTGGCTTGTGGCCCCTTCCATTGGCAAAGCCAGCTGTGGCCAGGCACATCTACCTCACATCTCATCAGTCTGACACTCCTCTTTTACTTTTAAGGATATAAAGATCCTGGGACTCCATGGGGGCCACCCAGATAACCCAGGATGATCTCTCCACCCCAAGGTCAGGTGATTGGCAACCTTAATACCTTTGCACCCTGGGTGCCCCTTTGCCATGTGATGCTCGACCAGGGGTTCTGAAGATTAGCATGTGGGGCGCCATTAGTCTGCCTATGGTGATCTTCAACATGTGGGGACTTGGAGAATTCGGGGGAAACCAAGGCTTCACTTCCAGAAAAATATACACTCCCAATTTTGGCATGTGACCTCTGGAGATTTATCGCACACAGACCCAAACCCCAGTTATAAACTTTTGGGCTAAATAATGTGGGCCCCCACCCTTTATGACATTTGACGTAGGTGTATTAGTTGTGTGTACTCACATGCTTGTACTTGTGTAGGCAAAAGCACACGTGTGTATACACATGCAAAGGTAATGAAGTTTGCTAATCTGCATGTATGTGGGTGGACACATGTGCAGATATATGTGTGTCACACAGCCAGCCTAGTAGTCATTACCCCTCTCCCTGATGTTCCAGAAGTTGACAATGTTCCCAGGCTCCCAGGCTCCATTATAGCAGCCAGAGGAGATAGTCATGGCCATGAGATGTACGAAGAAGTCACTTAAGGGGGATGTCCTAGAAAGCCCTTTTAGACTTTAGACTCTGTCATTAGACACTGATCTGAGCCGCCTCAACTCTCTCTCTCTCTCTCTCTCTCTCTCTCTCTCTCTCTCACAAACATACACACACACACACACACACACAAATATTTCATAACAAACACAAACAAGTTCTCCATTATTTGGGATCAGGTGCTAGACACAGACTCAGTGCTAGCCCACACCCTAAAACATCTCTTACTAACACCGTTCGGGCCCCGGGGAAACACACCTCCACGTCTCTTGCCCTGTGTCCTTGAAACACTGAGCATTTCTGCACCTGAGGACACTGAAGAAGGATGTCTCCCAGAGAACAGAAAGGACTCAAATGGCAGAAGGCTTACAAATGGCAGAAGGGCTTAGGTAGTGGAAAAACACAGGGCGCCTTGCTCATTCCTTGCCGGCAGATAGGAACGGAATATTCTTACCCAACAAAGTGGCATTTCCCAGTAGAGCCAAACATTAACCTTCTTGCTTCTCTTCAAGTCCAATTCACTGTTCTGAGGTCCTCACTTATAACAGGGTGTTCACAGCGACTGTACGTGGCAGCTGCAGAACATGCTGCTATATTCGACAATTCATATTACTCTCAAATTGGTACCCGTGTAGGCCTAGGCAGAATACACATGAAGCATGATGTGAAGTCCTTTATCTTGGCAACTATGTGGATTTTGAATGGTGGAATGCCAAGTTTTAATTTCATAAAAATGTTTAGTAAGATGATTTAACAAAATTTTTAGAAAAATCTAGCTTTTTAAACTTTTTTTGTTCTTTTTAGATATACATTAGAGTAGAATATATTTTGACATATGCATACATACATGGAGTACAACTTCCCATTCTTTTGGTTGTGCACGATGTGGAGTTACATTGGTCATGTATTCATATATGAACATAGGAAAATAAAGTCCAGTTCATTCTACTGTCTTCCCATTGCCCCTCCCTTACCTTCTTTCCCCGTTGTCTAATCCAATGAACTTCAATTCTTCCCTCTCTCCCACTTATTGTGTGTTGGCATGTACATATCAGAGAGAACATTCGGTCTTTGGATTGGCTTATTTCACTTAGCTTGATAGCTTAGTGACAAATGTCTTAATTTCATTTTCTCTATGGTTGAGTAATATTCCATTGTGTATAAGTACCACATTTTCTTTATCCCTTCATCTGTTGAAGGGCACCTAGGTTGGTTCCATAGCTTAGCTATTATAAATTGAGTTGCTATAAACATTGATGTGGCTGGGTCACTACAGTATGTTGACTTTAAGTCCTTTAGATATAAACTTAAGAGTAGGATAGCTGGGTCAAATGTGGTTCCATTATAAGTTTTCTGAGGACTCTCCATACTGCTTTCCAGAGTGGTTGCACCAATTTGCAGTCCCACCAACAATGTATGAATGTACCTTTTTCCCCACATCCTCACCAATATTTATTGTTATTTGTATTCTTGATAATTGCCATTCTGACTGGAGTGAGGTGGAATCTCAGTATAGTTTTAATTTGCATTTCTCTAATTGCTATATATGTTGAACATTTTTTTCAAATATTTATTTTTTAGTTGTAGATGGACACATGCCTTTGTTTTATTTTTATATGGTGCTAAGGATCAAACCCAGTGCCTCAAGCATGCTAGGCAAGCACTCTACCTCTGAGCCACAAACCCAGCCCCTCATATATTTTTGACCATTCATATTTCTTCTTCTGTGAAGTGTCTGTTCAGTTCCTTTGCCCATTTGTTGATTGGTTATTATTATTGTTATTTGGTGTTAATAAGTTTTCTTTTAGTTTTTTTACTTCTTTATATATCCTGGAGATTAATGCTCTATCTGAGGTGCTGGTGGCAAAGATTTCCTCCCATTCTACAGCTCTCTCTTCACATTCTTAATTGTTCCCTTGCTGTGAAGAAGTAGTCTTGATTTTACTTCTTGTACTTTAGGAGTCTTGTTGAAGAGTTTGGTTCCTAAGCTGACATGATGGAGAGTTGGGTCTACATAAAATCTTGCTTTTTAAAGCTAATGTTGATATGCATAAATTATAACTTGTATTTTATCTTTTCATTTGCTAAATAATTTTGGTAATTTTAGAAAAAAAGAAATCTCTCTACCACTCTTTCCAAAACACTGTGTGTGAAAACTTATTTTAATTATTTTGATTTCTATGTTCATGTTAGCTCATTCTTCTTGATGAAAATATATTCAAATTTTGTATACTTTGACCATGATTATGTCTTTTTTTTTTAATCTTTTAGGTCAGGGAATTGCCAACTTTTTCTTAAAGAGCCAGAGGTAATTATTTTAGGCTCTCTGGCTCCGCAGTCTCTGTCACAGCTATTCAAGTCTGTCACTGTAACGTGGAAACAGACATGGATTTGTAAAGCATAGGCGTCTCTCTGTGTTTCAATAAAACTTTATTTACAACAGGACTGCAGGCCATGGTTTGCCCATCCTGCTGTACAGCATCCCTGTCAACAGAATATAAATTTGCAAAAATCTTGATAATGACATCATAATTGAATTTCACTGAGATGATAAAAAGAAAAATAAATTGTCTGGAATAAATATATAATGACCTATGAATTATGTACACGGGGAGGTTATTATTCACCCAGACTCAGCCAGCTCATCAACGGAAGACCCAGATGTATTCAGTCATCATTACATTCCATTGTCTTTGGTACTTTGACGATTCTTAGTCCTATAAAAATTATAGCCTGACATGTATTTTTGCCTTCGTAATTTTGAGGGCATGTTTGACAAGGCAGGAAGATGAACATATGTTATTTAATGGTCTGTTGGCTTGAATTATAACTTTCAAATACACAAACACACACAGTAGCTGGGCTTCCTTTTTTACTCTTATCCTGGGCCTGGCCAATGTCAGGAGTAACCTGAGCACTTTATTTTATTTTATTTTTTTAAGTTTTTTCCCGTGTCTTTTTTTTTCTTAATATTCATTTTTTAGTCATAGGTGGACACAATATCTTTATTTTATTTTTATGTGGCGCTGAGGATTGAACCCAGTGCCTCACGCATGCCAGGTGAGCACGCTACCACTAAGCCACAAACCCAGGCCCAACCTGAGCACTTTAGTAAGAGACTGACTTTTCCTTTCACCTCTTTGACTTTCCTGTTTCCTCCATCCTCCTCCCTGGAACATGGACATGACAGCTGGAATTTGGCCACCATCTTGTGAACGTGAGGGAGAGGCCAAATGAATGGCAGAAACAGAACTAACTACCCTGAACTCCCAAACCCAATTCAGAAATCACCCACCACACACCTTCACCATGTGAGGAAAGTGAGTCACTATTTGGTTAATTCACTGTTATTTAGGTTTTCTGTGACAAGCAGCTGAACACAAATTCCTAAAAATAAGTTCCGATGGAGGAGGGGGTGCAACTCTCACTCTCTGGCTTTTCTGATTCATTATCTAATCACACTCCTGCATTCATTTGTTTATTTATTCATTCATTCATCCAACAAATATCCACAAGCACTCATTCTAGGCCAGAGTCCACCATAATGCTGGGCCTACCAGGAGAAGTGGAGAGAAACATGGGGTGGGTTTGTCGTAAGATGCTTGCAGCCTCAAGCGTGAAGTCAGGGCAGACCTTTGCTGTAGCTGCTGTCTGGGCCAAGGTATAGGTCCAGACATGTCATCAGCAATCCAGACTAACAGTGGCTAAATAAAAGAGGAGCTAAGTCTGGGCTGGGATGAGTAGCTCCAGGGACGGATGGAATACATAGTCTTTCCTCCCAGCAGCCCTGGGAAGGAAAATACTGAGGCTTCAACTGCAGAGGAAGAGAGAAGAATGCACCACCTCTCCCCTCCCGACCACCAAAATAAGGAGACTCTGGACAGCCTCAGCAAGACACTGGTACTCACACCCACCACCCCCACCCCCGGCCCCACTTCACTACTATTTAACTGCCTTTGGAGATTTTGTGGAAGTTTTATTTATCTCCATTTATCACAAACATATGCACACACACAAAAATAATATCGATCACTTTTGTGACTTTAGCAGATTTGCTCACTTGTGATGAGGATGAGAATATCACACTTCACTGGGACTCAGAGGTGCACTCACCAGCTCCCTATTTGGGGCAGCGTATTGGCTCCCAAGTCAGGATTCCAATCTGCGGGCTTCAGGGACTTCAGGAAGAGCTGAAAGTTTGTGCATGTCACACCCCTGGATGCCACAAATCCTTTGAGCCTGATGATAGGCAACCAAGAGAAGCAGTCTATTTTGATGTGGTTATTTTCATCCAAAGGACACGTTAATGCAACCCATGCATCCTTTTGAGCTGGATCAAAGTGCAAAGACAGCTGGGGATGTAGCTCAGTGGTAGAATCCTTGCCT
The DNA here is from genome assembly GCF_048772815.1 of Callospermophilus lateralis. Lineage (NCBI taxonomy): Eukaryota > Metazoa > Chordata > Mammalia > Rodentia > Sciuridae > Callospermophilus > Callospermophilus lateralis. Next base: position 34,061,780 of record NC_135306.1, read on the forward strand.
AGTATGCACAAGTTTCTGAATTTGATCCCCAGCACAGGAAAAAAAAAAAAAAAAAGAATATGTAGACTGTCTTCTTTGCAAGGCACCTTTCATCCTGTCCTGCTTCTTAGCCTCCACCCACCCTTGCCCTACTCCTTCCTCATTATTGTCATTCAACCGCAAAATTTATGGCCATAGCAAATTGCCCATAATAAATGGGCCCTAGTAAAATATCTGTAAATCCACCGTCCTCCTCCCGAGGGAGACTTAATAAAAATGAACTCAGATAAAAACAATCATTAAGAATTGAAACAAAGATTGATAGACGGTGTCTAATTTATAATTAATACATGAGAAAATTAGGGTCTCTTTCTCTAGGGTATTTGAAAATATTTTACTCTCATAACGTTTGACCAGTGTTGAAATTGTCCCCCGCCATGCTCATATTTTAATCATGCCCGGGGTTCTCTTTTCTTTGTACACAGATCATATTCCAGGTTTCTTTGGGCTTGGTCCCTGCACTGGCACGTTTCCAAATGGCTTTGACTGGCTTGACAATCTTCGTCATTACCCTTCATTTTCCTTTCAGTAGCTGACCTAGTATGGGTAGAAATAATGAGCTTTGGTGGGGTTTATTTTTGACAACTCTGGTGGCTTTAAATAAGTTTCTTTGACCCAATTTTAAAATGGCTGCAGATTTTAAGGTGTATTATCTACTAAAGCATAAATGGAACCGCTGGATCGTTAGTGGCCACAAACAGAATCATTTAAGCTGCCAGGGGAAAATTCAAGCCACTCTGGTTGGTGCTTTTAACTCTTCCTTGGCTACTGTCTTTCAGCGTCTTTGTTGTTATGTTTCACTAAGTGGAAAAACAAAACTAGACCAAACAGGTGGCATCTAATGTCCTGCTCCAAATACTTCATCGTAGATGACTCAGTCCCTTCATCCCTAAAAAGAAACAATAATGGTCCCTTAGAACTATTAGGGTTAAACCTTAGGGTTTAAGGATCCAACTAAGGACCAGGCACAGTGGCACACTCCTGGAATCTCAACAGCTTGGGAGGCTGAGGGCAAAAGGATCGCAAGTTCAAGACCAGCCTCTTGAAGCCCCAAGCAACTTAGTGACATCCTGTCTCTAAATTAAAAAAAAAAAAGAAAAGAAATTTAAATAAAAAGGATTCAACTAAGACATGTAAGCACACCCTATCTTATTCATCTTACTATTTTATTTGGAATTTCTACCTCTGTGTTCTTAGTTGTAGAACCAGTTTATTGAACTGAATTTAGCAGGGCATAAATATAAAATGTTTTAACTTTCTTGTCCAATCCTTTCTCTTCAAAGAAATTCTGTTAAATCTCTGGAGAATTCCTGCTCCATAATGATATCCAAATAAATCACATGGCTTTCTGGTCAGTTTCAATTATTCTGAAGTCCAGGCCAATCTATTACCAGTTTAAAAATTTACTGTTGGCATCGGCAGCACTGTGTCCAAGACCAAGCCTGGCAAGAACGTTTTCCTCCCCGAAACTGCCAAGAAGAGTTTGGAACCAGGAAAGCTTGAGAAAGGTGCACCTGTTGGTGCCTGTGCATTCTGTCCCAGCAGGAGTGACAGCGGCTGACAGACACCCAGAAAGAGCAGCTGTCCTCTGGAAAGGACCCAAGGCTGGCGGCTGTGGACAGAAGCCTGTTGGTCCCACACAGAGATGATGTGCACCAGACTGGCAAGGAGTTCAGGGGAGAAGTTGGCCGCTGGCCCATGAAACCTAAGGAGGAAGTGGACAAACCACCTGTAATGAACCAGGCGGCTGCTGGGTACAGAACAGCTTCACCAGGTGCCCGGACTTGGGGGCCTCTGGAGATTCTCCCCACTCCACAGAGCACTTGCCCAGCTCACCAGCCTCAAAGAAGTGTGGAAGGAATGGACTCCAAATACATACTACGCCATGGATCATTCTTGAAACATGAGGCAAGTAGAGGAAGGCGAGCTCAAAGACCACACCTATGTGATTCCACTCACAGGAAATCCAGATGGGGGAGCTCCATCGCAGCAGGAGGCAGATTCGTGGTTGCTTAGGGCTGGGAGGTGGAGGTGTGGAAGGTAGAGGGTAGTAGCTAAAAAGTACTTTTAGAGGAATGAGGAAAATGTTCTAAAATTGACTATGGCAATGATTGCACATATCTGAACTTACTAAAAACCACTGAATTGTACCTCCTTTTAAATGGGTGAATTGTATGGTATGTGAATTACATCTCAATAAAGAGAGCCAGGTGCCTGTGGCCCATGCTTGGAATTCCAGGGATTCCGAAGCAGAGACCGGAGGATTGCAAGTTCAAGGCCAGCCTCAGCATCTTAGCAAGGCCCTAAGCAACTTAGTGAGACTCAGTCTCAAAATAAAAGAGAAAAAGGACTGAGGATGCAGCTCAGAGGTAAACACCCCTGGGTTCAATCTCCAGTACCAAAAAATAAAAGAGAGAGAGAGAGACAGAGAGAGAGAGATGCAGAGACTCTATCAACCAATTACAGCAGGGGCCAGAAAGGCAAAGTACTGAGCACAGTAGGCCCGGATGCTGTGGCTCTGGAGGAGCAAGACATCTGAATTCCCAAGACCGTCTGATTCATCATGCAGCAGGCAAGCTGAGAAGGCTCCCACTGAAGGGAGGTGAGGCAGAAGCCCAGGAGTCCTCAGAGTGAGGGAAGGGGCTGATGAAAGCTGGGATCCTCAGGCCCGAGGGCGTCCCCGACCCAGGTCACAAGACTCAGGTCCTTGCTTTCTCTGCTCTGGGAAAAACTTATTTTATTCTGGTCTGAGGACAAAGAAGAGAGACAGGGAAGGGCTGTTTCTATGAAAATAAAACGCCTGCAGGTGACTCCTTGCAAGTAGCACAGGGGGCTTTTCTTCGGAAAGAACTCTTTGAAGTGCTGCCTTCCTCTGGATTCCTCAGGTTCCCAGCGCCTGCCCAGCTCTGGCTGCTCCTGCAGCCCCTGGACCACAGCAGCTGCCCTGAGCTGAGAGTGAGCATCAGAGACAGCAGCGCTTTCTCTCTTCTGTGCGGCTGTTTGGGATGGGACCTTGCTGAGTGACATGAGCTCCCTAGTCATCCTTATCCTGTCCCCGCTCTCCCACTCTCCATGAGCCAAGGTCAGAGTAAGGGCATGGCTGGAGTGGAGGGGAAGCAAGTCAGGGGGTGGAGTTTCCAACATCAGGGGGTCCAGGAGGGTTCTGTCTTCCCCTTGGTAGAAACCTAGAGGTCCCTGCCACTAGGAAGCATTCTCTGAGACCCCTCGCTGGGACAGGGAGGAGAGAACCCTCTCCTTAGTCTTGGTTTGGGATTCTGTCTAGTGCTTTCTATTTCCCCATCCTCTGCCCAGGAGCAGGGGGTGGTGGGAATGAAGAGGCGAAGAGGAGCTTATTCAACCAGGTCTTAATAAATTCAAAAGAGTGGTTTAGGCCCCTAATTCTTTTGGGGTTTTTTACAAGATGGCTGTGATGGTTCATTTTATGTGTCAACCTGGCTAGACTAAGGTGTCCAGATAAAATTTGGCCAAACATGATTCTGGATGTTTCTGTGAAGATACCTTTTAGATGAGATTAACATTTAAGCCTGTGGACTTTGAGTAAAGCAGATTATCCTCCATAACGGAGGTGAGCCTCATCAAACCAGTTGAAGGATTGAACAGATTAAAGACTGATCTCCCCTAAGCAAAAGTGATCTTTTCTTTTCTTTTTTTTTGCTGGGTGGGGGAGGGGTGGGACAAGTACTAGGGATTGCACCCAGGACCTTGCATATGCTAGACAGGCACTTTACCACTGAGCTACACCCCAAGCCCTTTTTTTATTTTATTTTAAGACACAGTTCCTCTAAATTGCTGGGCTTGAACTTGTGATCCCCCTGCCTCAGTCTCCCAAGTGGCTGAGATTATAGGCAAGCATCTCTCTACCCAGTTGAGCAAGAGGGAATTCTGCCAGCTGACTGCCCATGGATTTGAACTGTAACTCTTTCCTGGGTCTCCACCTTCCCACCAACCCTGCAGATTTCGGATTTACCAAACCTTTACAATCCTATGAGTCAATTTCTTAAAATAAATATCTCTACATCTACATATCTGTTGGTTTCTGTTTCTCTGGAGAACCCTGACTAATCCAGTGGCTTTCTTTAGATGTGCCGTGGGTCCCAATTACTCATTCTGAGGCAATTGGAAAAGTCCCACTCAATTCCCATCACCAGTGAAAAAGGATTAGAGTTTTCTGGGATTTCATTCTCCTGTTTCGGTATGAAGTTATGCTACTTGCAAAAAAAAAAAAAAAAAAAAAAATACACTTGAAAGCATGTCATACTTTTCCTAGAAAGTTATCTCTTTCCCAAAGATTTAAAATAATCCATCTGTAAAACCCATTTCCTTTCCTGAATGCAATCTTTAATAACTTTCTCTGTTTCTTCAGATCTATTATGCTTTGCGTACATTTTGCCAATTTATATTTTTCTTATTCATTTTAACCATTTTCCCCATTTGCATGCATTCTCTTCTCATTAAAAAAAAGGTATGTGTCTTTTATGCACATTTCTCCTTTCTTATTCCCTATGTTGAATATTTGATTTCTCTCCCTTAAACGTGACAGAGCTCTTCCTTTCTGTTCCTCTAAAAGCCATTAGCTGTGGCCAAGCAAGGTCTGTCTGCTGAATTGGAGGAGGGTCTTGGGAACCCAGAGTTGGGTGCTGGAGTCCAGGTGGAACCCAAAGAGCCTCCAGACATGGGTTCGGCCAGGCCGGGGGCACAGAGCCTGAGTGGTGGGGGGACCATGCATGCCGGTGGAGCCCTGCATCCAGTGGGGCCTCAGAAAGGTCCAGCAGGAAATGCCCAGTGTGGGGTACCAGAATGAAGCTGGATGAGGAAGGTAGCCATGAGGGGCCGATAGCCTGGTGTGAAAGGGAGGGCATCTGTGCCTGGGGAAGAAGGTACAATGGAGATTGGCTACTAAGGAGATTGATTCAATAGATATCGAAAGGATAATGGGAACCGTATTTTTCATTTTCAGGAAAGGAAGTTATAAAAAAGAAAATAAAACTAGAAGGAATCCAAGGGTATTGGTGCTATTAAAGCTATTGGTATGAATTTGTTGATTTTAAAACATGGATTTAAATACAGAAATATAGATGCAAATGTGTGTATGTTAGGAGATACAGATATATTAGGGAATGCATGTACACGTCCATATCCACTGAAAGGGCCTAGGAGTAGTGATAGTCCAGTAGTAATGAGCATTCCTAGTGTCCAGACCTTGGCTTGCAGGGAGCTGGGGCTGGGAATTCAATCCCGGGGCACTCTACAACTGAGCCACATCCCAGCCCTTTCGTTTTTTGTTTTTTTTTATTTTGAGACAGGGTCTCCCTAAGTTGTTCAGGTTGGAACTGATCCTCTTGCCTCATCCTCCCGACTAGCTAAGATCACAGGCTTATGCTAGCACGCCACACCAGAACTTGGCTTCTAAATTCCACTCTCCCCTGAAAGGAGCAAGAGGTCTGTGAAGAATGGTTGGCTCCAGGGCTTAGAGAGGGAAACGACCAAATAAGCCTAGAATACATCATCTTACTAGGAAGCAAGGAAGCACTCAAAGAATGACGGGCGTGTGTTAAAAGGAATCAGCATGACAGGTCGACCAAACACCAAATCCGAGACCACTGGGCACCAGAAGAAGTAGTGACAGTAACAAACCATTACTTACTGAATATAAAAGGAAACAAGAGTCTGTTTGATATAAATCAAATAAAAAGAATACAATGAACGTTGAATAACTAAAATGAACAGAGTGTCTCCCCATAAAACACTTGCTAGTTACAAAAAGGAAACAAATAAAACTATGATGGAGAAGCTTGGCAAGCATCCCCCACTGAGAGACCCACAGGAACGTCACAAGTAATGGGACAAACCAGCCACCCGCCAGACTGCAATGACAAGGCCTCGCCTGGATCTAATTGTGAGGAAGCATCAGCCATGCTCAAGTGAAAGAAGATTCTGCAGAACGACTGGCCAGTAATTTCCAAAATATCAAGGTCATGAACGTTAACCAAAGACTAAGGACGTGCTCTGAAATGTGGGAGACCCAGGAGTTAAGAAACCCATCCCTAAAGGCAAAGTGGCACTTGGAACTGATTCGTTTTGTCATAAAGGACATTATTAGGACATTTGGTGAAATGTGAATAGGATCGGAGAACTAGATGCTAATAATGGATTGATCATTTTTTTTTTGATACCAGAGATTGAACCCAGCCTTTTTATTTCTTCTTATGAAACAGGGTCTTACTAAATTGCTTAGGGCCTCGCTAAGTTGCTGAGACTGGCTTTGAACTTGTCATTCTCCTGCCTTGGCCTCCTGGGTCGCTGAGATTCCAGGTATGTATCACCATGTCTAACAAGAGTATTCTTGAACCCACATTTTTTTTTTTTTCTAAATATCAGTCAAAAGTAAATCAGTATTTCCTGAGTCCTCTTTCCCTCTTTCTGGGAATTTTTTAACTTTTCAAACTTTATACCATGGTCACAATTCCTTAGAATATTCTCTGTGTAACAAGCACTGGTACCCTGTCCTCTGGTACCATGCTTTTCCCATTCTCAGTACTTAAATTCTTCTCTTCATTTCTTGACAGCTTTGAATACTTCTCTGGTTTCCTTATTTTAAAAGGCTGCTGCGTAGTAGTTTCTTCAACTTTGCATATTTGAGGGTATATTTCTTGAGACTTCAAGCCCTATACATACCCTGGTTGCACATATTATTGAGTCACAGTCTTGGTTTTTTTTTTTTGTTTTGTTTTTTTTTTTTTTTTTTTTTGCATTCTTCTAGAAACTAAGGACATTCTTCATCAGAAATGAGTTTGACAGGAGTCTGAAGCCCATCTGGCTTCTCTTCCTTTGTCCGCATCTTGGCCCATTTTGTGCTGCTGTAACAGAATACCTACCTGAGGCTGGTCCTTTATAAAGAACAGGAATTTGATTCTTACAATCTAGAGGCTGAGAAGCCCAAGGTCAAGGGGCATGCACTGGGCAAGGGCCTTTTGGCTACATCATTTCACAATGGGAAGTGGAAGGACAAGAAATATATATTTTTGCAGAAGAGAGAGAGTGAGACAGAGCAAGAGAGAGAGAGAGGAGAGGAGAGGAGAGAGAGAGATCGCTGCCTCCAGCCCTTCTGTAAGTGACATTCATCTGTGGTTGAAGACCAAGGGCTCAAGGCTTTATCACCTCCCTTAGATCCCACCACCCCACACTGTTAAATGGGGGATCAAGTTTCCAACACATGCTTTGTGGGGAGGTGGGGTACACTTTGAAAGGAAAACAGTAGTTTTGTTTTTTTGTTTTTTTGTTTTTTTTTTTTTTTAAAGAGAGAGTGAGAGAATTTTTTGATATTTATTTTTTTTTAGTTTTCGGCGGACACAACATCTTTGTTTGTATGTGGTGCTGAGGATCGAACCCAGGCCGCACGCATGCCAGGCGAGCGCGCTACCGCTTGAGCCACATCCCCAGCCCTGTTTTTTTTTTTTTATTCTGCATATATACCTGTGGGATTTTAAAATTTTTCTGATTCTTCAACATTTTTGTCAGGTGTCTAGGTCTGGGTAAGATTTTTGCCTGGCACATTATCGATCCTTCTAGCTGCACACGCAGGATTTTTGTGATCTTCTCTTATCTATTGGATGATTGCTTCTCCCTGGAACACTGAGCATCTGCTGGGTGCTTCTTTGTTCGCTGGTCTCCGTTATCTATAAACCTTCCTCCTGCCTTTTTAATTTCTTTATCTTTTCCTCTGCATTTTTGATGAGATTTCTCAACCTTGACCTCTACAGCACTGGTTTAATATTTTTCAGCACCAACTCTGTCCTTTAATCTTACCCAGGGATTAATGGTGGGTTTTAATTCTGTGATTACATTTTTAGCTTCTCTTACACTGTCTCCTTTTCTCATCAATCGCCTTTTTATTTCATCTTTTTGTTTTATTTTATTTTTTTTTTAAATCTCAGTCTCTGACTTCCTAGAGAGCACCTGTCCTCTTCTCCTCATGGCTTTTGGCCTTAATTTTACTGTGTCTTCTGACCTAGGGAACAGGAAGTGAGTACTTTTCCTATGGATCCCAAGTGGATGTGAAAACCCAAACTAAAGGGGAGGGTTTGGTCCCCAAGTTCTAGTACAAGGGATGCAGACCAGGGAGATCCCAGGACTTGATCCTGTGACACAGACTCCTTGGGGGGCTTCAGGCTCACCCTCGAGGGACCCAAGCATACAGCTGGGCCTGCAAGTCTGAGGATGCCCCCAGAGAGAATGCCAAAGTGCCAACCCTGTGCTCTCTCCCTTCCCTTGAAGCTGGCGAAGGCAGACCTTCCAGAGCCCCGGAGTCTTCTTTTAGTGAATAAGCCCCAGGGCTTAACCCAGCCAAGCTAGGCCCCTCGGGGGAACTCAGCCTTCTCACCAGCTTCAAACTAGAGCCGAGTCCTCCTTAGGTTTCCTCCTCAGCCTGGGAACAAAGACATCTGAGCAGATCCACAGCATCATGCTAATTGGCAGACTGCTCAGGCTCCGGTGCCTGGAGGGGGTCACAAGCCTGTTGGGCACTGACAGGAGAAGAGGAAAAGTGAACACCTAAGTCACAGCACCCCGTTCCATATTTTAATATATTCAAATATGTCCCCCGAAGGAGTTTGCAGGCCCTCGGGGGTACAGGAAGTTCTGCATTGAAACAACTTCTCCTAATTGCTGAACCAGACACCCAGATAGAACCCTGGGCTTGAGACTCCTGTATGAAAATTGGCTCATTCTAGTGATGAGGTCATCTGAGACTCCAGTCTGCACCAGGGTCTCCCAAACTGACTCTCTCAAAAGCACTGTTTGCATAAAATGTTAATAGGTGTTTCTGAAAATTGGGTTCCAGTTAAAATAAATTTGATATATGCATAGTAAACAGTAGGGCAGGCTTCTTTCCTTCAGGACTTCTTGGCATCTTGCATACTAATTGCCTATTATTCAGCCAATCATTCTGCATACACTCAGTATCTTCGATGCGCCAAGCATAGTGGAAAAAGGAGAGATTTCTACACAGTTCGCATCTGCAAGACGCTCACAGCCGGCATACCTTAGTACTCTGCAGCTGCAATGTCTCTGGAAACCAGTTAGGCACACAGACTCTCCAGCCTACCTCTAGCCTGTGACTCAGAATCTGCACTTACACGTCCCCCAGGTTATTGCACCTACATTCACATATCAGCAGCTCTGTAATATGGCATTTCTAGGGGAGAAGAATGGCTCCTGGGAAGCCAGGACCTTTTGCTGTGGAGCCCAAATAAAACCCTGGACTTCAGCATGAGCATAACAAAACTCTAGCCATGAGAACTAAAGAGAATGTGTCAAGGTTTATTGAGACACGTTTGAACTCTGAGGAAAAGAAAACTCCCAAGTAATAATGTCTTAAAGAAGATAAAAGTTTATCCTTCTCTTAATTTCAAGAAGCCCAGAGTAGAAAGTTCTGGGCTGGCATGGCACACCACAGATCCATGTTCTTTCACATCATCATTTTTTTTAAATACCTTTATTTAATTAATTTATTTATTTGGTGCAGAGGATGGAACCCAGTGCCTCGCACATGCTAGGCAAGTGCTCTATCGCTGAGCCACAACCCCAGCCCCATCACATCTTCTTACTCTACTATGCAAGGCTTTGATTCCTAAGGTCAACTCATGGTCCAAGATGGCTGCTGAACCTCTAGCTAGTACAGCTGCATTCCAGCAAGCAAGAAATGAGAAGGAAAGGCATCTCTTCCTACTTTTAAAGTTACTTCCTTCTCTAAGGATTATGTAATCTCTTGATGTCCCACTTGCTGGATTTAACCAGATGACTACACTTAGCTGCAAGGCAGACTAGGAAATATCCTCTTTATTGCAGATGGTCATGTGCTTAATTAAAAGTCAGAGGTCGGCCCCTGTAAGCCACAGCACCTCTCAGGATTGTGCACTGGGGGCACTGTGATGTATTACATTGGACAAGGAATCCTGTTTTGCCATAGATGCATGAACAAGAGACCCAGAGATGAAGCTCTTCTTTCAAGGGCTGCATGGGTGCAGACCGCAGTAGGGAGGCCAGAGCAGAAAGACACAGAGACTGAAGACACGTGGGACACTCTCGTGGAACAACCTGGAGAGATGTTCAGAAGTGGCTGACGACCCAGCAGAGTTTAAGTGATTATTGTTAAGCTAACCTCCTTTGTCCCCACAGTGAGCGAGGACCAGGGAATCCAGTCTACACCCGTTCCCAGCTTCAGACACAGTGGGACAGTTGGACCTGGCTCTCCCACTCCACTTCTTCCAGGAATTGGGATGACCACGTATCTCCCCACTCAATGGTTCTAGACGTTCCTGAGTTTCCAAATAATGATAATAACTTTATATTCATGGAGAGAATTTTTTGAATTTAAAGTTGTGATTTATACTTTTTTTTTCTTAAAACACTAGTGCTTGCAACTGCTTGTCTACTTATGAACAGAAATATTTTTAAAATAGTAAGTGAACAAGTGACAAATGGCTAAATGAATATTAATGGGAAACAATAAAATTGCAAGTTCAACAACTTTCCCATGAGCAACGTGATGGTTATTACATCTTGCGTACACAGAAGAGAGCCACATTTCCTACGGGGAACACTGTTTCTGGCTCTCATTTGCACAATGGACTTAATGCACTGAGATTTCTTGGTGAGTGACAAAAGGTCCAATGATGTGTGGACACTCGGTCCCTAAAAGGAGCTAAAGTCTCTTGGAATCTCTGGAGGAGAGACCCAGACAAGAGTGTTTTAAAGTCTCCCCCAGTGATTCTCATGACAGCCCAGTTTGAGAGCCAATGATTTGGAGCAAGGTTTGATAAACATTTTTATTTTTGGTGGGGGGAACTGGTTCCAGGGATTGAACTCAGGGTACTCAACCACTGAGCCACACCCCCAGTCCTGTTTTGCATTTTATTTAGAGACAGGGTCTCACTGAGTTGCTTAGCATCTTGCTTTTGCTGAAGCTGGCTTTGAACTCTCAATCCTCCTGCCTCAGCCTCCCAAGCCGGGATTACAGGCATGAACCACCGTGCCCGGCTGGTTGGCAAACTTTTTCTGTAAAGGGCTGGTACTCATGGGCAAGTGGTCTCTGACCCATACAATTCTGCCGCTGGCTGGCAAAGGCAGCCACAGAGAATATATAAGCCCACAGGCATGGCTGTGTTACATCAGGCTGACCACCTGAGGTTCAACCCATGCACACTACAACCAGCCCCTGCTTGGCCTCATTCTCTGCTGTCGCCATTTTAAAATTCCTTCAGTCACATCATTTAACAGTGGGGCAACGTTCTGAGAAAATGCATTGTTAGGTGACTTCACTGTTGTGCAAATATCCGAGGTTTTTTTTTTTGTTTCATACAAACTGAGATGGCTACCATGTCCCTAGTCTTATGGGACCAGTATCATATATGCAGTATGTAGTTGACTGAAACATTATTATGTGGCTCATGACTGTGATTTTCTTTATTTCTAGCCCCTGAGCTGGAAGAAGCCCCTAGAGACAGAGGAAGCAGCTTCCGGGTCCAGTCTGTGGCTGAGTGTGTATTGGTCAGGAGAATTATCTTGGAAGAGAGGGAGCAATTATATTTAGTATTTACTGTGCCCCCACATGATTCAGTTGAATAAGAATGTCACCTTTGCTGTAAAAATCAATTATGATAAAAGAAATGCTTCTACAGGCAACACAATTTTTAGACTCAACCTTCATAAGCCTCATGAGAATGATAATGCTGCTACCCCCCCTTCTCCAACACCCAGCCTCAACTCAACAGGACGGCAGGGGACAAAGAAGTCATGTTCTGTAAGGGACAGGAACTAGCCTGTGGGAAAGGACCATTTTCTCTAGGAATAGACCACCCTCTAAATTTCTGGGGTCACACCAGCCTAGGTCCAAACTTGTTAGGAGCAGAAAACTGACCCCAGGGACTATTCCAAGGGCCAAGCAAAGTTCTAACCACCTGGTTTAGCACAGGTACCAGCAAGGGGACCTGACACATTGCTTCAGTCCTCGAAGATTTAGTGTCCCCTTCCGGTCAGGATGGACATTCTATGGCTCCAGAGTCTAGTCTAAGATTGGTAAATCACAACCCACAAACTAAATGGGGGCCTCAGGTATTTTTCAAGGGGCCCACTAGCTAAGAATTGTCTTTACATTTTGAAAAATTTGATTAAAAACTTAAAAAAGAAAATTAAAAAAAAAATTTCAAGGAAGGCTAAGTGACAGAGACTCTATGTGGTTTGTAGGACCTCAGATGCTTACTATTTAGTACTTTAAAGAAAAGATTTACCAATTCCTGCTCCAGATATGGTCCAGGAATGGTTCTGGACACCATTTCTCAATCTAACATTGATCTGTGCCTCTGTCCATTAGAGTTCATAGAACTCTCTGGAACTGTTTGGGACAAGCAGATTTATTGGTAGGGTGGCTCTTCTATTGTCCTCCATTGCTCCAGGAAGGTGGGTCCCCAACACCCTTCTCTACCCCCACACCTAACAGACCTTCAGTTAGACCTTCAGTTGGGTGCAGAATGAATGAGTGAATGGAGGTCTATGCTCCCTGAACCCTTGCAGCCTGTACAGAACAGTCGCTTCTACGTGGTGGAGACTGTAACTCATGTCAAGTTTATCTAATGAACCATCACCGAGTACCCTATGCTACGAAGTTCCACGCTAGGCAGGTGCCGGGCCCAGCTGGGCCCACCAGGAGCTCACTGTCCAATAAAAAACATCAGATCCAGACACAAATAATTGTATTACAAGGCAGGCCGTGATTCATGCCCCAAAAGGAGAACAGAGGAAGTAGGAGGCACACACAGAAGGAAGGGGCGGTGAAATCTGGATGGAGGGAGCAATGCACTAGATAAATGGGCAAAGCCAGGAAAAAAACAATTCACAGAAGGGAATATAGTATAATAAACTAAATATATGGGAATGTCTTCCGCCTTACTAGTAGCCAGAAAAATGCTAATAAAAATTATGAGATATCTTTTTATGATTATTAAAATAGTAAAAAAAATCTATTTCAAGTCATAAAGCCCAGTAGGCTCTGTGGTACCCTGAAACAGCTCTATTTTTCACAGCTGTTGATGGAGGAAAAAGTTGAGTAACTCTTGGAAATCAGTTTGGCAATAGAATCAAACATCATAAAAATATACAAAGGTCACAACCCAGTCTAACCACTTCTAAGAACGGGCCCAAAGAAAACAATTTTAAAATAAGGAAAAAGGCTGTTGTGTGGACCCATGGGGTGACTCTGGCGGCAGTTATTTGGAAGTGATATAAACTCTGAATGAATCCTTTTCTGCCTGAGCTACCTTGTATTTAAAGATCACTCTCATGAGTACAATCCAACCCTGACTCTTTGCTCCACAACAGAAGCCTGCTCCTGAGAAAGAGCGACCGGCCTGTCTTGCCACATGTAAAGCTTGGGCCTAGCCATTGGGCGTGTTCTGGCCCGTGAACAGGGAGAGCAGAGGAAGCCAGTCTGCTGATGGACATAGGAAAGAACGGAGCCAACACAAAGCACAAGAGATACCTCACGGCATCTGCAGTCTTGTTCCAGGGTCCCCAGGACCCAATCACCTGCAATCCATGTCCTCTGCACAAAATTGCTTTTTTTCCTGTCCCCATATAGGTTGAGTTTCTGTCACTTAAAACCATTACTGGGCTGGAGCTATAGCTCAGTGGTTAAGCACTTGCCACTACATAAAACAAATTTTAAAAAGGTATTATGTCCATCTACAACTTAAAATATGTTTTTTTTAAAAAAAAATTACTAATGCAGACAGTCCTTGACTTTACAATGGTGCAAAAGTAACAGACATTCAATAGAAATCATACTTCACATTTTGGATATTGATCTTTTCCCTGGGCTAGCAACACTCGGTATGATACTCTTTCAAGATGCTGAGCTGTGAAAGCAGCCCACAGCCCTCACTCAGCCACGTGATCACAAGTGGAACCAAGTAATATGCTACAGTGTCCTGTGCTGCTAAGCTAGGGTATCCAGAGGTTGGGTGAATTCAATGCATATGTTTATCCAAACATAACACCATTGTAAGCCAAGGAGCATCTGCACACAACCATTACTAAGAACATGTCATGGAACTGGGCATAGCCATTAAAAATAACAATGTTCTTAAGCAACAGGGAGAGAAAATCTAATAAGGGTCAAAAATTCAAATACAACATTACATTTGTGCTACATAAATCAAAATATGTACATAGAAAAATCAGACAGGAATACATTAAAATGATAAGAAGTGGTGCAGGGTGGAGGTGGGTATGATTATTTTCTCTCATCCCATATTGTTGTGTTGCTTTTTGGAATCTTAAACAAATAGTAATTCTGAATGAGGAGATGAGTCATAGACCAAAAGAACTGTGCAACTAAGTGAAAGTACTTTCTACCCCTAGAGAGGGCGGACAAGGAGCCAGGGAGTCAAGAGAAGGGTATTTTTATTTCCTCCAGTTAGAGACATCAGAGAAGCCTTTACCAAGGAAACAGCATTTGAATGGGGCTTTCAGCAACGGGAAGGGTTTGAACAGGGAGCAAAGTGTGGCAGTGACAGGGGTATTGGGAGGGAGGGGAAAGGATTAATGGTCATGGAAGGGCATTGCTTTTGTGGAAAGAAGAGATGTTCCCTGTGGCAAGAGCAGAAAGTACAAATGGAAATCAGCAGGCAATCAGGCTTCGTTGCAGAGGTGTTAAACTGGCGACCTTCAGTCCACATTGGCCCACAGTGATTTTTTCATTCAGCGGCATGTGATCACGTATTTCCAAGGCCTCTCATCTGCAACCCTCTCCCCTGTATGTATGGCTCTGGGATGCCAGGGCGGGACCCTGTTATATTCAGCTTGGTAGGTGGACTCTTTTAGGCTCTGCCAATAGGGGGCGATAGAGGTTCCCCTGGAGCTGTAAGGACCTCCACAGCAGGTGGGAGCTTTTACTGATGTGGATTTTTCCATAACCACACATCATGTGATATAGCAATTCCATTCCTAGCCATTCCTAGCAATTCCATTCCATTTGAGAAATTCCTCTGTGCACTGGGAGACATCACCAAGAGTGTGTTCATAACAGCATTATTCATGATAACATAATATTGGAAGCAAACTAAATGCCCAAGAACAAGATAGTATATTATATGTAGTGTTTCTCACAAGTAAATATTATGCAGCAGGGAAGAGAAATGAACTGAATTGCAGGCATCAACATGCATGAATTGGGGAGATAACATTGAGAGTAAAAAGCAATTAAGAGAAGACAATTTATAGTATGATAGTACTTTTATGAAGTTCAAATGCAAATATAAGAAAATAATACATGGCTTTGGAATATGTATAGATGTTCTTAAATTATTACAAAATAGCAAGGAAATGATGGACACCAAAATCTGGGTTGTGCTCACCTTGGAGGGGAGCAAGGGGATAGAACAGGGAAGAGGACCCAGATATATGTGAAAGTTCTAGTTCCAAAGGTGGGTGGTGGTCTCTTTTTACCACCAAACTTTACAATTAATATATATTTCAAATATTATTCTGCATGTATAAATACACATACATAATATTAGGTAATAAACTTCTTTCAAAATGCTTAGTCATGAAATAGCTTATAATTAGGACATGGCGTTCTCAGAAGGTTCCTGAGGGCTCTGCCCCCAAACACATCAGTGGCTGAGCTGGGAGAAGACAAAAGGTTTGGGTTGAGCCGCGGCCCATGCTAGGTCCAGGTGCTATGATTTGAATCTGGTTTATATGTGTCTCCCGAGGCTTCATGTTGAAATTGAACCTCCCTTGTGAGGTATTAAGAGGGTGGAAATGTAATTCGACTGTAGTGACGGGAGGTGGGAAGTGACTAGGATCAGATAAGTCACTGAGGTGGAGCTCCCCAGTGATGGAATCCTGGTGGCTCTTTAAGAAGAGGGAGAAAGAAGAGAAGCATGTTCCCTGTCCTGCCATGCTGTCCCCAGTACCACCTTGGGACTCTGCCAGCAAGAAGAGCACTACCTGATACAGCCCCTCCACCTAGGACCTCCAGAACCATGAACCAAAATAAGCCTTTTTTTTTTTTCTTTATAACTCATCCAGCCTGTGGTATTGTATTACTGGCAATAAAACATAAACTTGCACACCAGGCATCCCACCTATGTGCTGATCCCTGCACATGCCATTCCTAAGAGGGGCCAGGAGAGTCTTGTCCTGCCAGTCTGGACCAATTTCCAGTCTCAATTCTAATTTACTGAGTGACTTTGGAAATGCCCCCAGCCTCTCTTTCACCATTTGTGCAATGGAAGAGCCAGGGGACAGGTGGTCAGGGAAGTTGATCACTCCAAGCCTTCTGAGAGTTGTTAAGTGGCCTGGGCACCTTGATGGACAGCTTAGTGGTCCTGCCAGGGCCAGTTGGGGACTTGAGACAAAACACTTAACTTCTCTCTGCTGTTTCCTCATCTATTAAACAGGGCTGGAACTAGTACCTGCCTCAGAGGGTTATTTGTGCAGATCAAACAAAATAATAAAAAAGAGTGTGAAGTATACAGCACAGAATCCAGAAAAAAAGAAGCCCCCATAAGACAGCCGCTGTCATGAGGGAGACCAAGTGGCCATGACCATGCGTGAAGCCTAGGCATTCTGAATTCTCAGGCTCCTCCCACCTGGCCTGAAGGGGACAATGGTTTGTGTCTAAGAAGAAAGAGGAAATGACTAAATAGGTCTACTGAGGCCAGATTATGAAAGGCCTTAAATGACAAGCTAAAGACTTTGCCCCTTACTCTGTGGATTCTGGAATGCCTTAGAAGTTTTGTAGTAGGGAAGTGCTTGGAACAGATAGTTATATTTATGTTCATTCCTCAGCTGTGTAGAGAGACGATGAAAGACAACAGAACTGTGTGCCAGGACCCAGTGAGAAGCTGCAGAGATAATTCAGGAAAGAGATGAGGACGAAGTGGAGTCTGACCGGTCAGTCAAGGACATCGCAGAGACCACTAAGTCCTGGCAGAAGCAAGATGGAGAGGAGGGCAAATGGTTTTCAAAAAGACAATCTCAGTTCCTTCTTGTTTGGATGAAATCTACCATAAGAAAAGGAAGGGAGAAAAAATGGAAAGGAAGGCATGAGCACACTTCCCTGGAGAGAGAGGTGGAGGGTGGATTTGGTACTGGGGACACTCAGGGACACTCTACCACTGAGCTACATGCTCAGCCTTTTTTTTTTTTTTTTTCTTTCTTTCTTTATTTTTGAGTCAGGGTCTCACTAAGTTGCTCAGGCTGGACTTGAACTTGCCATCCTCCTACCTCAGTCTCCAAAGTTGCTGGGATTATAGGCGAGTACCACCACTCCTGACTGGATATATTTTAAATTGGCAAAAGCCAACCAAATTATTCATTAAAAAAAAAAAATCCTTCTGAATTCTAAAATCAGCACAACTCTGGCTAGTACAGTGGTGGATGTAAGTAAGCTAGCTCGCACGCTTGCTTGGTGTTTTAATCAGCTTTTTTCTTGCTGTGACTAAAGGATCTGACCAGAACAATTAGAGGAGGAAGAGTTTATTTGAGGGCTCATGGTTTTAGAGGTCTTAATCCACAGAAGGCCGGCCCCATTCCCCAGGCCTCCAGGTGAGGCTGAGCATCATGGAGGGAGACGGTGGCAGAGACAAGCAGCTCACATCACAGTGATCAGGAAGCAGAGAAATTGCACTGGGCAGGTACAAATATATACCCAAAGCCACGCTCCAATTTCCACCCCCTCCAGCCACAACCTACTCTCCAGTTACCCTCAGTGAATCCCTATCTGCCGCAGTCTGGCTAGGCACCCACGCACACCTTCCAGGAACACCACACACCAACCGGACCTATCAGAGGATTAAAACACTGATTAGGTTGAGACTCTTACAACCCACTCATTTCTCCTCGGAACCTTCTTGCACTGCCTCCCACGTGAGTTTTGGGAGCACACCCTCTCATCCAACCCATAACACTTGTGGTCATATTTGGCAAAGCACCTGGCTACCTTTCACGCAGGGTGTTGTGTGACCAGTGCAAGTGGCAGATGTGAGACTTTCCCAAGGAGGTGGCCTGGTAAAGAGAAAGTGTGTGAGGCTGGAAGAGAGGAGCTCCTGAGCTCAGTCCTGGCTTTGTCCCCTGCCACATGTCTACGGGTCCCTTGATCTTAGACTTCCTGACCCTAGAACTATGAGCAATGAATGTCTGATGTTTATAAGTCACCTCATTTTTATTATAGCAGCCCAAACAAGCTGTGACGGACACTGTCCCCTAGAGCCCCGAGGAACCTGTCAGACTCTCCTGGGACACACAGAGAGCTCTGAGGATGAGGATTGAGTCTGCTTGATCTCTGTCCCCCATAGCAAGCCTGGCACTGGTCAGCTAGGCCCTTGGGGATCATTACTAAGGTGTAGTCTGATGTAGCTTTAAGTGGGGGTGGGCGGGTGCAGGGAAGCACTTCCTCTGCCACTCAGGGGGGCACTGACTCTGTGCCAGGCCCTGCCCTGGGCACTGTGGACACAGAGAGGAATCTGAGCCCCGGAGCCGAGCCCGCCGAGCAGACAGATCCAAAGCTGATAACACAAGCCCTGTCTACAAATGTCCAGCGTCACCCAGACCAACCCGGCTTTATGCTGGGGAAATTCGTGAGATCATAAGCAAAACTGCCTGTGTCCCTGAGAGCCTGTGACCACCTCCAGGAATTGCCGCCCACTGTCCCGGGGAGGGCAGGCAGATGGCCACATGGGCCCGCCAGCCCCCACCCAAAGGGCTCTTCATTCCCTTAGTCAGACACAGACTGGGCGGTGCTGGGCGGGCCCTGGAGGGCACAGAGGAGATACAGCAGACACGGTTCCTGCCCGCAGGGATTTCACAGGCTGGTGGGCAGCATGAGCCCCAGACACAGCAACTGCCCCACAAGCTCACAGGACTTTGAGCCACAGGCAAAAGCCCTCCAGGTGCCAGGAGAAGGGAGATGGATTCACAGATGAACGCTTCCAAACAGGCAGGTGTGGAAACTGATGGCCAAGGTGGGGAGGGGTGTGGGACAGTCACTGGAAGTTGATGGCAGAACCAGGACAGTCCTCCCTCTCTCTTTACCCCCACCCTCTTGGTTTGGATGGTAGAAATTCTAGAGACGTCATACGCACCTGCTCTCCCTAGAAGCTGCTGAGATTTGGATGACAATGGACTAAACACTGGGCGCCCCCACTCCCTGGGTGTGCAGGGATAGCAGTCACAGTCCTGGTGCAGCCATGG
The DNA here is from genome assembly GCF_048772815.1 of Callospermophilus lateralis. Classification (NCBI taxonomy): domain Eukaryota; kingdom Metazoa; phylum Chordata; class Mammalia; order Rodentia; family Sciuridae; genus Callospermophilus; species Callospermophilus lateralis. Next base: position 34,081,094 of record NC_135306.1, read on the forward strand.
CTGTCACACCCAGCTCAGCCCAGGGCCTGCCAGTTCCAGACAGACACACCTGGCCTGGTTCCTCCCAGCCACGCTCCTAGCTGGTCGGCCTCCTCCATGAAGCAAACGTTGCCCTAAGCCAAGCCACGCTCACAGCCCCCTTTGTGGTGCAGAGGGATGCCGTGATGTGTCACAGAGGGCTGGGCACATGGAAGGGTACACACCAATGACAGACGAGTCCTCTGCATCCCGTGCCTGGTGGGAATCTCGAGTCTTGCCAGCATGTGGAGGCTTGAGGTGGGGCACACAGATGCAGGGAGTTGGCCAGCTCCAGAGGATGTAAACTCAGACGAGGGCTGTCACCTTGGACGAGTGCCTAGCACCCCTGATCCCCAGTCTCCTATCAAACAGGTCTGTTTTGCAAGAACTGAGTGAGATAACACAGGGTAACCTCTGAGCACAGTGGCCAGTGTATAGCAAGAACTCAGTGGACACAACTGCTGGCCATAGAATAAACAGAGGTGCCCGATCTCAGCATCACTGGAGTGGACAGAGGCCATGGGTCTCAGGCGAGGCCTTCAGGGCCTTGGGGTCCCCGAAGAGCTACATCAAGGCTTAGCAGCCTCTAACAGAGAACAGGGAAAACCTGGGGTAATTCAACAAACACAGGAAATATCCTGTCTAATCACATATGGTGACTGGGCAGGTGCACACCTATGATCCCAGCTACTCAGGAGGTTGAGGCAGGAGGACCCTGAGTTCAAGATCAGCCTGGGCAGCAGAGTGAGACCCTGTCTCAAAAAAAAAAAAAAAAGTATGATATGAAATGAATTTATAAATAAAAACAAAAACAAAATAGATGCTTGATGGTGTCAATCATAGTGTGCTAAGTCAGCACACTAAACACCCCAACCAGCCCCAAGCCAAAGGCTTTAGGGGCTTGGGCTTATGGAAGTGCTGAATGTCTTGGCTCATACTCTGTCCCTAGCATCTAGACTAGAACCAGCCATGTAGTAGACCTTCACTCATGTTTATAGGATGAAAGGTCGATAGGCAGGGCTCTGACCCTGGTCAAAGGAGATCCTCTTACTTGTTTTACCTGATGAACTTCTATGTAGATTTTTCTTTTAATGAAGAAGGTTTTCAAAAAGTGACATTGGAATCCATTTTTATAGGAGGGGAAACTGAGGCACAGAAAGAGAGGAATCTGCTCAAGGCACAGAGCTGGGTGTTTCCCACAAACCCAGGCTTTCTCCTCTGCCGACTTAGCTCAGCCTCCAGGAGCTGAGGCTACAGGGCCAAGATCTGGGTGAGGCTGGCCTGGGCACCTGGTGCTGGGCAGTGGGGAGGGTAGCAGTTCTCTGCCCCCTTCCACTGCCAGGAAGAGCACAAGCGCAGGCAGAGGTGGGAGCCAAGATTTATGCACCAGAATGTTTACTGTCATGTTATTTATAATATTGAAAAATTGGAAATGACCTAGAAACAGGTTAATAAATTATGCCAACAACCTTTCAGTGAAATATAAAGCAGCTACCTAAATTCATCTCTTTGGAGACCGTTAAATGGAAAGGTAGAATCAAGGGAAAATGCAAGCCTCTAAATAAGGCTGACATCAACTTTAAAAAAATACATATATAGTAAAAAAAAAAAGTGAATATTTATTTCTGGAGAGGTTGGAGGAGTGATTAAAGGGGGTGAGGTTTTTCTGTTATTCTACATATTTGTTTTCTCTTGACTTTTTTACAATATACATGTATTAGCTTTAGAATCAAAGAGGAAAACCAAAATTGAATCCTGTCCCTCTGAGAGGCCAGCCTCACTTAGCCCCTGGTTCAGTGAGGCCCTTTGCCTCTCAGCTTAAAGATATCCAGATGTCACTTTTAATCCATTTCACAGGTCAGTTGCCACATATTAATAGATTCCCTCTTAATTGCTGTACCAACCATTAAAGATTCTGAAAGTGTCATTATACACATTTTGCATCTAGGAAAATAATTTAAATATTCAACCTTTGAAGCCCCAAAAGACACTGTTTGCATCTTTCACACCCTTTACATCACCCTGTACATTCTAGGAAGGACGCATGCCAGCTCTTCTTTCTGCAGAGACTTTAAAGATCCCTTTTATTCTTCCAACTGTATTAATACAGTGCTGATGGTCCCTGTACACTGTGTGTCTATGAACAAGTTACTTGCCCTCTCTGAGCTTCAATGTCCCCCCTTCTGAAAGGATCCTTACAGGTTGTGATTCCTAGCATATCTGGGTTCCTTTATGGTAGCCAGTTTTTTAGTCTGTTTTCTGTTACTAATAAAACAACACTGCTGTTGTTTTAAAAGAAAGAGGTTTATTTTGGTCTGATCTAAGATGGAGAAACCATGTCTGGGGATGGATTTTTTCCTGCCAGAGTCCCCAGGTGGCCCAGGGCATCACGTGGCACGAGACAAGGAGCAACAAGAGACCTAGCCAGAAGGATTTTTATAGCAGACCAACTCTCAAGATAACCCACTACCCCCATTAATCCATTAATCCACTAATCACAGGAATGGGAGAATCCATGCATGAGGGCAGAGCGCTAATCACCTCTTAAAGGTCCCACCTCTTAATATCTCATAATGGGGATGATATTTTGACACGAGTTTCAGAAGGTACAAACCATATTGCAACCACAGCATGAGCTGACAGTTTCAAGATGGATAGTCTTTGGCCTCTGGACCCCTAGGCTGGGCCCTTACGTGGTACCCCTCAAAGGCTGGGTAGGTTGATTTCTGCAGCCAGACTTCAGAGTGTTTTAGAGAAGCAGCGGAATCCTTCAGGGATGGTGCTAAGATAGATTCGGCATCCTAAACGGGCAAATCATTCTGATCTAAATCTTTATGGGCTCCCAGTGCCTCATTAAATGTCCAAGCCCCGGAGGCTCTGAATCACAGTTCCTCTCCCCTCTCAGCCCTTCAGGACGAGTTCTGATTACACCATAAATTACGTGGTGTCGGAGGGTATCTGCAGGCCTTTCATCTTGCAATCCAGCCGCCCACGTTTTTATGGGATGTGGATCCCACTCCCTTCCATCCCCATGGTTACCAGGGAGGGCCCCGCAGAATGTCCTCCTGGAAGCCCCAGCTCAGTCTGGCCCCATGTTCCTCCCCCCTGGGAATGCACGAAATTCTCCCGAATGGAGAAGCCTTAGCTCCCAGCTCTCCTACCCAAATGAAACCCAGGCGGCCTCCGATCCTGCTACCTCTGTGAAACGGAGCAAACCAACTTCCAAAAGACGCTCTCCCTCCTCTCAGGAGCTCAGAGGGCTTTGGTCAGGGCCAGAGCCACTATTAAGACCCCGGTCTCAGGGTCAGACCCCAAGCAGTAGCCGTGGTGACCAGTCATCCAGGCAGAAGGAACAGCAGGAACCACAGGAACCCGAGGTGTGAACCAAGACCGAGAACTTCAGCTCACACCCTGCCTCAAAGGCTGTCTCCCAGCCCCCGTGGTGCCCAGCTTGGACTCTGTGCCCCAAATACCTCCTCCTCACCACTCTGGCCATCTTGGTCCATTGCCTGCTACTTGGATTTGGGGTCCCCTAGAAGATGACCATAAGACAAGATTTGGGGTAAAAGTATTTATGCAGGAGCTGAGCCCAGGAAACATCTCGTGAGGAGGGGGCTGTGAGGCAGGGCAGGGAAATGCTGTCATTTGGACCTTAATGTCCCCCAGAGGCCCACAGTTAGAGGCTTGGTCCCCGGGGAGACACAGGAGATGGTGGAAACCTGCAGAGGTGGGCCTGCTGGGAGGTCTTAGGGTTGGGGACAGTGAGACCCAGGCCCATCCTCCTCCTCTTCTTCTTTGCTTGCTGGCCCTGGGCTGAGGGGCTTTGCTGCCCCACGTGCTTCTGCCATGCTGTGCTGCCCGGCCGACCAATCACAGACTGGAACCTCCAAAACTGTGAGCCAGAACAAACATTTTCTCTTTTTAAGTTGGTGTTCTCAGGTAACTGTGGTAGTGACAGAAAGCTGACTAGCTCAGGAAGGCAGCCAATAAGGGTGTGATGCCAACTTCCGCTCCCTGGGGAACCCCAGGAGCTGGTGTCCCCAGGTTCTCTATCCCCAACCTTTCAGGAGCAAGGATCTGGGTACCTGCACACCAACCTCGGTCAGCCATCCTTTGGAACTGCTGGGATGACACTTCTGATTGCCTGACACCTGTGGCCTGCCGATAGGCTCTGGCAGACAGGAGCTGCCTGGAGATCAGGGGTACACCACAGTGGCCAGGGTGAGGGATCGCCCACGTGGATGACTGGCGGGCAGCCTTCCTCCTCTGGGAAGCTGTTCTGGCTGCCAAATCCTCTGCAGAGTTAGACCAGCTTTATCTTCTTTGGTGACATCATCTCCTTGCAAATAGGCAGGAAATTTGGGGGCACCGGGACCCTGCACAGAGACGTGAGTTGCTCATGCGCCCAGTGAAGTCGCTGGTTCTGATGGTGTTTTCTGCACCCCATGTCCCTCCACTCCCAATGCTCAGGTGATGCATTTGTTCCCCAGGGAAGATTCGGATAACCCTGAGGTACATGCTCTATGCAAGTCCCCAGAATTCCCAGTGAGAGGAAATGCCAGTCACCCACAACAATCACTGGCTGGATCACCCCTGCTTTCTTAACTTCTTTCCCTCCCCCTCCCTTTCGCACTCTCCTGTTTTCTGACATCACCTTCCAACTAAGCCCCTCAAACCTTGGCCTCAGGTCCTCCTGGGAGGAGCCCAATCACAAGGGTAGGCAAGGAGCCGAAATAATCAGGGAGGTAATGTGGGGACACGTTCTGGAGAAGTCTAGATAGCAAGAGTGAACAGTGTAAAAATGTCAGTTCTTCCCAAATTAAATCCTCTCTTGATTCCAATCAAAATCACAGCAGCACAGCATTTAGAACTTCATTTTAAAAAAGCAATTTTAAGTTAGTATATTCATTTCCTATTGCTATTCTAACATATTTCAACACACCCAGGGGCTTCAAACAACACAGATTTGTTCTCCTACAGAAATGGAGGGTCAGAAATTTGAGATGAGTCTTAAGGAGCTAAGATCCAGGGGTTGGCAGGGTTGGTTCCTTCCGGAGGCTCCAAGGAGAATCTGTTCCTGCCTCTTGGGGCTTCTAGAGGCTGCCTATATTCTTTGGCTTGTAGCCACCTGACCCCAACCTTGACATCCATCATCTCTCCCTGCTACTCCCGGCCTCCTGTCTCCCACTCATTAAGGACCTTATGATTTTATCAGGCCCACCCTGATAACCCAGGATACTTTTCCCATCTCACGATCCTTAAGTTAGTGAAGTCCCTTTTGTCACGTAAGGTAGCTAGCTTATTCATAGTTTCCAGGGACTAGGATGTGGATATCTTTGAAGGGTCCTTATTCAGTCTACTAGGGTTAGATTAGACAACTAAGTGGGCTGGGATAACTAAGAGCTTTTTGAAAATGTAGAGAGTAATAAAGGTAAACATGCCAACTTGATAAACTCTAAACAACCATAACAATGGCGTAGAAATTGATCCAATTATATGTAAAAGTTGGTTGAAGATAAATGTAGATGGCGGGGGGGAGCTGGGGCTGTGGCTCAGTGTAGAGAACTTGCCTAGCACCTGTGAGGTGTGCTGGGTTCGATCCTCAGCACCACATAAAAGTAAATAAATAAAATAAAGGTATTGTGTCCAAATACAACTAAAAAAAAAAAAAAAGAAAGAAAGAAAGATAAATGTAGATCAAATAAATGAGGAAAGGAGGAAGTGACTATTCAAGATACAGTTAGTTCAGTTGCCTAATTTCATCGGGACAGATAGTTTTGTAACAATTTAAAACAAAATATAGGCCATGCTCAGTAGCACACACCTGTAGATCCAGCGACTTGGGAGGCTGAGGCAGGAGAATTGCAAGTTTAAGGCCAGCCTCAGCAACTTAGCAAGGCCCTAAACAGCTTAGCAAGACCCTGTCTCAAAAAATAAAAAGGCCAAGGATGTGTCTCAGTGGTTAAGTGCCCCTGGGTTCAATCCCTGGTACTAAAACAAACAAACAAACAACAATAACAACAACTATATATATATATATATATATATATATATATATATATATATATATATATTTATTTATTTATTTATATATATAGTTAAAGAGTATAATATTTAAGAGTTTAGCCAATAGAATGGTATAAGGAAATGTAAGTAAAAATATTTACCAAATATTAAATTTGATAACAATAATACCAAATTTTGGTATTAAGAAGTATTTCTTACCATAAAAGTGATAAAATTCATAACAAAGCTTAATGAGTTTGACTACATAAAACTTATGTCTTACTATTAAGTACACCATAATATGAACAACTCATAAGCACAAGGAAACAGCGTTCAATGTCCTGAGTCTTCAGAAAAACAAGAATTATTATTGCAATGACATGCCACAACAGCCCACAGAGTGACTAAAATTTAAAAACACACAGCACCACGTGTTGGCAAGCTACGGAGAAACCGGGCCCTTGCACACTGCTGGTGGGAGTTTTGTAAAATGGCACATTGTGTACTTTTTGGAAAACAGAATGGCAATTTCTAAAAATGTTAAACATACACTTGCCATCTAATCTAGCCATTCCATTCTAAGGCATTTATCCAAGAAAAATAAAAACATATGTCCACAAAAAGTTTTGTACAAGAGCATTATTCATGAGAACTAAGTCCTAGAAATACGCCAAATGTCAACAAACAAAAGAATGAATAAGCAGTGCTGTGGTGCTATGTTTATATAATGAAATATTACTAAGCAAGAAAAAGGTACAGTAAGGTCGAGATTAAATCCCAAACACATTTGTTAAGGGAGAGAAGCCACACACAGAAAAGCCCAAGCTTTACAATTGACATGAAATACTAAAACAGGCAAGACTGATCTACAGGGATAGGAATCAAGGTAGTGGTTGCTTCTGGTAGAGCAGGGAAGAATGAGGATTGACTGGGGGGCGGGCAGGGAACTTTCTAGAATAATAGAAATATTATATATATTGGGATAGAAATGTGGTTACAGGAGTACACTTGTTTGTCAAAAGTCATCAAACTTACACTTAACCTCTATGCATTTCAATTATAAATTGAAAGATTAAACAAAACCAAAGGTAAATAGCAAAATATAAGTCCTTTGTGGAAAAAAAAAAGTCTGACAAAGACTGATAACTTTAATCTGTGAAGATTATTTGGAAATCAATAGAAACATTTACAACCAAAAGGAAAAAAAAAAGTGAATATGAACAGTCAATTCCCCAGAAAAGAAGTGAATGCATGCACACATCCACACGCACCACAGGTCTCAGAACTCAGGCAAAATGGTCAGGAAGTGTACCAGGCAGTTACGCATTCCTGCAAGTGCAGACCCATACCCACATAGGGAACGTCGATTCTCCCTATATGTAAACGTCACCAGCAAAAGAAGTACAAATCAAAACAGCAGTATATCTAGATGTCAAATTAGTTAGTAGAAATTGCTAAATAAATCTAGATGTCAAATTAATTAACAGAGATCGATTAACCATAATGAAACTAAACGGCTGTCTGGCTAAAGAAGAGGATGGTGCTCAATAATTGCTAGACAAAGTCCTCCCTCTTCCTAGCCTCTTTTCTGCCCTGCAGCACTGGCCTCAGGAGAAGACCTCCCCTAGTGGGGATCCTGGGCCCGAGGCTGCGCTGGTTGCCAGGGTTTCTGACTGAAGCTGGGAGATGGAGAACTCTGGGAGCCCAGGAATTTCCATCCTGACTCGCGACTTTCCCCACCTCCTTCCTACACTCTGTGGACTAGAGTCCTCTTCATTCGGTTCTCCCTTCTTTTCACTCCACATTGCCCAAGTCTAATCACACCCTCCCCCACGTTCTTATGTAAGTGGTTAACTTTGATAACGTGGTATCCATCAATAATCTCCCAGAAGGTCACAGGGCCTGAAGAGATAGAAGCTTCCCTGATAAGACAATATCTTATTTCCTTTGTATAAGGATGAGCTATCAATCAGATGAGCAGGGAAAAGGTGTAAAAACAGTTGTTAAGCAAATATATACTAGAACATTCAACCTCGATGGTAATGAAAGAAATACAAATGAAACAAAGACTTTATTTTTGCCTACAAAATTAGCAAAAAGCATTTTTTATTACTAATGCTGATAAGAGTACAAGAAAACCGGAGACACTGTATAGTGTACTGTCCCTTGAGAAAGCAGTTTGACAATATGTATGGAGGTCATAAACAGGCTCACACCATTGACCGAGCAATTCATCTTCTGGAATGGTACATTAAAGAAGAAAGTCAAAAAGGAGAAGAGAAAGAAAACTCATGTAGAAAGATATTCATGGCTGCTCAGAAGCCATGTAAAGAATTAACAAGTAAATTAAGGCACAAGCATAAAATGAAATATTCTATAGGCATTAAGGGTGTCTTGCCAGGAGTGGTGGTGCACATCTGCAATCCCAGCAATTCAGGAGGCTGAGGCAGGAGGATTGCAAATTTGAGGCCAGCCTTGGTAACTTAGCAAGACCCTGTCTCAAAATAAGAAATAAAAAGAGCTGGGAATGTAGCTCAGTAGTAGAGTGCAGCTGGGTTCAATCCCCAGTAGCACAAAATAAAACTTTTTTTTAAAAGTGTAACTCAATAGAAATAGAAAAAGAGTCATTGAAAAAGAAAATGAGCAGCCACCCTCAGGATTAAATACATGCAATTAAACTAGTAGGCTGTACCATTTTCCACCCTTTGTATGGACTAAGATCAAAACTTTTTTAAATGTCCTGTTGGTAAAATGGGCATGCCCATTGACTGCTTGTGGAATTGTAAATATTGTGGCTTGCTGAGCAGGTATATCCAAGTGTATATTTTTTAAAAGCCAGTAATATGATAAACAGCTGTATATTTCCTACCCAAATTCTACAATAGTCATCATTTTTGTGACTTCTTTGAATAATTTAGCATTACCCATCAAACTTTTAAATAGAGTTGCTCCTTGACTAACGATGAACATTATGTCTCAATAAACCCATTGTAAATTGAAAAAAAAAAATTAAAAATGCATCTAGGGCTGGGGATATAGCTCAGTTGGTAGAGTGCTTGCCTCACATGCACAAGGCCCCGGGTTCAATCCCCAGGACCACACACACACACACACACACACACACACACAGCACCTAATACTCCTCACCTTCCAAACACCATAGCAGAATAACACAGTACACTGAGGTGTTATCAGTCATTTTGCTTCCTGATCTGTGGCTGATCAGAAGCTGCAGCTCCAGACCTCTGCCTAACATCTCAAATAGAGTACCACTGTCACTAGCCCAGGAAGAGATCAAAATTCAAAATCCAGAGTATGGTTTTTACTGAGTGGGTATCACTTTCATACCATGGTAATGTGGAAAAATCATTAAGTGAAATCATCGTCGCTTGGGGACCATCTATATATACTCTTTAACGCCAATAATTCCATTCCTAAGAATTTAATGTACAAAAATAATTCCATCTGTGCACAAAAAATGAATGTATTAAAAGATATATTGAATTTTTTTTTTTTTTTTTTTTTTTTTTAGGTGCTGAGGATAAACCCAGGTCCTTGTGCATGCGAGGCAAGCCCTCTATCATTGAGCTACATCCTCGGTCCTGAAATGTCATTTTTAATGGCATTAGATTGGAAGCAGCACAAAGTCCACATGGCAAAGAATTGGTGCAACAAACCCTGCTCCGTCCCCACAAGAGCGCACCAGCCTGCTCTTGAAAGGGAATGAGCTATCTCTATATATGCTAATAAGGAAGTAGCTCCAAGATACAGCACCGAGTGAAGAAGAAAGGTGCCGAACAGTATGCACAGTAGAATCCCACTTGTCTATTTTAAAATACATGCACATACACACTTGTCTATGCATTAAAAATTTTTGGAAGAATTCCCAAGAAAACGATCAAAAGCAGTTACCTCTAGGAAGACAGGCTAGGAGAAGACGGAGAAGACTTTCAATTTTCATTTTTTTTTTTAATTCCCTTCAGAGTTGTTCGCATTTTGTTTTATCGTACACAGGTGTCACTTGAGTGACTTACAACCTAATTTTAAAAGGTAAATATGAATGCCACATTGCAAAGGGGAAAAGCACATGATATGAAGTGACCAAAACAATTACAGGAGATGGACCCTGTGCTCTGCCTGTCATGTAGCTGTGTGTGGCAGGATCTTTGGAAGCTAAAGATAATCCTATCCCTGCTGCCCTTGAGTCTGGCCCTGCCCATCTCTTTTTGGTGCTGAGGATCAAACCCAGGTTTCCCTCCAGCATTAGCACACATTAACACAGGCATCTCCCCCATTGAGACAAAAATGGAACTTCAACAAAATCTCCAGCCCCGACACTCTCCCATATCTTTCATAGCCCCATCTGAGCGGCTTCCATTCCACTCTCCCCTGGCTTTTCCTGAGCTGGCTAAAGACTTAATTGCTAAGCTAAGCCTCGGACACTTTCCTATGACCACATCCCTGGAGCTCTCTGCAGTGCGTCACATCTTCATTTCCTCCTTGTATGTTTCTTCCTGGAGCCTGGGTGACCTGGACCCTCCCTGACTCTCTGAGCTCCTGGAACACTCTGCCTAGTCTTCCACCTGTGCCCTCGCCCTGAACCTGGGCAGGATGAGCCTCAGTCCTCTCCCTTCAACTCTCTATACTATTCCCTAGGCGACCCCATCCTCTCCTCTAGCTGCAGAATCACACTTGGCAATGAAGACAACCTTGACCCAGAGCAGGGGTGTCGGGCTGTTTCCTGACCCAGCGTGCATTCCCAGGATGACACCCCCTTCTACTCTGGGCCATGGGTCTTGTCCCGTTCCCTTCGGCCACAGTGGAACTACCAATCACAATGGCTGCCCTTCCCAGCTCTCAGGACTGGATTTCTTCTATCCATACCCAATCCAGGCCAATCAGAATTGTCCCAGGACTTTGCTGCTGAATGAGAGGCAGAATAACCTCTGCCTACTGGACACACTAACCTTGTCTGGTGGAGAGAGCCTACATGCAGAATGAAGTCAGAGACCAACAGAACTGAACAGACAGACCATGTGGCATCATTGAGCATCACAGGAACCTCTACAGGTCCAGTGTGAAGTCTGGACCCACCTACCCCTGGGCTTTTCACTTACAAGTCCATAAATTGCCTTTTTGCTGAGCACTGTCTAATACACTCCCAAACCTCCATCTGAAGCTTTGAGTTCATAGGCACAACAGTCTGCCAGGTATCTCCCCTGGCAAGCCACCATGAGCCTCAGCCTCCACCTGTCCTGAAACCCTGTGTCGTCCCCTCCCCCAGCTGACCCACTCTTCCATCTGGGTCTTTTCTCAGCCTTCCCAGGGGCTAGATACACAAGCCGCCACGGAGCCAAAAGGAAGCTTGAAATAATATCTTTCTCTACCCCGTTTGAGATTTTTCCAATATAATTTTTAAAAAAACATCAAATATTTAGTTGTTCAAGCCCCAGGAAACTAGGCTGAAATGGCATCTCTAGAAAGATTGAAGATCAGCTACCAGGGGCTGTGTGGGTGCCTCAAGCAACTACTTTCCAAAAGCTTAGACTTCCTCCCACCTCCCAGCCCAGGAGTCATTGCTCCTAAGTCCTCACAGACTTGATTTCACTTTACCTGCAGAACCCGTGTAGCTAATGGCTGTCCCCATACTGCCGCAAGAAGCAACTTGTCAATCACCATACACCGTCAATCCCATCACTCCACTCCTCAAGAACTTTCTCTGGCTCCCTATCACTAAAAGCTTCCAGCCACCCTGGACCATCTGTCATTTCCTGGACCGACCACGAATATTCCAGTCCCTGGGATTTCACTCACTCTCCTCCCTGGTTCTATTTCCGCCTCGAGTCTGCTCCTACCCTCCAGGGAGTACATCAAACTCCACTCTACCACGCAGTGTTGGCACACCTTCATTCCCAAGTAGGAATAAACACCTTCCCCTGATACCTAAAACCCTTGTCTGCACCTCTGCTGCCCCCCAAGAACACATCGCCCTTGGTTTGCTCCATGTGGGGATCACACGGCTCATTGCCCCCGCGAGGCTGATGAGTTTACCCAAGACTCTCCTCGAAGGGCCCTTCTCACCCACTGCCTGTCACGTGACGGGGCTGCCTCTTCCCACTTTTGCCTCTCCTCTTTCTGTGCAGGAATACGTGGGCTCTGCTCTGCCCATCCCAAGACCAGAGCAAGAAGGTCCCCTGACATCTTCCTGAGGCCACTGGATTCTGTCCCTTGAATGCCCAGGTGCCTCTGACAGCTTGAACCAATTCAGCTCAGCTAGAAAAGGAACAGGGGCTGCTTTACCCAGGACGAACAAGCAAGGGTCCTCCTCCTGGGGCACCAGCAACCAAGCCCATGACACAGGGCTGGGGTCGCTTTCAGCCGCTGACCTGAGGGCTCTTGACAGCAGGTTTGCACGAGGACATCCCACACAGAAGGCTTCCAAGGCCGCCTCCTCAGAAACACTTCGGAGCTGGGAGAAGACACAGAGGAACAGCCTGCGAAGAGGAGAAAAATCAAGAGAGCCAGGTGACAAGGAGCCAGGGACAGTATTTCGAGAAAGAGGGGGCGGTCTGCGGGGCTGGAGGCGGAGCCAGAAGGTAGGGGCTCCCCAGCCTAGAAGAAGGGGCGATGTGGCTGGTGGGATGTGCGGGGCCTGGTTACGTCCTGAGCCACTGGAATCCCTCAGACCTGCCTGTGGAATCAGCAGGAGGAAAGCTCTTTTGCTATAGTTTGCATCTGGGATGTTCCAAAGCCCGGAATCCTCAGCTTGGTGCCAGTGAGAAGTGGTAGAACCTTTAAGAAGTGGGCCCGGTGAGAGGTCTTACGTCACTGGGGGCATGCCCTTGGAGGACAGGGGGACCCTGGCCCCTTTCTGTCTCTATCTTTTGTGCCTGTCCTTGAGGTAACAGCTTCTTGTTCTGCCGTTTGCTCCCAACATGATGTGCTGCCTCGTCACTGGCCCAAAGCCATGGGGACAACCAACCACGGCCGAAAGCTCCAAAACTATGAGCCAACAAAACCCTTTCCTCATTCCTAGTTGACCATCCCAGGCATTTATCACAGTGACAAACAGCGGACTCACACACGCCTTGACAAGGGCTCATTCAAAGATCCCCAACTCAGGCCTTTGCTCAGGTGGGGCCTTCTGCTGTCTAAGGCCATTTCCTTTCACCTGCAAAGTCCTCTCCACCTTGACCCCCCCAACTTGAGACACCCTTCACCCCCACCTCACGGAGCTGCCTTCTGGGCGTGCCCAGGTGGGAGAACTGTCCCATCCTCTGAGCAAAAGGCTCTGACTGTGGGAGAGAGGGGTTTCCTTTGGCTGTATGTCCCAGCAGGCCTGTGTGTCCACCTCTCAGCTCTCAAGGCTGTGAGAGCAAGATGAGAGAAGGGGAGCAGGAGGGGAGGCCATGCCTGCAGACCTACAGCAGGCCGTGTCCAGCTGGGGTGATCCACGACATCTGCTCTGGAAACCCCGAGGCTCCGAGGATGAGGTCAAGGCTGCCATCAGAGGTGAGATGATGCTTATCCTTTAAAAAATGTGTGCAGAAAACCTTACACCCATTAAGGTGCCTACTGTTAAACAGATAGTGACCCAGAGCATCTGGAAGAATTGGAACCTGGGCACACTGTTGACAAGACCTTAAAATGATATGGCTGCTGCAAGAAACAGTATGGTAGTTCTTCAAAAAAAAAATTAAATATAGTAGCAATTCTACTTTGGGGACACCCAAAAGAAATGAAACCAGGTTCATAGCAATACTGTTTACAATAGGTAGAAACAACTCAAATGCCCATTGAGGAATGAAAGGATGAGCAAAATGTGGGACACATGTAAATGTCCCATGCTGCAACATGGATGCATCTTGGGGATGTTCTGCTAAATGAAATATGCCAGTCACAAAATAGTAAGTACTAAGATGGACATGGAGTTACATGCCAGCAATCCTGGTACTTTGAGAAATTGAGGTAGGAGATTGCAAGTTCAAGGCCAGCCCCAGCAACTTAGCAAGACCCTGTCTCCAAATAAAATAAAAAGAGCTGGGAATGTGGCTCAGTGGTAGAGCACCCGGGGTTCAACCTTCAGTACCAAAAAAAGAAAATACTGTGTGATTCTACTTAAATAAGTAGAATCATACAGACAGAAAGAAGAATCGTATTGCCAGGGCAGGGAGGGGAAATGAGGAGTTAGCGTTCAATGGGAACAGAGCTCTATGCCAGACATAGCACTCGGCTCCGTAGGACAGAATTGGACAAGTCTGACAATGTCACATCCCTGTCTTCTGTGGCCCCTTTTGCCTCCAGATCCCATCAGATGCTCTGGAGCCTTGTTCAAGAGTCCCATCACCCATGAGCGACTCAGCTTTTGCACATCTCTGTCTCCCCCCAACTCTAAAGCCACTCTCACCCCAGAGCATCCTATCTGTCTCCCTTCTGGGCCCGAAGAGCTTCCTGCCTTCTGCTTTGTTCCTCACCCTAAGTCCCAGGCTGCTCACAGCTCAGCCCCCACAGGGGCTTGGTTCGGAGGAGACACCAACAAGCATCTATCCATTGGCTAGAGCGGGCTTCTGGAGGGAGGTGCCCTGACACTGCTTTCTGTTCTTCTAGGGGTTTTCCCAGATGGACCCAGTGAAAATGGAGCCATCTTGGGGCAAAGCACTGAGCTATGGGACACTGGAGAGTGGTCAGCCCTGTGTCCCCAAGGTGGAAGAAGGTGAGAGAACAAGGCTAAGGCACGCGGCTACAAAGGTGGAAGAAGGAGGCAGCACTTGTCTGCTTTCATCAATAGGAACAAGATTCCTTGATGTGAGAAAGGTCTTCTCTTGGTTTCGGGCACAGGAAGTCCAGTGTCTTCCCAAGTCCTCCCCTGTCCCTTGGCCTAGGCTTCTTTGAGCTCTGTTTCTGAAAAAAAAAAAAAAAAAAAAACTGAAAAGCTCTTGACCACACATGCCTGAGTGAACAGGTGCCTTCTGAGTTTCGCCTTTGCTATGGGAATCCCAAAGTCAAGCCTGGAAGACTCCCTGTAGGAGGAGGCCCCAAATAAACCCTCCCCTCTACTGGGGCAACACGAGGCCCCACCCAATACCTCTGGGTTCTGATCTCAAGTCCTTTTCTCCCTCTTCTAGAGAGCTCCCTAAAATCCCAAAGGACCTGTCCTAAACATGCTGTCTAATTCCAAGATCATAAGCCCAGTGAGTTTCCTCCCCAGAGGAGCGTCACGCTCTAAACTACCTGCTTCCCACACAGACAGCCTGACCAGCAAAGAGGGGTGGCCGGCCTGGAGGAGGGGATGGGCTCCGTTCTGGGCTTGGGTGATGGGTGGATCAGGAAAGGGTTTCTTTAATGTGACACACAGGACAGACCAAGAGTGCTTCAGAGTCGATTTGTAGATCCCACCGGGTGCTGTCCTCCAGCCTCTCATCCCTAATGAGCTGAGACAGGATGCGACAGATAAGATAGCCACCCTGGAAACCCTCTGGCTGGCCGGGAGCCTCGAGGGTCCAGTCCAGCTCTGCCCCAACGGGCCTGGTGGCGAAGGGCAGCACTTTCCCCTCTCTGGGCTGTGGCTTCTCCAGCTGTAAAATGAGGATTGCACAGTTTCCCAGGCCCTCCCAACCCTGATGTTGGAGGACGCCCCTGTTGGATGGAAAAGGAGAAGAGCAGAGAACACCCAGGGGTGGGGGGAGAGAATGCAGCATGCACCTCAGAGAAGTACAGACAAATGGCAGTCGGGGGGCCCCCTCCAGGCCCAGGCACAGATATACCCATGTTGGGTAACTGCCTAAGCCCCTCACTCCAGTGGGGTGATGTGGGGGCCATGGAAAACCAATGCAATGGTGGGAGTCAGGAGACCTTGGTTCAGGGTCTAGCCCTGTCACTGTCCACTCTGCCCTTGGACAAACCCCTCCTCTCTCCAGGCCCAGGGTTTCCTCTGCACAAGGCTCAGGGGACCCTTCATCTCTGACATCCTGCCTTCGGGGAGCCAGTACAGTAGGGGAGCTACAGTTTTATGGCCTGCCATGCCTGGGGCCCTTGATGGCCAACTTGAGAAGGAGAAAAACTTTCAAATGGCAATCCCCAGCCATCCTTGGCCACCAAGGAGCCACTTCTCAAATGTCAACCTTCAGGGGACAGGCCACATTTTATGTGGCCCAGAAATGCAGAGTGAAAGGAGCTTGTGCCCCTGCCTTGTCCCTTGGAAGGCCTGGCCCAGCACAGAAGTCACGTGCTGTGGATGTAAGAGTCAGCTTGCTGTCTCAGGCCAGGCCAAGGAGAGAGGGACAGATGGGACACGGCAGGGGGCATGGAAAGGGGAGTCTGTCTTGTGGCTCCTCTGCACTCAGTGCGTCTGGGCCTCCTGGTGGATCCTGGTAAATTTCCTGAGCAGACATGAAACATGGGTCCCATTCTCTAAGGACAGAGAAAAGTGGTTGGTGGGTGGCCTCAGCTGTACCTTCTCTCTGCATGACACACAAGGAGTGGGCCCCAGCCCCCAGACTATTCCTCCTAAGGCCAGGGCCCTGTCCTGGGGACTTGCCATGTCAAACCATGAAATCGTAGGAGTGCTGGCTACTGCAGTTGGCCCAACCTATCTAAGTGGTTGACTGCAGTCCATTTGTCCTTAACCCCCAGGGCCAGAGGTCTGAGGGTCTCCCTGGCAGTTTGAGGATCCCCAAGCAGCACCCCCCTTCCTCTGGGAGTCCCCTCTGTCCGCCCCGTCTGCACCTACTTCAGTCCTCCTCACCCTCAGCTGTTTGTCACCACCCCCAGGCCTCCTCACCTTCCCCTGCCCAAGGAACCTCATTTCCCAGAGGACCATTAACCGCAGCCAGGGCAACCGAGAAGGGCTGAGGCTAACAGCAGGAAGTACTTTGCAGAATAAGAAAACCACTTGAAACTAAAGAAGGTCACGGTGCTTCTGAAGCTCTTCAGCCAAAGTTACCACAGGGAATCTCCGGCTGCCTTGGTTTCTGATAAGACTCCAGCCAGTTCACATTTATTTATTCATTCAACAATTATTGATCGTGCACCTGCTGTGGGCAGTGCCCAACAGAGTGCCAAACACAAAGCCATCACAAGGCCTGCTTTCTACTACGGACAAAAGACAATAAACAAACATATAAGGTGATGTCGAAGTTAAGAAAAATTATTTAAAATGTGAAAATAAGGCCTTTTTAGCTACAGCATCACCTAACAAGGTGCCTGTTTGTCATCTGACCTGGAGCTGAGGTGTCAAATATGGTCGACACTAACCATATTGGCCATCTGAATTTAATTTATTAACTTACTAATTAAATTAATTAAGATATTTAGTATAATAAACCATGTATTTACATATGCCATAATTTATGTGTATATAATATTAAATTATTTCTGTTGCATATCAAATTATATAAATAATATGTGAACTTAAATGACTAAAAATTAAAAATGCATTCTTTCATCACATCAACCACATGTCAAGATCGGAACTGCTATTCAGAGTCAAGACCACTATACAGGAAGTTGAAGACACAGCCGTTTTCTGCTGTGGGGAAGGCTTCTGGTCTGTGCTTCTACAGGAGAGGAACTTTGTTGACTTACTATTTAGTATTGATTAGGGCTCAGACTCTAAGAAGTGAACTGTTAACTTAAAGAAGATTGATAGGGCACAAGTGATTTTTGTCCTGCAGAGATGCAAACGATTTCTGTCTGGGAGAAAAGATAACCCCAAAGGTTACGTTTTTATTGTCCTGTAGGACATTAACCAATTTAATGCGCAACTTGGCATCTCATGAAGCCCTCTTTCCCCATTGATCACCACCTCTGCTTCTCTCACCCGCTTTGAACCCGCTCTGTCATCTTGCAGATCCTTCCACTAATGAGTTGGATAAATCACCGATTCAGCCCACCAGATCTTGTATAAGGGTCATGTTTCTGACTCTCTGGAAATTATACTTTGACATCAGATAATGATCAGTGCTATGAAGAAAATTTAAGCAAAGTGAGGAGACAAAGCCAGGCAGTCCAGGAAGGCCTTTCTGTAGAGGTGACCTTTGAGCAAGGACGGCAGGAAGTGAAGGAGCTGGTGGTTTGGATATCTGTGGGGTGTGTGTTCCCGCAGGGAACAGGCAGGTACAAAGCCAGGTGTGGTGACTCATTTTGCTTGGTGTCAGCAGAGCCAGGAGCCCAAGTGAGCAGAGCACCGTGGCCCTGGTGGGTGATGAATGGAAGGAGCAGGAGACAAATTGCAAAGAGCCTCATAGTCCAAAGTAAGGACTCTGCATTGCATTTTGCAGGTGCATGAAGATGCTAAGATGGGACTGCAACTACTCCCTCTCCAGGGGAGAGTTGGAATGCATCCTTAGTGATCAGCCCTGCTGAGAGTCTCACTGGCAGTGGAATGCACCCTTCACAACATGCTGCATTTCAAAGGGTTGTGTGTGAAGTCCCCAGGCATGGCAGTGACCCCCCCTGCCTGCTATCTGCTCTCCCACCATCCTATCCAGAGCTGCCTCCAACCCCTGTCTCACTTCAAGTTTCTCAAAGAAGCTACTCTAAACAAAGATGCCATCTGCTATGGAAGCCTTCTGCAGAGCTTCTTCTGTAAAGTTCCAAAGCAGCCAACTTTCAAACAAGCATTTCTTCTTATTCCAGATAGAAACAGGAATGGTAGCAGGACTGGGCTTCAGAGAACTGGTGGGTGGCCAGTGTGAGTGTGAGGAAGGGGGTTGATTAGGAGGTGAAGACAGGAGGGGGCTGAGAGATGGTGGAAATGGAAAGGTGCTAACAGGGCCTTTTGAAGTTTCCAATAGGTACAAGAGCAGGGTCAGAGGGAAGCTGTGACAAGGCAGTGAGCCATGGCAGCTAAGTTCCAGGGACAAGAGAGTATTTATGGCCTACTTGTCTCCTGCCAGGTGCTATCCTGAAATCTCCATAAATGTTATGTCTTCTGGTGCTCCCAACACCCCTTCCAAGCAAGTGCTATTATTCTATCCAACTTACACATGAGGAAACTGCAGCACAGAGAGTGCTCATGATTTGCCCAAGGTCACGGCTTGTTAGAGTCTGTAAACAAGTCTGGATGGCGCCTGGCAAAATGCCAGGGGGAGTGGTTTGTGAAGTAACGCCATCAAGCCATTAAGTGTGAAGATTCCTTATTGGTTGACTGCTGTATCTAGTTTATGCTAATTAAGATAAGCTGTGTGGAATGTATAAATATCGCTCCGGTCCTACAATAAACGGCTCCTACTCCTGCTGTATCAATCTACACAAGTTGTTCGTCACCCCCCCCCCCCCCCCCCCCCCCCCCCCCCGGTTATTTTGCCCAGCCAGCCGGACTGCGGCAACGGCTGACCATAGGTAGCTGAACTGGGATTTGGCATAGGCACCATTGTGTGTTGCTTGACTCTATCTGATTATCAGGTATTATACATATAAACCAACATGGCTATTAACTTAATGGAGATTCTTTTCTTTTTATGGCTACTTATCCTTCCCGGTCCAGGTAGAAATTCCTAAGCCCCCAACAACAACAACCAGACCACCACCAATATCCACATCAGCACTACCACAGTTACTCCCATCGCTAAAAATACCCCAATCGCCACTACACATCAAAACCATCCAACAAAACCAACACACCCACCACTACCACCATCCACCACCACCCAACACCCAAGACCACCACCAACACCACCTCACATGTCAGCATCATCACTTTACAAGAACAAAATGCTCCCTACCACCAACAACAACACCTATCTACCTGCCACCAGTACCACTCACCTCCACCCCCACCATCACCACTATTAAACGTGGCACCATGAATGGTTGGTGGATCACAAAAGTAAATAAATAAGAATATGAATGATCAAGTGAAGAAATGATGAAACCTACAGCCACGGATCAGCTCCACTGTTTGGTATTCATGTGTAATTTAGATCAGTCTATGTGTCTGAGCTTCACCTTCTTAATATCCCTTCCTTCTCCCTAATTCAACCCCTCTGTTGCCCTTCTCAGCCGCTATCCAGTACCCCCCAAAGCCAGCCATGAAACAGCTTCCTGTAACATAGTGTCCAGATTGCTGGCAAGACTTTGAGACAGAGGAGCTAGACAATGAAGGGGAAGAGAGCAGCCAGCCACCTCTGGGTCAGCTTGGGGCTGTGGGGTGGGGCTGTCCAAACAGCTCTCATAGGCACCTCATTTAAAGTAGGGGGAGAGAAGAGAGGAGAGGTGCCAACCTAGTTCAAATTCTGAGGATGCTTCTGAGGCCTTGACTGTTCCCACTGCCTAAGTAACCTCTGTCTTGTCCTCCCAATGTCCCCCGCCCCCTGGCCTTTAGCATGCACCTATCACTCTGGGAGCCAGCAGATCCAAATTCCACTTCCTAGCTCCTGCTCTGGTAGTGACTTTCCGTGTCTCTGTCCCCCCATCTGAGGGAGACAAGTCGATCTCGTACCCACTCCAGCTCCAATGCCCATGCCTTAGCATTACACCCAGGAGATATCTTTCCTGGAGGAATTCATAGGTAGAGTTAGTCTCCTCAGATGGACAATCCCTCTCTGTTAACATCCCTGATGGCAGATGTGAGCCCACAGCAGTGGTTGGGAGTGAGCCTTCCAAGAAGGAATGGAACTCTTTCTCTTTCGGCCCAACAGGCTCAGGCAGTCAGAAATTTAAAGCTAGAAGGACCTTAGGGGTCACCTGGTCCAAGCTCTGGAGTGAAACCTTCCCAAGACTGCCAGCCAAGTAGTGCCAGACCCCAGGCCAGGGCCAGGGCTCCTGATGTCTCTGCACTTCTGAGCTCTTTTTGCTCACCCAGCAAACCCGATTGAGCAACACTTTCTCAAAGTCTCATCTCATCCTCAGATAGCTTCTGTAGCCCATGCATGGCCTGGAAAACTGAAGGCCCACCGCCCCCCAACAAAAAGCCTTAAGAACCAAGGCCCTGAGGTCATGACATTCTGTGGGTCTCAGAGACCCATGGGGACAAACGTTGTTCTTACCTTTGAAACATTTCCCAGGCGTCTTCAGAGGCAGGAGGCAGGAAGCCAGAGAAGGTTCTGTTACTGTAGCTTATTTCATCTGCGCTTCCTCCCTCTCACACTGTCTCTTTCTGATTCTTTCTTTCTTTCTTGGTCTTTGTTGGTCTTTGATTATTTTTCTTGTCTCTCCCTCTGCTCTTTGTTCCTATTTCATCCTCTGTCTCCATCTTCCTTCATATCTCTCTCTCTCTCTCTCTCTCTCTCTCTCTCTCTCTCTCTCTCTTTCTCCCTTTTTCATCTGTGATTTTTCTCTTGGAATTTCAAAGACAGGTGTCAGTTTCAAGGTCTTATTGATCCAACTCTAAGAAAATTCCTGTTCATGAAATAAAACATCTAGAAATCATATCAATCCTTAGGAAACCCCGCAGCCTGGTGGAGATGGGAGTGCCAGGCCTGGGAGGGAGATCCCTGAGCTTCTTAGCCCTGCCCTGACTTGCCGGGTGATCTCGGCAGCTTCCTTGAACTTCAGCTCCTGCACCTATAGAATGAGAACATCGGGACACATCGATCTCACGCACCAGCTCCAGCTCTTAGGATAGGAAGGATCCAGAGGCCCAGATTCCCCAGCCTGATCCTGGGAACCCTATCAGTGGGAACCCATCATCAGCCACCTGCTTTTGTGGGCACTCTGGGGATTTCACCCAAGTGCACTGTGCCAACAGATGTCTCGGCTGGGTGATTAGGATCTTGCACTAATCCTTGCTTCTTCCTGCTCCTTTATTAAAATTCGGATGAACATGCATTGGGTTTGGCAGCAGAGGAACCCAACCATCCTCCAGGAAGATCTATCCATGGTGGGTAAGTTGGAAGGGGCCTTTCAAGTTTCCCAGCTGGAGAGGGAGACAAAAGCCATAAACCCAAAGAAAAGTCATTCCCTTCATCAACATGTGTTTGCCGAATGGCATCGAGGTGCTGAGCACCCACCAAGTCAGACACTGTCTCTCTGCCTTTTAATAATAGGAAGAACAGGCTTGAGCCTTCCCTGCTGGGTGGCGCACACCCTTTGTGGTTGCAGAAGAAACAGTGCTTTTCTTTGAACGAAATCAAGGAAGGCTCCCAAGAAAGCACCATTGATCCACGGCCTGGCGGGGGAGTCGAATCTCACTGGAGAGAAGTGAAGGAGAAACAGGTGAGCGCTGGAGAGCCCTTGAGGCTTTTTTGGCTGTGGAGAGGCAGGCTTGGAACTGGACTTTAGAGAGATTCCACTAGTTATCCATGCCGAGGCTGGGATGGGCGAAGACTCTGCATGGACCAAGAGCACACTCAGGTAGGATACAAGCCAACATTGAGAAGGGACATCCGAGCACACACCCAAGGCTATAGGATAAGGGAAACAGCACAATGCAGTGAGTCAGAGACAGGAAATGAGGTCTGAGGACTTGGCAGAGGAGAAACTTTGCCTCAGAAGACAAGTCTGTCGAGATAGGGAGAGAGAGAAAAGAAAGAAAACCATCTCAGAATTCCCACGCGTGAGCCTTGTATCAGAAAGGGAGTGTGGGTGCCACATCACCATACACCAGGGGTGACTGGGGCCCTCGGGACCGTTTGGCTCTTCATCTCCACTGCATGAATGGGGAAATCCAGGTCCAAAGAACAAAAAGCTCCCTCCTCCAACTCCTGCAGTGTATTCTCTCCTCCACATCTTGCCAGGCTAGCACGTGGCTCTGCCTTGCCAGGAAAAAAGTCACAGGAACCACAGCAAGGTGCTAAATCCAGAGGCCAGGGAGCAGAGGGGCACAGGCCTTGTAGTGTTGGGGCCGTCTAACTTGGATAACTCAACTCAGAATCCAAGAAAGACAGAGCTAGGACAGGGTCCAGGAGGGTGGTTGGGAAAGGGACATTTTGGACAGGGTCTGGAGGTTGAATGGGAAAGGGATATTTTGGACAGGGTCCGGGAGGATGGTTAGGAAAGGGATATTTTGAAGGAAAAGTTAGTAGGACCAGGCAAATGACACCCCACAATGAAAGAAAGCAAGAACCTGGGCATGAAAAGCTCTGGTGTTGTTGGGCTCACGTGGCATGTTGCCATCATCCTGAGCAAGGCCTGGTGGGCGGTGGCACCAGAGTGAGGACATTGGAGGGCTCAAGGTAGCAGAGTGAAAAGATCTGATCTGGAATGAAATTGTGAGCGTGGTTTAGAAAGGTTGGGTTTGAAGCCAGGCCTGCCCCCCATGGCTGGTCCTTTTGAGTACTTACTTGTTCATGGGCACAGGATGTCTCATTGAAGCTTCACAAACATGCCTTAGGATGTCACCTATCATTATCCTTATCGGGTAGAGGAGTGACCTGAGGATCAGAGAAAATCTTCTAAGTTTCCCAGCTTGTAAATGTCTAGGACTACTTAACTCCCAAACCTACTCTTGTTATGACTGTGCTCCATCACAAAGGAGCCAAAGAGAGGAGAGAATCAGAGGAATAACAAGTTGACGCTTGCAAGTAGAGAGGAGAGAGAGAAAAGTGGAAGGATGGCAAACTCAGTAAGACCACGAGCCCAGGAAGGAGTCAGAGAGGAGCAGAGAGATGGAGGGGAACCAAGAGATTCCATCCCCGAAGCCAAAGCTGGAGAAAGTTTCAAGCCAAGGTCAAGGTGAATCTTGGAGTGGTTTAGCACCTTGCATGGTGAAGACATGCCAATCACAGTAAATGCAGAAGAAACTTGGGTAATAAGAAATCCCAGCATTTGCAGGAACCCGGGAAACCTAAAGAACAGGGGTGAGCTCTGTTTGCAGCAGAGTTGGGACTATCAAATCTATGAGGCCATACCAGGAAATGTGCCCTGACACAAAATTTTTAGAAAAAGGTAAATTGGACTTCATCAAAATTAAAAGTGTCTGTGCTTCAAAGAACATTAACAAGAAAGTAAGTCCAGCCAGGGAACAGGGAAAACTTTTTGCAAATCTTATAAGTCTAGTGTTCAAAATATTTAAGGAACTTTTAAAACTCAGCAATAAGAAGAAATATATCCCAATTAAAAAGTGCACAAAGGATTTGGGGGGAAAAATAGACATTCTTCCAAAGAAGATATGTAAATTGCCAATAAGCCCATGAAAAGTTACCCAACATTATTAGTCATTAGGAAAATGCAAATCAAAACCACAATGAGATCTTACCTCATACCCACTAGATGACTATAATCAGAAAGAAAGACAATAGCGAGAGTAGTCGAGGGTTTAGAGAAGGCAGAACTCTTAGACATTGCTGATGGGAATATAAGATGGTGCAGCCACTTTGGAAAATAGTTTGGCAGTTTCCCCAAAAGCTAAATATAGAGTCACCAGATAATCCAGATATTTCACTCATAGGTGCATATCCAAGAAAAGTGAAAACACATGCTTCAGTGAAAACTTCACACTAATGTTCCTAGCAGCATTGTTCATGACAGTCAACCAACAGAAACAATCTGAATGTCAGCCTGTGACCCACTGGCTCAGGAGGCTGAGGCAGAAGGATCACACGCTTGAGGACCCGTCTCAAAATTAAAAAAATAAAAAGAACTGGGGATGTGACTCAGTGGTAAAGTGGCCCTGGGATTGAACCCTAAAAAAAGAGGAAAGAAAGAAAGAAAAGAAAAGAAGGAAGGAGAAGGAAAGAAAGGGAAAAAGAAAAAAAATCCAAATGTCCATCAACTGACTAGTGGATAAAGAAAACGTGGTATGCATACAACGCAACTCCATTCTTTCATAAAAAGGAATAAAGTACTGACATAGGCTCCAATGTGGATGGACCTTGGAAACATTAAACTGAATGAAGATGCCAGTCACTAAAGACACTATATTATACAATTCCGTTTACATGAAATGCCCCCAAATAAGCAAATAACAGAGATTAGTGTTTATCAGGGGACAGGGAGGAGGGAATCAGGAGTGACTTTTTGAAGGTTATTGGGGTTCACTCTGGGGTGACAGAAATGTTCCAGAATTATATTGTGATGATAGTTGCAAAACTTTGTGAGTATACTAAAAAATACTGAACTGTACCCTTTAAAATCAAATTTTATGGTATGTCAATTATATCTCAATAAGATCAGATAGAACATTCTGAAGCAAATATTCAATGGTAGTTGAATTCTTCAGAGAACATTAGAGGACACTTTTAGATTACCTAAAAAAAAAAAAAAAAAAAAACAGATTTTATTCAACTGTTACATTCTTTTGAACTTATTTCTCTGCAGGCTTATGTTGCATTTTTCACTACCTTCTTGTAAAGTTATATATTAATCATAGCTAGATTTATAGAGAAATGTCTGGAAGGTTGTTATCTGAAATGTTTACAGTAGCTGCCTCTGGGAGATGGTATCTTGAGTGATTTTAAATTTATTCTATATGCTTTTATGTATCTCATTTTTCCATATGCATATTTATCAACCTCATAAGCAGCAAAATCTACAAAGCTCTTTTTGTTTAGGTAAAAAAAAAAATAATTGGATATGTTGCTAGATAATTTTAAAAATTCTTTCTACTTACACAAAAACCAATGTTATTGCACTAGTTG
Organism: Callospermophilus lateralis; assembly: GCF_048772815.1. Taxonomy (NCBI): domain Eukaryota; kingdom Metazoa; phylum Chordata; class Mammalia; order Rodentia; family Sciuridae; genus Callospermophilus; species Callospermophilus lateralis. The sequence continues at coordinate 34,106,635 of NC_135306.1, forward strand.
CTCCCAAGGGGGAAAAACAGTACAATTAGCCAAGTGATCACAATCCAATTACTCTCCCAACACGGCACAAGTGCCCGGATGCGCCTTGCTCATGAAGGAGAAGGACATTGAAGCCACGGGTCCTGCGCTCCAGGTCTTTTGATGTAATAAAGGACCCCAGATGTGTAAATAAATAACTGAAAGCAAGGTAGGACATGAAAGTCTAGCTCAGAGGCACCTGTAAGTCCCTGAAGAAGCTGTGACTCCCTCAGAGGGATTCACAAAAACAGCAGCGCTTGGCCCTGAGAGTGAATCCCACTGCAGATTTTGTTCTGTGGAAGGCAGGAGGGAAGGCCACCAGCCTAGGCGATAGGGGGAACTTTTCTAAGCTGGGCCTCCCTGAGCTGATGGACCATGGGGCAGACCTGCCAGTGGGTGTGGCTGCCAGTCACCTGCTGGGTCCCTCTGTCCCTCATCACCCCTGCCCTCCTGCTCCCCACCCGAGGCTCAGCTGTCTGCTCCTCCAGGAGGCTTCCTTGACTGAACAGGTTGACTCAAAGGCCTCTGCCTGGTCTCTGGCAGCACACTGAGCCTGTCCCTGTTATCACACTCATTGTAACACTCTGGTGTGAATATTTGTTTCCTCCACCAGATTGTGAGCTCACTTGAAGGAAGGCTGGGAGCTGAGCATTCAGGAAGTGCTTAACTGAAAGGAACAGGCACTGGCTCAGAGATGCTCCGAGTAGGATTTGGGAGCCTTGTCTTTCTGGCGCTCACCCCTTCCCTGCATTCCTGACCTCAGATTTTGGCCAGCTGCTGGGTGGGTTAGTTAGGGCTCCCCACCCCCCAGATGCACAAGGACAATCAACATGGCACCCCCAGAGCAGCTACAGGGAAGCACACTTTCCCCCAGGAGGAGCAAAGCCAACAGGAGCTGTAAGAAAGAAATCTGTCCACAGGAGAGAAGGGAGCCATCAGCAAGACAGGCAGAAATGGGGTCATGACAGATGCTGATGGGTTTCGAGACCCTCATTCCAGTCCCTGAGATCCCCAGGGATGGCCGGTTCAATTTTGCATCCTATGCAGAGACCTTTCTGTTAAAAACCTTTGTGAGCATAAGCTAACAGAAGCTCGGGTTTCCATTATTGATAACAAGAATATCCCTGTCCAGTGCTGGGGTCTTCAGTAAGATAGAGGGCTGGAAAGATCTGCTGAGGCCAGATTAGGGGGAATTCTAAATGCCATGACACTAGGGGCTTAGATTTATAAGGTAGGTGCAGGAACGAGTAGGCAGAGCCTTGGGAGCAGACAACGGCTTCATGGAAGTTCTGAATTAGAGGTGAGACTAGAGGACAGTCAGGAATGCAAAATAAAACCACCCCATCTATCACAGAGGTCAAGGAGAAAGAAGATTGAATAACACCCTGATTTTGTTATGTAGGAAAGAGCAGCAATCCAGTGATGAATGGAAAAGTAAAGGAGAAAGGTGGTCATGTCGAATAAATAGGCATTTTGGAAACACCACAAACGGCTCTGTGTGCAAACATTAGTCACTGATACAAATGGGATCTCAGGGGTTTTATAAACAAGCAAGCCGTTGCCAGCACTCACATCTGGCAGATGACGCATCCATCATGTGTAAATACTTCGCGGAGCATCGATTACCCTGATCAATTTTAGGCATCTATCATTTTCCAGGTCTGCAATCCAATATAGGGAAATTACAAAGAAATAGGATGTTTGGATCATTCTATGTCCATGGCTCATAGGAAAACAGTGAATAAATCCATGGTAGATTTCAAGGCATAAAGAAAAATAATTGCTATTTTGTTTTTCCTTAGAATAGTTTCTCGATTGAGATCAAGAAATCATCCTTTTCAAGATTCACTGTGAAAGCCATCCTCATCTTGGGAGGGAGAGGGTCAATAATGACAAACGAGAAACACAGACAGGAATGCTTAGAAGTGGGAGCTGCAGACGGTCAAGGAAGCTGATAGCACAGGGGGACACCTGCTTAAAAGGAGGTGAGGCTGGGAAGGCGGTCAAGGGTTGAGGTTTTCTCTTTTAGGCAAAGGGGAGTCCTAGGAGGTTTTGTAAGCAGGAAATGACATGCTAGAATGGCGGAGAAGGCGGTAAAGTCCCAGCATGTGAAATTTTAGCAGAAGTAGTGCCTGAGGACCTGCATTGACATAAGAAAGACAGAGAGACTAAGAAACTGGAGATTCCTGAGTCCTAAGTGGAGGCCACTACTACTCTTAGCACATTCTATACTCCATCTCATTTAGTCCCTCAAAACATCCTGGCAGAGTAGCTAGGAAACATCCCAAATTTACAAATGACACAAACAGGCTCAGAAAGGTTAAGTTGCTTGCCTGAGGTCACATGGGTCTTTCTGAATTCAAAAGCGGGTGTCCTTTCCCATGGCCTCCCTAACCAGAGGGTTCTGGTAAAGAAGGCTTCCTTCCAGAGATTGCATTGCTCCCCTCATAGTTATTGTTAAACCAGAAAGTCCTGTTGGGTGTGTTTTCAAAAGACCTCTAGGAAGGGCCTGGGGGAGGCTGTGATGTGGTCATAGGCTTCCCAGAGCCCAGGAAAAAACTCTTCCTGTCACTCAGGGAGAGCCTCAGCACCTTTAAACCTAATTCTTCTGAAGTTTCCTGTAACCCCAGGTCTCTCTGGAGCAGCCCTGGGCTGTCACGGTAATTTCCAAAGCCACTGCCTTGAAGGCTCCCAAATCCTCGGTTCATGCTCAGACATATAAATTGCATTAGCAGAGAGGAGAACTATGCTCTGAGAAGACACTGAGCTCAAGTGCACGTACGTGAGCACACTCGGGGCCTGGCTCCTCTCCAGGCCTCTTCAGGCTGGGATGAAAGGAGCCCATTTCCCCTCTACAAGAGTCCTGGGTGTGGGGGAGATAGATCTCCTGCACTAGCAGGTGCGCGCACGCGCACTCACATCATTGACACCAGAATTAATAGGTTCACTCAAGAGGCTGGGCCCAGAGAGTCTGCCAGAGTGTGCGGAGTCCTGCAGACACAACCCAGAGACTCCTGATCGTATTCCCCGCCTTTGATGCTTCCAGATAGTAGTTTATTCCAACAAATAACATAATTGTCAATACATCCATGCTTATTTTGAGCCCCTGATCTTTTGGGTCCTGGGCTAGGTTCTGAAAACCCAGACACGAGTTGGAAATAGCCTCTGAGGCCTCAGTCTAGAGGGGAAAGCAGACCATGAGCAAGGTCAAGGAGTGAAGGGTTTGGGGCAGATAGAACTGTGTTCTGATCTCTGTCCCACTTCTGTGTGACCTTGGGAAAGTTATTTGAGTAAATGAGTCTCTGTTTCTTCTATCCAGCAGGTTGATGTATGGAAGGAGGAAGAGGGAGAAAGAGAAAGACAGAACGCAGCATAAAGAAGAAATGAGGGCTTCCAGAAAATGGAGTATATGATTGATGTAAATCTATCCTAAATGGATAGATTTTGACATTAAAAAAAAGGCAGGAAAAGCCATTGCTATAGGCTTCAGGAAGGGCCGGGGTGGGATAAATAGGTAGAGCACAGAGTATTTTTAAGGCAAAGAAAATATTCTGTCTGATATAGTAATAATGAATACTTGTCACTATACATTTGTCAAAACCCACAGAATGTATAACACCAAGAGTGAACCCTAATGTAGACTATGAACTTAGTAACAATGTACCAATATTGGTTCAATGTAACAAATATAGCACACTAGACACAAGATGTAAGTAACAGGGGAAACAGGGTATGGGGGGTATATGTGACAACTCTCTCTATTTTCCAATCAAGTTTTCTTTTGTTTCCTTCCTTCTTTTTTGTCTTTTTTTCTTGCAGTACTGGGGATTCAACCCAGGAGCACTCTAACTTTGAGCTATATCCCCAGCCCTTTTTATTTCAAAACAGGGTCTCCCTAAGTTGCTGAATCTGGCCTTAAACTTGCAATCCTCCTGCTTCAGCCTCCTGGAGTTACTGGGATTACAGGCAAGCACCATCACACCCAGATCCAATCAAATTTTCTATAAAACTAAAATTTCTCTTAAAAAAAAAAAAAAAGCCAGAAGAACATTAGCCAGACAGAGGAGTATGAACAAAGGCAGAGCAGTAGTTACAAGAGTCTGAAGCCTCAAGACCCTGAGACAATGGTGAGCCCAGAGGGGTGTCTATTCTCTATTCTGAGACTATGGGGAGATGACAAATATTTCAACAAGTTGCTAACATGATCTGTCAGTCTGCAGTTAGAGTGCCACAGGAGCCAGGGCAAGAAACAAAGATCTGAGCTAGTGCAGCAGGAAAGGGCTAGAAAAACAGGGCTGAATGCCAGAGAGATCCTGATGTTGCCTTGGACAGGACCTGGTGAGTGAGCGAGTGATTGACTGATTGATGGCTATGGGTGGGAGAAGGAGAGGAGAAGCATCTGGGAGAACACTGAGGCTTCTGGCTTCCCAGCGAGGTGGGTGGCAGATCCATTCTTTCAGAGATCTGGAATGAAGGAGGGGCAGGTCTGAAGACAGGATGACCTGGCCAGCTGCAACACGTTTTTGAGAGAATAACATTGCGGATGTTTTGCAAAACACTTTCGGGAATTCTCTTTACCTGGCCCTTTAGGACTGGGGGGATCACTGCCTACAGAGGAGGGCCCAAGCTTGCAAGCTTGGATGCTCAGCCTGTTAGGAGGTTTTTCCAAAGCTGAGCTGAGGACTACCTCCCCTTAACTTCCCCCACCGGACTGGGGGCAACTCGTGGCCGCAGAAGCACACTGCACATGATACATTATAAAGCTATGTGGGTCAAGGCCTGGAAAAGGTACCACTGCCAGGCAGGGCTTCAAGCCAGCCTCCTCCCACCAGCTGAGAGCTGAAATAACTCACTGTCTTCCCTTATTGCAGCATCTTTCTCCATAGAGACCTTGAATTTCTCCAGGAAACACCGATTTCTCTGCTTCCAACCTTGAAGCCTTAGCCAGAGGCTGACTAAGGGTCTGCTTTTCTTTGCTGGCTCCTTATTTCAGTCAACACTTGGCCTTTTAGAAATGACAAATTTATATATATATATATATATATATATATATATATATATATAGAGAGAGAGAGAGAGAGAGAGAGAGAGAGAGAGACACGGGTGGTATCACTGACCACAGAAATGATCTAGAAGAAAAAACTCAGGATTACTTCCCCTGAACATTCAATTTATTTTGATCCATTAAATGCTAACTTAGGGCTTGAAATGTAGTGATACAAAGTGACTCCAGGAAAATGTCAGAGGAAGGACCTCTGAAAATACCTGCTCCAAGGAAAATACCACCCCAAATTATCAGAATCAACTTTTTCAGAGCCCTGGAAATTAATGGAAGGCTTATCCATCATCTGGGGAGCATGTATTCAAGAAAAAAATATGTCCATCCAAACGCATGAACATAAAAGTTCATAGCAGTAATATTCATAATAGCCCCAAAGTGGGAATTCAAATGTACATCAACCGATGAAAGGATAAATAAAATGTGATAAATTCATACCCAGGAATATATTTGAGCCATAAGAAGGAATGGAGGGGGCTGGGGTTGTAGCTCAGTGGTAGAGCGCTTGTCTTGCACGGGTGAGGCACTGGGTTTGATCCCCAGCACCACATTAATTAATTAATTAATTAAAGTTATTGTGTCCATCTGCAAACAAAAGTATTTTTTTTTTTTTAAAAAAAAAAGAAGGGAATGGGGTAGTGATACATCTATAAGGTAGATGAACCTTACAAACATCTGGCTGGGCGAAAGAAGCCAGACACAAACAACCTCATATTGTGTAGATTCAATTTATGTGGAACATCCAAAATAGGCACATCTGTAGGGAAGAAAATGAATTGATGGTCACCGAGGGCTGGCAGGGGCCGGAAATGAGGTGGAGTGGAGTGGCAGTAATGGAGAGTAAGGAAAATGGGTGTGGGGTTTCTTTTGGGGTGCTGAAATATCTGGACCTATATAATAGTAATAGCTGTACTTGGTGAATCTAATTAAAATGAATTCTATGCTTTGAAAGGTTTTTTTGTTTGGTTGGGTTTTGTTTTTGCAGAGCTGGGGGCTGAGGTCCTCCCAGGTGCTATGCAGGTGCTCTACCACTGAGCTACATCTCCAACCCAAGTGGGTGACTTTTGGTTTTTTTGTTGTTGTTGTTGTTTGTGTTTTTGTTTTCAGTCCTGGAAATTAAACCCAGGACCTTGTGCATCCTAGGCAAGTGCTCTGCCACTGAGCAAGGTCTCCAACCAAAAGGGTGAGTTTTTATGGTATATCAGTTGTATCTCAATTTTTTTTTCAGTGTGTGGGATTGAACCCAGGGCCTCATGCATGCCAGACAAGGTGCTGTGCCACTGTGCCACAACCCCAGCCCCCCAGACTTCAATATTTAACAATACCCAGTAAACTAAAAATACAAACAAAACAAAGACCCAAAAAGCAGCAATAGCATAAATAGATAGATAGATAGATAGATAGATAGATAGATAGATAGATAGATAGAACACATATGCCCCTTCCTGTTTGAAACTCTTTACTAATCCCGACTTGCTCATAAAACAAGTAAGACCCCTCACAACCTGGTTCCTGCTATGCTCTTCCCCTCCACCTATGTCTGGCTCCCTGTTTTGCACTGAAGCCAACTGGCCTCTGTTCTGTCCTGACATTTTTCCCCTCTGCCTGAGAAGCCCTGCCCTCCATAGCTGGCTCATTCTCAGACATCAGGCTCACAGCCCTCCCCAACTCCAAGGGATCCTCCCCAAGCACTCTAGCCAATATGTCCTCAGCCCCTTTGCCTGCTCAGCCTGTCCACCTCCACCACAGCCCTTCAGAACCACTGCTCATTCCTGCTTCCCTGTTTGTTATCTTTCTTTCTAGCCTAGAAGGTAAACTCCATGAGGACAGGGACCTTTTTTTTTTTTTTTTTGGATACTGGGGAATTGAACCCAGGGGCACTTAACCACTGAGCCACATCCCCAGCCATTTTTTTATATTTTATTTAGAGACAGGGTCTCACTAAGTTACTTAGCACCTCACTAAGTTACTGAGGCTGGCTTTGAACTTGCCATCCACCTGCCTCAGCCTCCAAAGCCCCTGAGATTACAGGCGTGTGCCCCCACATCCAGCTCCACACATGTTTTGAAAAGTGAATAAATGCCATGTCCTCTCAAAGTTTGTTGTCATTTGAAATACAATATTTCCTAGTATTTTCTCCAGCATTTCATATCTTCCCAAGGGAGACATGCCCTCTGCTTTAGAACTTTTGATTGACATGAAAGATGTCTGATGATCTCTTTCTCTCTATGTATCATCAAGGGTTGGGTAGCATACTTGTCTGACAGTGGGATATTCCAATTTCCTCCCAGAATGTTCAGGCCAAGAAGGAATGGCTGCTGTCCTGTTGGCCACATTAGTAGCTTGAAAGGCACAAGGGACTACTGCCCAACAGGGCCCTCACCCTTCTAAAAATGACTTGTCTCCCTTGTGTGTGGACACAGATAGAGATGGGCTGGCCTGGTATCCCTGCTGAGGGTGTGCCTATCCTGCGAGGCACAAGCCCCACTTGGCTTTGCAAGCTTCTGTTTGGGACCTGAGTCTCTTGCAAGGGCACCTGTTGGGGCTGGACAGAGGATCCTTCTGAATATACTCTATTTTTTTCTTAGCTAGTATGGATTCTTTCCTCAATCCAGATGTCCACACATTTTCTCAGGCAGATGTTTTCATTACTCAGGAATGTAGATCATATCCACTAAGATTATTTTCATTTTTTTCACAAATACAAAACTACTTCCTTCTATACACATTCTTATGCACACATTTTTGCACTCTTATCTGTTTTCTCAGACACATTCACCCACAGCCCCCAGCACCCTATTTTTTTTTTAAAGAGAGAGGAGAGAGAGAGAGAATTTTTTTAATATTTATTTTTTAGTTCTCAGCGGACACAACATCTTTGTTTGTACGTGGTGCTGAGGATCAAACCCAGGCCGCACGCATGCCAGGCGAGCACGCTACCGCTTGAGCCACATCCCCAGCCCCCCAGCACCCTATTGTACTGGATATTGAACTTAGGATGCTTTACCATTGAGCTACATTCCTAGGCTTGGGAGGCTGAGGCAGGAAGATTGCAAGTTCAAAGCCAGCCTCAGCAATTTAGCAAGGACTTAAGCAACTTATTAAGACCCTGTCTCAAAATTAAAAATAAAATGGGCTGGGGATGTGGCTCAGTGGTTAAGCTCCCCTGGGTTCAATCCCTGGTACCAAAACAAAACAAAAAAAATGTTGAACCAATGTATGCTCTTTCCAGTAGCATATCAAGTCCTGCCTTTGCAGGCATCTCCCAAGGATTTGTTATTCCCAAATCCCACCTCATCACCAAGTTTCCAGTGACTTGAGGTTGCCTTTGTGGGATTCCCATAAACACTCTAGACCCTTCCACAGAGCTGCCTCAGAAGGAGCCGTGCCCGCCATGGGAGGAGCCATGCCCATCCGTCCTCTCGGTACTTCCCCATCACCCCTGCACCCACTTCTGCTGGGTAAAGCAGACTCATTCTTAAAATTAAAAAGGCATACTTAAGCAACAAGAGGGCATTCTCTCCATCAAAACGATGAAGAGTTGAAAGAAAAGAAAATAGCATTGGCGAGGGTGCAGTGAGATGGAAGAATTGCCTGCCAGGCTGGGGTGGCTCAGTGGTAGAGCGCTTGCCTAGTATTGGTGAGGACCTGGGCTCAATCCCCAACACCACATTTAAAAAAAAAAAAACAAAAAACACTTCCATATTGGTGGTTGTAATGAGATATCCAATGTCATAGAAATGTTCACACCCATTGATCCAGCCAATGTCACTCCTCGGGATCTGCCCTGAGGAATAGCCAGATGCCCTCATAGGTGTTATGTACCAAGATGCTTATTCTAGCATTATTTATAGTAGCAACACATTTAGTTACTCCACCCAGTGATTATGGAGTGCTTATAAAAATTCAGAATATAATTATTGAAAAAGCCATTTAATATCATATTTTTAAAAAGTGTTTAATGACAAGGGAAAGATTCTTAACGTTCAAAGCCAGCCTCAGCAATTTAGCTGAGAAATGAAAGAAGAGCTTGCTGCAGATTGAACATGTATGAGTTAGTCCACTTTTTGTTACTGTTATAAATACCTGAGATAAGTTCAGCTGAGAAAGATTTACTCTAGCTTACAGTTCTGGAGGTTTCAGTCTGTGATCAGGAGGACCCATTTCTTTTGGGCCCTGGTAGAGGGGCAGCATGTCAAGGCAGGAGCACATGGCATAGCAAAATTGTTCACCTGCTGGGAGGGAAGTGAAAAAGAAAGAGATCAGGACCCCCACTGCCCTTTCAAGGGCACACTCTCAATCACCTAACCGCCTCCCATGAGGCCCCACCTCTTAGTTTCCACCACCTCTCAATAGCACCAAGCCAGTACCAAGCCTTTAACATGTGGGTCTTTGGAGGAATGTTCTAGATCCAAAATATAGCAATGTACAGTGACTTTAATGTCATTAAACAGTAAGAAGCCTGAAGAGATACTTGCTAATATTTTTACAATGGTTACTCTGGACTAAGCATAATTATCTTCTTTATTCTTTCATGAATTTCTCAATGTTTCTGTTACAGGCATATGTTATTTTTAGGTTAAAATATTAAAAATTAAAAGTCCTATCATTCAAAGTTCTATCATTTGTCAAAGCTCAGCTTTAATCATCCTTTTCCCTGGAAACCCTCCAACATAGATATGAACAGTGTTAACAAAGACATGGTCATTAACACGACAAGTTCCTGTAACGTCAGGTCTGGTCATTGAACATTGGCCCCTGAACTTCTTTGGCAACTCTCATCTCAGCCTGTTATACTTTACAGTTCCTTTAAAAAGTGTTTAATGACAAGTGCTTCTACCAAGCCAGGAGCAGTGGTGCAAGTCTGTAATTCCTAGCTACTAAGAAGGCTGAGGAAGGAGGATGCAAGTGTGAAGCCAGTTGGGGCAATTTGGCAAGACTGTGGCTCAGAATAAAATGAAAAGGGCTGGATGTAGCTTAGTGGTAGAGTACCCCTGGGTTCAATCTCCAGGTCTGTGAAATAAATAAATAGATAAATAAATAAGGATTAGGGATGTAGCTCAGTGGTAGAGTGCTTGCCCCATATATAAGACCCTAGGTTCAAATCCAAGAACTGCTGTTCTTTCCCCAGATAGCGTCCAGAGGAACAGGGTTATTCTTTTTCTCTCCCTGTTTTTCTAAGGCTGAGTGCAGTAAACACTTATTGAATTTGTTGAGAAAAAAAAGAAACCCTAAATAAGTGCAAAAGACCCAGGTCATCGCAGCTCATATGCTAAGTTAAAAAGATGCCAAGATTAGGATCAAGCCCTCTGCTCTGACCACAGCCCAGGAGAAAGGGCAGCCGCCCCTGGCATTGGCACCAACAGCCCCGGCTCACCACACCTTGCACAGGCTGGCTCTCTCGCTTGGTCTCTGAGTCACACCAATCTCCTTCCAACCTCTGGTTGTTCACACCTGTTCCCTTTACATGGAAGCTTTATCCCCTTCCAGCTGCCCATCTTTTCATGGTCTGCCAAGTGTCAGCTCTGCACAGGGGCTGGGATGTAGCTCAGTGGTGAGCACTTGCCTAGCACACACAAGACCCTGGTCTCTACCGTCCGCACCACAAAAAACCCCAAACCACAAAACCTCCATAACAGGCTGGTTAGATCCCTCCCAACAGCTCCCCACCCTTTTCCTTCCTACCCTTTACCACAGGTTCCATTCTGCGTTTTGGTGCACATTTATTTTATGCCCATCTTCCCTACTTCACTGTGATCTCCAGAAAGCCAGGCATGCCCTGTCCATGAATGGTCCCCTGCTCCTGGCACAGAGCTTGGCACCATCATGGGCTGAATGAACCAAAGAAAACTGATTACAGGGAAAGGACCTGATACTTAGTAACCATTGCCCCCCCATTTCTCTGCCATCCCCAGATCCCAGAGCTGATCCAAGTCCCTGAGTTCAAATTGAT